>NC_141153.1:91070111-91417611 GCF_053477565.2 Lygodium microphyllum | reverse complement strand
TTAAATCAATGATATTTCAAGAATATTTGAACATGTAAAATTTTGATACTTTTATAAAAAAATTAACAATAAATATTAATAATAAACTAAGAAAAGTATCAAGAATGTAAAATATATCCAAAATAATAAAAATACTTTAGCAAAATTGTAACCAACTAAGATCAGTTAGAAAAATTAATAGCAAATTTTTACAGTTAAATAAAGTCAAAATAAATCTAAAGAATATGAATGTGAAAACTCATTGTTGGTAAGCATGTGAGGAGGTGAAATAGGGACAGACACACATTGTTGATTAAATAAATTAGGTATGATACATTCTCTTCCCTTTAGAGAAATGGAGATATCCTAATCTCAAGAGAAACTCGGGATGATCCTTTTGAAGAATGGATTTCTCTATCCATATTGCATCTTCTTTTGAGAAATCCTTCCATTGGATTAGGTATTCCCATAAGGTGCAATTCCTTAAAGGATTTCCCCTAATTTTTAGATTTCTCTTTGTTTGGACCTCAAGAATTCGTTGAGTTGGCATTACAATATATTTGTCCTCAAGGATATGTTTGAGATTAAGGACATAGGATTTCAATAGGCTTATATGAAATAGATTATGACTTTTTAGTGATGAGGTAGAGCTAGATTATAGGCATGCGTCCTAAGACATGTTATGATTTGTTACAGTTTACAATATCTGCGACCAAGCTTCTTGAATTCCCCAAGATATAATGAAATTTTCTTGGGTAACCCTTTAAAAGACCATATCACCTTCTTTAAAGATTTAGTATGTTCTCTTTGGGTCTATGTAGACCTTTGCTAGTCCTAGGCTACCTTTATATCTTGATGGATTGTTTTGACTTGCTCTTGCATATCATCTAACATCCTTTTGGAGATAAGCACCAAAGCTTTGTTGGAATGCGGTATTATAGGCATATTCCACCAATGCAAGGTATTTAAACCACCTCTTTGGCTCATTGCTAGAATAGACTCTCAAAATATCCTCTTGGACTTGATTGACCCTTTTCATTTTCCTAACGATTTGTGGGTGGTAAGCCATGCTAAAGCATAGCTAGGTTTCGATAGCCTGAAAGAGACTAATCCATTATTTGGAGGTAAAAAGAGTGTTATGATCATTGATGATCCTTTTTGGGAGCCCATGTAATCGAAATATCTCCTTGATGAATATCCTAGCAATGTCTGAAGCCTTATAAGTAGACTTGGCAAGGATAGGATGAGCTACCTTTGTAAGCATATCCATAACCACCAAGATGGAATCATACACTCCTTGCACAATGGATAGGCTCACTATAAAATCCATGCTAATATATTCCCATTTCATTTGAGGAATATTGAGAGGGTGTAGTTTTCTAGACAATCCGACCCTTTTAGCATTGATCCTTTGATAACTAAAGCATAAATTTACATATCTAAAGGTACGTGCCTTCATTCCTAGTAGCAAGTAGTACCTTCTTTTGAACACATTTAGAGTTTTGGCATAGCTTGGGTATCCAGCCATAGGGCTATCATGTACAAAATTTTCTTCTTCAGCTCTTGAACTTTACCTTATCCTTTGGGGTCCTCTTCTCTAGATAGATAATCCTTTTGATCTCTAAGTATTCTAGATCATTGGGGGCTTTAGCAATCACTTCATTAAGAATGGGCTCTAGAAGATTCCAACCATGAAATTGTAGTGCATAAAGAGATGAACATTACATGTTCTTACTACTCTAAAAGTTAATGGTTGGATTGATAGATATCAACAAGTCAAACATGTGACCTTATGAACATCTTTTTACAGCACATTGCCATTTGAACATTATACTTGTCTTCTGCTAAACAAAAGCATTGTTCACACCTTTAGTCAAGAGATGGTGTCAGTTGTTTTGACAACATTGAGCTTTTGTAGGATTGACTAGTAAGAACTATGGTTCTTTCCTTTTGTAGGTTTATTGAGGCACAATACTTGGTATTGGTGGTCATGGTGCATATCTTCTTGGCTATAGAGATCAGATGCTCTTGAGTTTAGGTGGTGGTGAGGACATTTTGGTAACATTATGTGTAAGTTTTGGCAACTGGATCTAATTGTTTCCAATGTAGTAACCTTGGGCCATGAGCAGAGCCTTAGGGACCCATCTAGTTAGGTTGGGGTTGTGATGTTGGCCTCATCGCTATGCTTGATCACGAGTTGATTTTTGCTAGTGGTGAGCACGTAAGTGGGCATGTTTCTTCTTACTTGATGATTTTGAAACCCAACTTTGATGGTTCATATTAGATTGAAGTACATGATTTACTAGTCTGCTATGGTCTTCCTCAACTTTTAGATTGTTGAGGAGAGTATCATTATTCTTTTAAAGGGGTAAATTGGGACTTATTGAAGGTGTTGCTATCACCCTTACTGAAAATTATGATTATCTTAACATTGAGGAACTCTAGGGTGGATGTATTGCATTTTGAGGTCAACTATACACTCGGTTAGTTGTTTAAATGCATGTCCCAATAGTACTTCATTGCCAACTCCTTTGGTGTTAGGTAGCATGTAGAAGATGACAATTAGTCTTACTCATCAACATGATTTGACATTTTCCCAATTTTACATAAGAAGTTCCTTCATAAAAAGGATTCACCTTTGCACTTATTAAAGTTAGCATAATTTTCCAATGCTCATCCAATTATGTCATAATGTTACAATCAGCACCTTCTTTGATTATGGAAGGGACTATGTGAGATGTCCTTGTTGTCAATGTGACTCTTAGATAAGCTGTGGGTATGGGTGTTTTATCCTTAGGTTCAAGCTCAGTGATTCTAATAGCCTTTATGACAATAGACGGTAGTGCCATTGGGGGTTCGTACAAAGGATGTACTAGTGGATAATATTTTTTGATTTGACTTGTGTTGAAGAAGCCTATGCCTTGGCAATCCTTGCACAAACTTGAACAGGGCCTAGGCCTTAAAATTTCATTTTCTGCCTTTGTCCCTTGATGGGG
Source organism: Lygodium microphyllum (assembly GCF_053477565.2). NCBI lineage: Eukaryota > Viridiplantae > Streptophyta > Polypodiopsida > Schizaeales > Lygodiaceae > Lygodium > Lygodium microphyllum. The sequence goes on along the minus strand of NC_141153.1, from coordinate 91,414,636 downwards.
TAGAGCAACAAGTTTCGAATGTAGGTAGTACATGGCCTTTGTTGATGTGTCTTGTTGAACCAGGCCTTTTGTCATGGTTTTTTGCAAAGAAGAGCATGTGTTGCCAATAATCGAGTTTTTGACAATCGTTCTAATATTGTCAAGTAGTTGGTCCAAGCTTCTCTACATTCCCACCATTCTTATACAGTCACTCTCAAGCTAGAGATAAAGAATTCAATTGGCATGATTGGCATGATTGTATCAATGTCATAGGTCAATTTAAAGGGGTTTTGGCTAATCACAATCTTGTAGATTGTGTGATAAGCCCATAGTGCTACCATCAGTTTATTTTCCCATTCACTTTGAGAAGTGGAGACTATTTTGGTTAGGACATTTATTAGGGTTTTATTTGTAGATTTAGCTTAACAGTTTACTTGTGGCAATATGGAGAAGATTTTCGATGTATGCAAGTATGCAATTACTTCATTAATGAAGTGCATGACTTGGTCAATTACAATCTCAATGGGGTGGCTGAACTGTGAGATCACCTACTCCCATAAGAATTTTGATGTTGTTCGCATCTATTATTTAGCATGGCTCTAGTCTTAGCCCATTTGGTTAAGTAATTAGTAGTAGCAATGATAATAAACTTGGCTTGTGAGTATTGAGCTACAAGAGTTATAGATCCTACAAAATCTATCCCCCACTTTTCAAATGGTTGTTGTGTAATTACTAACATTAACTCCATCTTCTCTCTTTTTTATTGGAGCTTTTGTGCACTGGTACTTATCATTGTGCTTGAGGAATTGTGTAGCATTGCAAAATAGGGTTGGCCACCATAGCTAAACCTATAATAACTTTCAAGCTGTGAATTCCCCATCAAATTGAACCCTCGTAATTCATGTGTGCAATTTAGCCAAAACCTCATGCATCTCATGCTCATACACACAACATCTCAACAAGTTGTCTTGGCCTAACCAATACAATCGTCCAATGATTAAGTAATAGAGTTGCACTTCATTTATTGATGAAGTTGAGCCCCTTCTATTAGTCAATTAGATATTCCATTGTTCAAGATCTCAAGAATGTTCATATCCCAATAGGGAGTGAGGTCAACTTTAAAGAGATCCTTTGCTTTAGAGGTTTTGAATAAATATGCATCTCGAATGTCATTTACGATACCCTTTTCTATTGGCTCTCCATTGGATATTTGAGACAAATGATCAACCATGTAATGTTACTTTCCTTTTTGTACTACTATTGAGAAGTCAAACTCGAGAAGAAGTAGCAACCATCAAGATATGTGGCCAGTAGCACTTGGTTTATTAACAAGATACAACAAAGCCTAGTGGTCCACAAAGAAAGTCAAGGACATTGCTAGTAAGTAATGACAGAACATCTTTACCACAAACATCATCACAAATCCCTCCCTCTCAATGGTAGAATATTTCATATTGGTGTAGACTATGAGTTGGTGGCTAGTAAAGCTCACCGGATAATCCAATTTGTGTTGCCTAGGCTAACTAGTCCCATGGAAAATTTTGATACATCAATATGCACATGGAAGGTTATGTTCCAATCTAGGGCACATAGAATGGGTGATGTGGTTAGAGCCGTTTTCAATGTCTCATAAGATTTTTTGCATTCTTCAACCTATTTGAAAATGATCAACAACTTGCGAGATCCTGGGACACTTACTTCATGTACATGCTCTCTTGATATGTATTGGATGCAATTACCCTATAGTGGGTTGGTTTGATTACTTACTTTGGACCTGGAACTTATGTCTATCAGTGTGTTTTTAGTGATATTTATATGCTTTTGGATTATGTATTGAGCTTTCCTTAGTGGGTTATGCATATGGTAGCTCTCCTCTCTTTACCTTGAGATCTCCTATGTGCATGATATCTATGCCTACCGCATGTATGGTTACTTACATATTGCAGTTGTGATAGTCTTCAATGCATTGTTCATGGTCTTTCTTTCTTGGTTTCTCACACTTGGTTGTGTTGGCATATTGCTGTAGCTTATTACAATAGCTTGTCATTTTAGTTTTATGCATTCTCTATTTTGGCAATTCTCTTACTTAGCCCTTGATTTGTTGGCTGTAATTTTGGGGCTTTTTTGTTGTCATTTACAACATCCTATTTGTCTTGGATTGTGCTTTTATTTACTCCATTATGGCTGGTGGATTGAATGGTAGCTATCTTCAACATTAACAAGTTGGATGGCACCAACTATAGCTATTAAAAGGCACAAATTTGGTAGGTTCTAGTGTAGATATTGTAAGCCATTGAGACATGAGGGTGACAAGCCTAAGGATTGGGCTGAACTCGATGAGTTATGTAAATCTATAATAATTTTGTCACTCTCCAAATAGGTCTACTATAATGTTATCTTTGATGATCAAACCACCCAATAATGATGGAATAAGATTTGTAATGTCTATTATAAGTAGAGCCCTATCTCTCAAATGTATTGGTGGAAGCAACTCATGACCTTTGTATGAAGGAGGGGACCTCCATGTCTGCCCATTTGAATGAGTTTCATTCTATTTTTAGCCACTTGTCTTCATAGGAAATTTAATATAAGGGCAACCTTCCTCCCTTGTTCTTGCTGGTTACATTTTGTGAGTCATGGAATGCATTTTGTACTACTATGTGTGCAAATATGTCTACTAATGGACTGAAATTGCAGGATCTAGAGGGTGCAATCTTGAATGAAGAGGTTAAAAGGAAGAATGTCGATGTTTCCCATAACTCTTATTCTTTGACAGTCAGAGGTAATATGGTAGGAGTGGTAATGACTACCGTGGGAGAGACTCTTAGAAGTCTCGTTCTCAATCACGTGGATAGTCTCATAGTAAGTCCTGTGGTTGTAAGTCCACATTGACAAAATACTACAAATAGATGTCAACCTAATTAATTTGCACCCTCTATGGATTATGTGAAGGTGACAGATGCTAGTGAGCCTTTTACCTATGATGAGGTCATGCATAGAGGTAATAATCACTTTTGGAAGAGGGCCACGCAATCAGAATATGACTCACTATTGAAAAATCACGTGGGATTTTGTTTCTATGCATTGTGAAAAAAGTGATTTGCCATGCAAGTGGGTGTACAAGTTGAAGAATACCCCAAATTCCCCAAGAAATCCTATAAGGCTAGATTGGTTGCTAAGGATTTTAAGCAAGATCATGGTATTGACTTCAATGAAATCTTCTCTCCTGTCATCAAGATGACTACCCTACACTTGATTTTGGCTTTGGTTGCATAGATCAATTTGGGACCTCTATCAAATGGATTGTTAAGACAACTTTCTTACATGGAGACTTGCATGATGATATTTATATGCAACAGCTTAAGGGCTTTCAGAAAAAAGTAGAGAATACCTAGTGTGCAAGTTGAGAAAGAGCCTTTATGGCCTTAAGCAAGCACCTAGTGAATGGTACCACAAGTTTGAGATCTATCACAATAGAGATCAATCAAGAAAATTCAGTTGAGAAACTCGATCGTTTTGAAATTTTTTTTTCACTAATTCTCAATACACTGATTGAAAAGAACCTTCATGTACTCACAAGAATATGCCCAAAATTATATGGATCCATACTTATACACAAAGAAGGCCTGTGATGGTAGCCTTAATTTTGGTACTCCATGTGGATGATATGATGATTGCTAGGACTACTCATGATGAGATGGATTCCTTGAAAGGTTAGCTCAAGAAAAGCTTTGCGATGAAGGATATGGGACAAGCCTCGCATATTCTTAGGATGTGCATCAATCACAATAGCTCTAAGAGGCTCTACTTGTCACAAAAGGAGTACATCCAAAATGTCCTTGAACATTTTCATATGCATAATGCTAAGCCTATTAGCTGTTCTTTACCTTCTCATGTGAAGGTTAGTCAGGCCGATTGTCTATAGTCTGATGAGCAAAATGCCAAGATGGCTAAGATCCCTTATGCATTCACAATGCCCAATTTGATGTATGCCATGATAGCCACTCATCCTAACATAGCATTTGCAATGGGAGTTATGGTGTGCTATATGGCTACACTTGACACACGATATTGGGATGCCATGAAGGGTATCATGAAGTACCTCAAGGGCACTACATACATGTGCATATGTTATGATGGCCAAGATACAGAAGTCATGGGGTATACTAGCTTTGATTATGCAAGACATGCAGATAGTAGAAAGTCCGCCTCTGGCTACATCTTCACCTTTGCTGGAGGTGTTGTTTTTTGGAGGGTGCAAAAATTCATAGCCCTTTCCACTATAGAGGCAAAGTATGTTGTATCCACTGACACTTGTTGCAAGGAGGCTCTCTGGTTAGGCCATCTGGTCACATCATAGATATTAGTATTACTAATGTAGTCCCTAAATTACGTTTGGATTCTATGAGTGTCATTTAGTTGGCCAAGAATTTGGTCTTCCATGCAAAGATAAAGCACATTGAGGTGCACTATCACCTTATCAAGGAGGTGGTAGAGGAAAAGTCTATTGAGTTTTTCAAGATCTTGAGACTGATGAGAAACCTACAAATCTACTCACTAAAAGTCTCTTAGCAAAACATTTTGCCTTCCTTAGGAAAATGATAGGTGTAGGATGAGATGACATCTATTCCTCATCCTATTATACTTTATGTACATTTTTACTTTGTCACTTTTTTCTTATTCTCTCCCCACTAGGGGTACTTTCATCCTTAAATGGGAGATTGTTGGGAGTAAAGGTGCATGTGCCTAACCGCCCATGTATTCAGTACACTAATAATACCCACACACTATAGGCAGGTGGTGGGCACCCACCATCACTATCATTTCACTCTTTATTCTTTCAGTGACATTTGAATAAGGAAAGGTTGGTCACACATTGTGATTGTTGGAGTTCCCACATATGGTGTCTCTCTCTCTTGCTCTCTTGATCTATCTGCCATAGATTGCTTCTGGTTGTGTACTTTCACTCAGGCTCTACCTTTCACACATCTGGTGGTCTATGGCATTCATTGTTTTTGTTCACTCTTTATTACAAGTGACTATGGTGGCCTCTTACTTATAATCATCCTTGTCATCTAAGAAAGGCAGGTCAATGGTAGTAAGGATGTGCATCCAACATCACTCGTCGTCAAGATAGGGGATGTATTACATGAGCGGTCTGGCGAGGTCTTGGTGTTGCTTTTCAGCAAGGCAAAGATAGTATCTAGGTCGACATGCAAGATCTTCCAAATTATCCATGTCGACAAGCAAGATATTCCAAGTATCCATCTCAATCCTAATAGCTTCTTTACCATTCTTAAAGAACATCAATCTTCAATTTCTCATGCACTTGTCTTCCACAATCAACCAAATAGGACGTCATAGTTGAGTCTCCTCATGACAATAAAGTTCACATAGAATTTAATACTTGTAATTTTAATAGGCTAGTCCTTCAATACACCAAGTAGTCTCACATGTGGAGAGCCAATATCAAATTGCGCAATCTCCATCAAATAGTCTTACATGCAATCTCACATGTGGAGAGTGTCAATACACCAAATAGTCTCACATGTGGAGATTGCCAATGTGATAGTAAATCGTGCAATCTCCACATGTGGGTTGTCCCAAGCTTGCAATATTGCATGGCTAAGGATCCTAACCTTTGCCCATTAGTCCACAATCCCCTTTCTTTGGAATCTCCCAATGCAATATTTCATGGCTAAGGACGCTAACCCCTTCCCCTATGTCCACAATCCCCTTTCTAGTGGAATCTCCCAATGAAACATTAGGAAGGATTGTGTGCATCTCCATTTCTTCCCAGAAGGCATTTACTTGTAGGTCCCCAATCATGGGATTTAGGATTAGACTGGATATGTGTGTGTCACTAGTGCGATCTTGTGGGGTTAGTATCTCTAATTGCATTAGTCCTTTGATCCACTTTTTCAATGCATTCTAGAGTGAGGGGCTTTGCTTCAATAATTGCCCTAATAGCAAGGAGATTGGTATTGAGGTCGAACTCGCTAGTAACCTAGCACTTGATTTCTCCTATGCACATCCATCAGTGTCTTGTTTCCAATAATCATGTTGTGGTCTCCTACGCACATCCATTAGTATCTTGTTTCCAATGATCATGTTGTGGTGGCTGATATTGAGCTATAGCTCCACTTTCCTCCTCTAAAGGGGATACGTTGTAGTTTTCCTCTTGTCCTGTGTATGTAGGAGAAGCATGCAGACTCATTATTGACAAGTCATATAGTTCCTATTTCATTATGGGTCTAGCATCCTGGAGATACACTTGAGGCTCCTTTACTCAACTTCTCGCTTTATCAATTATGTCCAATTTTTGCTTGTGACGAGGTATTCTCCAACCTTGGCGCTCCCCTTCTCATTCCTTTTTAGAGCCGATGTTTTTACTTTCACATCAAGAACTTGTTTCCTTTTGTTAAGTGGTGGTGCTATCGCTATTAAGCATCAATTTCACTTTGGTTTTTTCTTCTTTTCTTCCTTTTTTTTTGTCTATGAATGAGACATCCAAGTTTTTAGGTGCATGCATTGATATGATGGCATGTTTTTCTTGAGCCCCAGTCATGACATTTAAAGGGATCAGTGTGCTATTCTCATTGGGCATTTTAACACTAAAAAGTTTGAGTGGCACCAATGGTATAATTGGCAAACTAGTGGAGGGTTTTTGCTTGGGAAAGTCAACATACAAGTGTGTGATACCACATTCCAGACATCTCAAATCCACTTTGCCTCTATTTGCTTCCTCTTTCTTTGGGCATCTAGACAATATATGTCTTGGGTTACTACATATCCAATTGATTAGGGGCTCTTATGGTGGGTACCCCATGGCTCAACCTCATTCCCTACCTAAACCATGACTAGAATTGGTCAAAAATCCATCAAGATTGGATATCTCTCTTTGTCATAAGTGGCGTAAGGATTTATGTACAATTTCTCTTCAAGTCGTATGGTAGCATGTTTTGCTAATTAGATAACTAAAATAAACCCATCGAGAAAGTGGGAGGCCTTGGTCTCCTAATGACTGAGAGTCTATAGTATATGGATCCAATGAGTCAAGTGCTTCTCTAAACACTAGATAGAGCTACTAGAATATGACTCCAAACTCAATAGAATAGTTAATCAGCTTAACACTATTTTAGGGGGTTGGAGCTAGGATTTTACCTTATGAATAGAAGTTGAGTTACACTCTTTCTCATCTCACACTCTCTTTGAACCAATTGTGGTGTTAGCCCATTCTCACCTTTGATTGGTTACAAAGTGACCCTTGTTATGTGGATATTAGACTACTATTCAGGAGACCTTTATAGTCTAGAAATCCTTAGGTTGAGGCCTTGATGTTCTGTTGTGAGGTAGACTCAAAGAAGATACATTATTGTATTCATAATAATTACTCTCTGAGCCATAAATTCAAACCCTCTTAAGCATTGACCCTCCATAACAAATGCATCTTATATACCAATATCCATCATTAAATAACATCATTTTCTCCTAATATTCACTAATTACGAAAAACACTCAAAAACTACCATTTCAACCCTTAAAAATTAGATGTCTTCAAATCTAGAGATCCATAGTCTTTAAAAATTTATAGGCAAGTCTACCTAATCATGTTTCAATGGATCATTATTAATCTCTTCCTAATTTCTTAATTATCACTAATTATGACCAAAAACTATCATTTTAATCTCTAAAATGCTTATATCTCTCAATAAATTCTTTATCTAAATGTGATATTTCATTCTTAGGCGCATTTCATCATGTTTTAACTCTGTTTTTTTTTTTTCATAAATAATTCTCAAATTTCTTGATATCCACTGATTAGAGTCAATATAATTTTTGACCTACTTTCCACAATTTCTTTATCATTTTGATTTATATGATGTAACAATTGAACTCCATTTCACTAATTTAAAACTCATAGATCAAAAGAATAGTGCTTTCAATACCAATTTTATTCAAAACTTTCCATTTCACTTCATTTTTTATTGGAAATAAAAATACCCTATTAATAAAAAAAAGAAATATATTTGGTTGTATTTGATAATGTTGTTGCTTGTTTCTCCTCTTCCTTTAGACTCAGCAATCTCGAAACTCCTAATCTCCTTCATTTTTCAATAACATCTACTAAACTACCCTTACTCTTGTTGAAAATTTATCCTCTACACTATTAAATAGTCTTCAAGAATGGGATGAGATAAAAGAGGAGAGGAGTGTTCATTTGCTACTCATAGAGAGAAAACCTCTGTCAATTGCTACATCAACTCATCAGCATCCTCCTCCCATGATGGCACCCATTTTTTGTGTGTTTTCTCCCTCTCTTACCCAACCTCCCATTCACAAGACATTCCCACTCAACTTCTCGATTATCCCTCTCTTCAAATTTTACAAGTTTCACACTTGAACAAATTCTTTTTGGCACCTTTATACATCTTCGGCCTATTTTTGACCCCGCCCATGGCTTCTTGACCCAAATTCTACGCATACATGCTAATTTATACCCACAATTTCTTCCATCTCCAAAATATCTACTGCTTCCACTAAAAACACCTCCCCGTATCTACCTTCTACCACTACTTTTCCACTCCCTAACATTTCATGTCTAAAATATCCCAAATTTCTTCACTTCTAACTCTATCTTAGCATTATCAAATACAACTTTATGATCCAACTTTTTATTGAATTTTACAAAAAATATTGCATGATACAGAGCCAAAACCATCTAGGTTGTATGAAAATAGTTTAAAAATAACTCAAAATAAGCTATGATAATAGCCTTCCAAGTGCAATAAATCTGCCATATCTCAAACAAAAGAGGTTGCAAGTACACTTGCATAGCCTCCAAACCTACAAGAAATGTTCTCTCCACCAAGAAAGATCAGCCTTTCCCTCAACAAGAATTAGGCACATAAGATATATCTTCGTCTTCCTCATCCTCACTCTCTCCCTCTTTGATGGTTGAAAGAAACATGAAAGAACAATAGAGGGAAGAGAGCAACAGTTGTGCCAATATAAGAGAAAAGGACAGATACGGGCAAATGGGATGACAAATAAGAGAGAGAAGGAGGTTGCAACTCCCCCAAAATCACATGTCTGCCCCAATCCCACCTTTTCCTTTTACATTTCTATTAAATATTTGTCTTACATGAGTCTTTTGAACTTAGAACAAAGTTTGATTACTAAAAATAAAAGAGCTTCTCAACCTTCCAAGTTTGGAAAAGAAACAGACATCCACTAAGGTCATGACTCTATAATGTTTAGCCATGCCTTTTGCAAGTCTTCATTTTAGTTTTTACAATAGGAGTTACAAGATTGAAGGATCAAACTTCGTGAAAAATATACCAATGGAGATCATATTCTTAATGGAATGCAAGTATGGAGATTTTGTGGATGGATGCTCTTAGTCCTCATCTTAACATTGACAATCTTGATCCTGCTGACCTTATAGTATTCCATGATTTCGGACACATGACAAGTTTTCATATGCTCCCTGGGGTGAGTCATGTTGTGGTTTTGTGGCTATCTTTTATTTGCAGTATCATCCCCAGTTGCCGTCAATGATAACTTTATATGCACACACATCTATTGTGTTAGCAGTGTCGCACTTATTTTCAACATTATAGTAGCACTACCATGTAGCAAGCTATTGGGTATACTTATCAATGCCACAAATATGATAGTGTATTTTCTCCTGAGCATTGTGTTTTCTAGTATAGGATGGATCAAGAGCAGTAAGAGTTTGCTCGTTATTAGGCTATTGTTTATCATTTGACTCAATATTATCTTAATCTCCAACTAGACAATAATTATCCATATTGGGATTACATTTATTGTTACATGGACACGACTGAGTGTAGTACATTAGAAAATCTACCAGCGGCACCTATGCCACCTTACAGTTTGATAGTTGATGCTCCACTCCATGAGACGATGGAGAATTCTAATTATGTGTCCAACGATGCTTGTGATATATCTAATGTGAGGATGCTAGGGATTCTTTGGGATCACCTTGCATCTTGTGATTTTCCTAATGGATTTGATATTGATAGTCTAGATGATTTTGAGTTAAGATTGTTATTTGTTTCAAAGAAATTAAGAGACTGTTATTATTTTTGTTTATATTTTTTATTTTCTTAGCTTGCTTATTTGTGTTTTGCTTTACATGAAAGAATTAAAGGAAAAAAAAACAACTTTTTTAAAAAAAACACACAACACCATACTAGAAATGACTAAACTCTAACTTATAGTTTTCTTTTCTTTTTTGTTTTTTTCAACATTAGTTTGGTTATCTCTTATTTACTTAGGTAGTTAGATGCAACATGGTTGGGTTTACTTTTTAGTACAAGTTTTCTTTTCAATTGGACTTGGGGACTCATATGTTACGATGCACTATTACCAAGTGTATTCTTTCCCTACTTTGTTTTGAATTTTTTGTTGACGGACTTATTTTTTGTCATGATGTGAATAACATACTTATGAGTGTTAATTGTTACCTTGAGGGGATTCATGACTTCTATATGACTATGTACTTTCTAGTCTAACTAGCTAACTAGAAACTTACTAGAGTATATCCCCCATGGATTTGCTTCATTTTTGCTAAGATTTCCTAGGCAGCAAGCAATCTCTTGATGAAATTTTGACTAGTTTGTTTGTGGTCAAGTACTTCTATTGAGTCTTGTGAGACTAGCTTAGATGTTATCTAGCTGACTAGTATAACTCTCTTGGTTAAGTTTCTTGAGGAGGATTGATTAGCTAAAATTTCTGTAGATTCAATATTGAATAGTGACTGCATAATATGCGTGCACATTAAGATGTCACTAACAGGAGCTACAACTAAAGTGAGGATGGTATTGCAAATAAAAGATAACCACAAAAGACATACCATAGCACGCCTTACCCTATGGAGCATATAAAAACCTATCATGCATCTACAATCGTGGAATAATATAAGGTCCAGTATGAGTAGGATTAAGACTACCAACATCAAGATGAGGAGTAAGAGCATCCATCCAAGTAGAATCTCCATACCAACATTCCATTAAGAATTCCCCCCTTCCCCCCACAGAACAAAATAAAATACTAAAATGAGCAAGAGAAAGAAACATTCTAACTATTTTATCTACACTATTTGACTCAAATTTCTCAATTAAGTCACAAAATGTTTCAAACAAAGACCATTAACTTGAAAAGATTCATGTATTGCCTCTAAGTCTTTACACTGAACCATTATCATAAACTTCTGTAACTTGAAATTGACCTAACCATCGAATGAAAAGTTTCTCTAGAAATTTATAGTAATAATTGTCATATAACAAAACCAAATCATTCTTCTGGAAGTCCTTAAGCTTAAAGCTTCTATCATGCCAGGCTTTTTGTCATTTATAATGTGCTTCTATTCGTTCTAAGGCAAATATACAATCTTCATCAAGCTTAACTAATTTATACAAGCAATTAATAAGAGATTCCTTGCTCTCCAAGGCAATTAGATAATGCAACATGCAAAGTAGGAACTTTCAACTCAATAGAAAATGCAGCCTCAATTCCAAAAACCAAATTAAATGGTGTGTTGTTAGTTGTCACCTTGTAGGTGGTCTAATACACCCAGAGTGCCTCTAGCAATCACTCATCCCAATCACGTCTATTCTCGGTTACTATTTTGGTTAAAATGGTCATCACAATATGATTAATAACTTCTATAGCACTATTTGCTCGAGGATAAGGGGTAGAATTTTGGTATTTAATTTTTTAGAGATCTATCAATTTCAAACTTAAATTATTCAAAAAATGAGATCCATGTTCACTAACCAATTCTAGTGGATAGCCAAAGCGAGTAATAATATTCTCATACAGAAATAGAGCGATGTCTTTTCCTTGATCAGTCTTCTTAAGTGCTCTAGCTTCCACCCATTTAGTTATATAATCAATACATACCAAAATTTATCTATTAGAATGATATTGTGTAAGTGGATCAATAGGACCAACAAAATCTATACCCCACTTCTCAAAAGGTATAAGTGCTAATACAAGGGTTAATGGCATCACAGAGTGTTTAGTCGATCTCCCAGTATGTTGACATTTATCACACTTTCTACAATGTTCATAAACATTATTTTATAATATAGACCACCAGTAACCAACAAAAAACACTTTTTTTGTTGTCAAATCTCCTACAAAATGGCCACCATAAGGTTCGTCGTCATGTAACGCAATTAAGATTCATGATACCTCATCTTCTCAAACACACCTTCGATAAATTTACTCATGAGGAAAATACTTATATAGGTATCTTGACATCAAAACATAGAATTATGACTGTAATAAAATACGATGGCATTCAAGCTTAGTTGCAATCGGTGGGTATTTGACCGTACTAACAAAATTAGCAATATCAGCATACCACGGTATTGTGATAGAAACTTCAAACAAATAAGCACCATGTCATTTATAATCTACACCCTTCTTTGTATCATCAGTAATTAGGCAAGATATATGGTCTACAAGAACATGCGATCAATCGGCACGAGTAATCACTTCAAAATCAAATTCTTGAAAAAGCAATATCCATCACGTTTAACAACTCGGCCACTAAGTCTAGGTTTATTTAGCAAGTACTTCAATGCTTCATGATCGCCATATAAGATAAACCTATTACCTAATAAATAATGTCAAAACTTAGAAATGGCAAACACCATTTCTCAAGATTCAAAGAAACTATTGTACTCTCACAACGTTGGAACACCTCTCCTAAAATATCAGCCATACTATCCTCATCACAATGCACACAAAAGTCATCCCAAAAGACTTCCATCCATTTGATCAAAAAATCCTGAAAGATTGCCATCGTGGCTCTCTCAAAAGTAGATGGTGTGTTGCACAAATCAAATGGCATTACCATATAGGAAAAGGTCCCCCACTCTATGGTGAAAGTAGATTTGGGTTGATCTTTAGGGTTAATTAGACTTTGATTATAGCCACTAAACCCATCTATATAGAAATATAATTGGTGTCCAATCACATCTAACAATTGATCTGAAAAGGGCAAATGATAATTATCTTTACAAGTATGCTTATTCAATACCTGAGAATCCAAACATATGCAATTTTTATTGGAATTCTTCTTAGAATCAATTTCTATAGGTGAAACCTTGTCATTATATGCAACATGATAGATAAAACCCACCACTAACAGCTTAGTAATTTCAGTCTGCACTTTGTCTACATAATTAGGATTTGTGCACCATTGACGTTGGCGTATAGGTCTCACACCATGTTTAATATCAATGTAATGTTGACACAATTTAGGTTTCATTCATTTCAAATCCACATAACTCCATGCAAACACATTAGAATATTTCTTAAGGACCTTCTGTAAATTCTCCAAAGTAGTACCTTGTAATTGACTACCCAATAATAAAAAATTTATTAGGCCCCACTTCAAAACATGTTTTTTTAATTTCTAAATTTTGCACATAAGCTATCTAGACCCTATTAGGTTTGATAACTTGAACATCAATAGATTTCAACATGGATACATGATATAGCCAATTACCCACTCTCGTAGGACGTCCATCATTAACCTCAAATGGTGAATCTTGAGGACATCTGGTACACAACTAATGCTCTAGAAGACTCTCTAGTTGTGAAAACTCAGTGATTGTTGCGACCGTGTAATGATCTAACACATCTTGCTTCCCCATTGACGTTTGCAAGTCCTTTAAATAATATATTGTACCTTTGTTTTTATTCTTACTTCAGTTATGCAAATCTTGGCAATAACATCGTAGAATTTGATTATGACACTCAACACATTCCTGATCTTGAGAAGTTTACCTCCATCTCTTTTGTTGTATCTTAAGTATTAACAAGTGAAGATATTCATTTGCTTCTCCTTGTGTACCACAACCTAAATAGTAAATAACTCTCTTAAGCTCTGTGAAATTTGTTGGAGCCACGGGTTCATGCCATGAGAGATGTAGTTCAACCCCATCACCGTAAACTGTAAAGTCCATAATTTTTTTGGCGAGATGTGGTAAAATATTTTTCTTGCCACACTCATCACTTACTCATGAGGATAAATTTCATTTCCTAAATCTCAAACACACTCCCCATTCAGGATCATCTATTTGACGTAGTTGATGATAGTGCCAAGGGACATCTGTAGCCCCTACTGCCTATGAGTAGACACTATGACTCTTCCACCTTTTCTCCCTAAAGACAAATTGTTAATAAGTGTTATCCTCACTCTTGCTTGTAAAACATTGATTATCGCATCTCTCACAGTTAGTTGTTCCATCAATTGAAATTATGCTTGTTCCATATTGTGCTTCTCTTGTAACACTTGTTCGGAAAAATTCTTAGTCTAACTTAAAAGATCTTCTATCTATTTGAAGTTGAGTGATTTTATTCAGTAGCGATTGAATGAGATCACTACTTCGTCTTTATTACATAAAATTGCATCCTCTAATGCATCCACTAAAAAAGATGCCTTTCCTTGAGGCATCTCCACTACTTTATTGTGATAACTAAGCTCATTCCCCCATTTCTCCTCCCAATCTATTATTGTAATGTAACATAAGACAATTCCACCATTTAGAGGATCATCATTATCTTCTTTACAAGATAGAGATAGATAAGACCTACGCCCCCTATTGCAATGGGATTCTCACATTCTCTCTCTCCAATAATGGAAGCAAATTATTGAATAAACAAAGGTAATTGATCAAACCCAAATGGAATCTCATCCATCTCCAAAAAGGAGAAAATGTAATAGGTGGGTTCTCCATTACCTTTTCATTAACTTCCAAAACCATTGTAAATTCTTTTGAGTTTATTTCATCACCCATCTCCTCTATTCCATCCTCTAATTTTTTTCGTTACATAATTACTTGAGAATTAAACTCAAAGAAGAAGTCCTTGAAATGATCATGCTCTTGTATTCCATTGACATTTGGCCTTGTACTCTCCCTCACTAAGTTATTAGCATCATCTAAACTAGTAATCTCTCATTTGCCTCTAGCATTTTCCTCATCCACGAAAAGTGCCAATATATCAAATAAATCACTATTAGAGGTACTCAACCAATTGGCTATATCACTATCACTGTCATCTTCTAAAGAATAGTGCAAAAAACATTCCCCCATTCCTAAGGGTTTTGCAGCGTTCTTTTAGTGCACTATATTGACTATTGTCTTATCCCCATCTAACAAGGCTGGATAATGTAGATCTCTATATAAATGAGCATAGTTTTGCTTACTCTCCAAGCTCTCATTGAATTCATCCTTTGTTCTAGGTGTGTCATATAAATCCGTGTATGTACTCTCCTCCATGGGTTCATGCAAAAACTCCCTAGTCACAATTCTCAACTACATCCTATCATGATTGGCTCCTATTATTATAATGCCTTTGTGCTAGCTTTCATCACACTGAGACTACAACAACCAAGGTCTGCCCAAAAGAATTGGATATGAAGTGGCTCCATGGATAGGTTGCACTATTAAAAAGTTAACACTAAAATCCAACCCTATGCATAGTTGGAATTTGACATAAGTTAATAGACAATTGTAAACTTTCCAATTCATCTCATACATCAAAAGATTTCATACTGATATTATGAATTTGGTGGCAAATCTATCACTTCTTTTTCTATATCATGATCTCCTAAGTGTTTTGGTAAGGGTCTCTCTCATGCTTTGGAGTCCGAATCTCAACACTATTAGGTTCATTTAGTCTCGAATCTTGTTCATTCTCTAAAATAATCACTAGATTTGATTGTGAACATGTGATTCCCCCAATCATTACATCCAAGTTAAAGAGGACATGTTTTTTCTTAATTAGTTTTATCTCAAAATCTCTACAATTTCTACTAGGTTTGTGGCCTAATCAGCAATGCATTTACCCTTATCTTAGCTTTGTGAAGATGTACCTTCCCCTAGACAATCCTTTTCATAATGACCCTCATAGCCGCACTTGGCACACAAAGGGACATAATCCTTTCTCTTTTGCTCACTTAGGCAAAATCTAGCCACGTGTCAAGGTTGCTCACATCTCCAACAAACTACACTTGTTCCTACATTGTTATTCCTTCTAAAGTTAGGGTTTCTAATACGATGAGGGTCTCCTCTTATTTCCAATATATCCTCCCTATCCTTGATACCTTAGCATTGGAGGTGTCCCCTGGGCCAGTATGCCTCTCAGCATAAAGGGCCTGTTAGGGGCTCCTATTGGATAAGTCACATTTTGGCTATCCATATAATTATAATTTGTTTGCATTTGGGTTCCTTGCTATTGTAAATGAGTTTGCTTAAATGATCCTCCACATGATTATTTCTTAAGTAATACGTGCCAAACAAATTTCTCAGATGATCAAAAAACATTGTACTCAATGTGGGGCATTCCATTGCTAAATGACCGAAACCATGACATTTCCCACACCAGGTGTTAGACCTTAGTGGTGTGGGATTCCTTTGACAAGATACTGGGGTGGGTTGATACTGTTGCACTAGTAGGCTAGCTAACATTATAAACTCCCTTCACATTGGGGCTTACCTCAACTAAAATCTCTTTCTTCATATCTATAAGTTCAACCACCTTAGACTCCATCTCTTGTAGATAAAATGATTGTCAATGGAGATGGATATATTGGGGGTACCAGATATAGGTTCAAGCCTGAATATGGAATTGTTGATGTTGTCACACCCGCACTTATATACACAGCAGCCTGAGGAGCTACTAGAGCTCCTACATATAGCATGCTAGCTGCCATGGATGGCGACATATTTGAGGGGACTAATCAAGGGTTATTGTATAATCCCTTCCTCCTTGATTGTCCTAATTATACTTCCTCGCACCATCCTGCTTATGTCTTTACATCTGCCAAATCAGTTGGTCCCTTAAGGCTTACATATTCCCTAACAGTTTCTTCCAATCCCTCAATAAATTTTCATTTTTGCATATTCTGTGAAGGATCATTTTGTCCCATTTTCCTAATTAATGTCTCCATCTTTTTGATGTAATGCTCCATGATTTGTCATGGATTTTGTGATAGATAGTCGAACTCTAAACCTAAACGGTTGTGAAACCCTTACTGCCTAAATTTAGTTAAGAATGCCTCTCTTAACACTACATAAGTCGCCCTTGTGGCAACAAGAAGGTTACCATACCACAAGGCTGCTTCGTTCTTCAAAGTTTCTTGGAATATGTGAAGTTTTTTATCATCATCAATGATCTCATTCACTATGCACGTCACTTCAAACCATTGGACATGCATATAAGGATCGGCATCCCAACGCGACCAAAATAATGTGTGAATTTTGTAAGTCACATTGGCACTCTCATAGCCATATATAATACTCTTAGTACTTCATCTAGATCTTCAAAGATTAGAACCTGCTCTTTTGGGACAACAAATAATCTACTAAGACCCCAATATTAAGAAAGACTATCTATATTATTGTCCTCTACCGTATGATCAATGGGGGTATGTCCTATCATTTCAGTGGAAACATTATCAAAGCCCACAAAATCCTCACTATTTTGACCCTCTTATTTTGTATCTTCTTCTTTCTTCTCACAAGCAGTTGACCCCCTCTTCAAGCTACCCTTATTAGTACCATTCATTCCTTCAAAGCTTCCTACTTGTCTCTCCCAATCATAATCTCACTCAATTCCAACAAAAGACATCTCCTCAGTGACTTTTCCAGTTTCTAATGACAATTCTAGTCCACTTTGCAAGGTATTTTGCAGCTCAACGTTCAATTTTTCTAAATGTTTCACTATTCACTCAGTTCTCTTTTCCAATCTTCTTCTTGCTCTCTCGTCTCATGCTAACTTCTAGCTTTCACTCATTCACCCTTGTACTTGGCATCTTTCTCTATCTTGCTTATCATCCCTCACCTTTTACTATAGGAGCCCTTGTTTATGTGGACTCAACTTCCAAAGGATATCATGTAGTTCCTTATCTTCATCCCATAGGGTATATCATCACTGAGCCTTTCTACTAAGCCTAATATCTCTGTCACTTTCCGCACTTCCTTTGTATCAAATGTTAATTTCATGCCCTTATTAATTGCTACCCAAGAAGACACGTGAGCCCAATCTATTCTCCTAAAAGACATATACGCTTATTTATAAAACTAGTCATAATGGTGTTTCGCACTAATGGTGTTAAGTTGGATTTTATCAACTAACTTAAACAATGACACTAACAATACAATCCAAATGAATATAAAGTTCTAATCTTAAGCTCTATAGCTTCTTCTCATCTCTCAGAGAAGACTCCTTATATTTTGCTCCTGTCATGCTTGTGGCAATTTATTATTTGATCCCCTTCAAGGATGTTGAACTTTGGAATATGTTTGGTTTAAATAATTAGAAGATCTTATGGATCTTCCTCCATTTCTATTCCTTCTTAATGTAACTTCTTCGCCACCATTAACAAGTTAGTTCCTTTGAATTATGTTTAAGTTACTAAAATAGCCTAGATCACCTCCTCTTCTCCTTAATTAACATGCTTGCCCCTCCTAAAAATGCACCAAAACATGACAGTCCCCTAAGAGGCCCTTAGATAAATAGGCAAAATGACTATGTGTAAAGCCATTGTGCTAATTAAGGATTAGAAGTGGAGTAAACAAGTTTTACTAATCTCTAATTAATCATATAAACAATAGCTTCATCATTCACATGTAGTCCAACCTTAATTTAGTTCAACATGTTCACTTTAATCTCTCAAAATTGTACAATTTCACATATTAACTTTTCCATTTTCAACTAAAACTATCAACAAATTAAGTCCAATTCTCCCCATATTCAAATCAGAGATAATCTATATCATAAAACTTCTAATGTACTCTTTAATTTTATTAATAATTTGATAAAATATTTAATATTAAATAATTATTATTACTATAATAAATTCCATTAACCATAAAATTTTAGCCGCATACTCTAACAAGGAAATAAACTATAAAACACCATATGGGGGAATATGGAAATTTCCCATAAGTTTGGGACACGTGGTCAAATCTTTGGATTTGTCATAACTTGAACACTATAAGTCCAAATCGAGCGCTCTATAGCTCAATAGATTATATTTTTCAAGCACTTTCCAATGATAGGTCACATCATATGGTTTTGAGAAACTTATGGGCATGTTATCCGGGTGCCACCTTTTTAGAATTCAAAAAATGGGAATTTGAAGATTCCCAAACTCACTAATATTGTGTTATAATCTCTTTTCAAACTTTTGACAAATTCCTTCCTTATCTCAACTTATTAATCTTCCTTTATTTCTATCCATCAAAATTAAAATATTCATAATAATTACACTCAGATCCAAAAATTTAAACTCTCTTAACCATTGACCTTGCATACCAAATCCATCTTACATAGCAATTTTTATCATTTAAAAACATCATTTTCTCTTAATATTCACTAATTAGGCACTAAAAACACTCAAAATTTACCATTTCAATCCTTAGAAATTAGATATCTTCAAATCCAGAGATCCATAGTATTTAAAACTTTATAGGCAAGTCTCTTTAGTCATATTTCAATTATTTTTCAATAGATCATATTTAATACTTTTTTAATTTTTCGCTTATTACAAATTACGATTAATAAATTATCATTTTAACTACTAAAAGGTTTATACCTCTCAATAAATTCTTTATCTCAACGTGAGATTTTATTCTTAGGTGCATTTCATCATGCTTAGCTTTTTTAAATTTATTTTTTATAAATAATTTTCAAATCTCATGATATTCACTAATTAGAGCCTAAAAATGCAATTTTTGACCTACTTTTCACCATTTCTTTATCATTTTGATTTATATGATGTAACAATTGAACACCATTTTACTAATTTAAAACTCATAGATCAAAAGAACAATGCTTTTAATACCATTTTTATTTAAACTATACATTTCACCTTTTTTTTATTAAAAACAAAAATACCTAATTAACAGAAGAAAGAAATAACTTTGGTTGTATTTGATAATGTTGTTGCTTGCTTCTCCTCTTCCATTAAACTCAACAATCTTGAAACCCCTTAATCTCCTTTGTTTTTCACTAATATTTGCCAATCTATCCTTAATCTTACTGAAAATCTCTCTCTACACTATGAAATAGTCTCCTCAAGAATGGGATGAAATGAAAGAGGAGAGAAGGATGCTTATTTGCTACTCTTAGATGAGAAAATTTATGGCATTTTCTACATCAACTCATCAACATCCTCCTTCCATGATGATGCATTGCAAGAATATGAGGGTATAGCGACGGCCATTTGTGACGAGAAATAGCGGCATCGCTATTAGCGTCGCATTTGCGACGCAAATAGCGACAGTACCTAGACAAAAAAAACGCAGGCCGAAACCCGAGAGCGTCATTTTGCGTGCATTCACGAAAGAGAGAGCGAAAGGGAGAGTGAGAGGGAGAGCGAACATCTTGCTGAGAGGGAGAGAAAGAGAGAAAGAAGGCTTCTCACCGCCACCGCCACTGCCACCGCCGTTCACAAAGAAGAGGAGGATGTGTACGGAGGGCGAAGAGGAGCCGCCAAACCCTTCTTCGAGCCTTTACGGTGAGTGCATTGTCCATTCTTGTTTTGCTTTTGTGTTTTCTCTCTCTCTTTTACTTGTTTTTGTATAATTCATGTGTATTGAGAGAGGGAGAGAAAATGAGAGAGAAAGAGAGGGAGAGGGAGAGGGAGGGAGAGGAAATAAGAGAGGGAGAGGGAGAGGGAGAGAAAGAGGAAGAGGGAGAGGGAGAGGGAGGGGAAGAGGGAGAGGGAGAGGGAGAGGGAGGGAGAGAGAAAGAGAGGGGGAGGGGGAGGGAGAGAAAATGAGAGAGGGAGTTTTCTCTCTCTCTTTTACTTGTTTTTGGTATAATTTGTGTGTATTGAGAGAGGGAGAGGAAATGAGAGAGAAAGAGAGGGAGAGGGAGAGGGAGAGGGAGAGGGAGAGGGAGAGAAAAAGAGGGGGAGGGAGAGGAAAAGAGAGAAAAAACATTAAACATATAGGGAAAGAGAGAAAGAGAGGGTGAGGGTGAGGGAGGGAGAAGAAATGAGAGAGGGAGAGGAGATAGAAAAAGAGAGAAAAGATATTAAACATAATAGGGAAAGAGAGAAAGAGAGGGTGAGGGTGAGGGTGAGGGAGGGAGAGGAAGAGAGAAAAGGAAATGAGAGAGGGAGAGGAGAGAGAAAAAAAGAGAAAAAACATTAAACCTAATAGGGAAAGAGAGAAAAAGAGGGTGAGGGTGAGGGAGGGTGAGGAAATGAGAGTGGGAGAGAACGAGAGAAAAGGAAATGAGAGAGGGAGAGGAGAGAAAAAAAATGAGAGAGGGAGAGGAGAGAGAAAAAGAAAGAAAAAGAGAGAAAAAACATTAAGCCTAATAGGGAATGAGAGAAAGAGAGGGAGAGGGTAAGGGAGGGAGAGGGAGAGGAAATGAGAGAGGGAGAGGAAGAGAGAAAAGGAAATAAGAGAGGGAGAGGAGAGAGAAAAAACATTAAACATAATAGGAAAAGAGAGAAAGAGAGGGTGAGGCTAAGGGAGGGAGAGGAAATGAGAGAGGGAGAGAAAGAGAGAAAAGGAAATGAGAGAGGGAGAGGAGAGAGAAAAAGAGAAAAAACATTAAACCTGATAGGGAAATAGAGAAAGAGAGGGAGAGGAAATGAGAGAGGGAGAGGAAAAGAGAAAAGGAAATTAATTGTTGTTGTTTGTTGTTATAGTAGTAGTAGTAGTAGTAGTAGCTTTTTTTCTTTTCTTGTTTATTGTTGTTTAGTTTTCTTGTTTTTTGTTGTTGTAGTAGTAATAGTAGTAGTTTTTTCTTCTTTTCTTGTTTATTGTTGTTGAAGTAGTAGTTGTTGTTTTTTTTTTCTTCTTCTTCTTCTTTTCTTGTTCATTATAGTGGTTGTAGTCATGGTAGTGGTAGTGGTAGGGGTAGATGTGGTGGTCGTAGTCGTAGTCATAGTAGCAGTTGTGGTAGTGGTAGTGGTAGTGGTAATCATGGTCGTGGTCGTGGTCCTGTGGTCATAGTCGTAGTTGTGGTCATGGTTGTCATAGTCGTAGTTGTAGTCGTAGTCGTGGTCATGGTTGTGGTCGTGGTCGTGGTCGTGGCCGTAGTCGTAGTCGTAGTCGTGGTCGTAGACTTCATCGTAGTCATAGCTGTGATTGTTAAAGAAAATGAGAGAGGGGGAGGAAAAGAAAAAAGAAGAAGGAACGAGAGAGAGGGAATAAACATATAGCATAATAAAAAAAGAGAAAAAGAGAGAGAGATGGAAGGAGAGGAGATAATGAATGGATAAAAAACAAAAAGAGAGTGGTGGCAAGGTCCAGTGCAACACCACGAGACGGGAAACACTCCAACATATATATGTTAATCTGTGGGTGGGTGGGTGGAGACTTTACATACGTTAATTTTTGCTGAATTATAAGAGAAGAAATCCCTTCTCAAACAATTTAAGAAAGAAAAAAAGAATGATAACAAAAACAAATTGTTTGTCATAACGTAGACAAAATGGAAAATGATGAAGGTCTTGTTGTTCAAGATCGTGATGCACATCTTAATCAGCGTGTCCCATGTCCTTGCTCTCAATGCAAGCTGGCAATTAGACGAAAACATCGATTGTCTATAGAACACGTACGACGCTTCGGCGAGTTTCAATCTGAGATCATTGATCAGGTGATCTTGGATTTTCAGCAAATGGTAAGAAAAGTTAACATCAATCATGCATTGTACTCGCAAGCTAATTGAATACCATATACAAGAAGATTGGGTATAGCTGGCAAATTTTCTATCCAGGGAGGTGACATCTCGTCCCAAGGAGGAGTGCACCCTTTGCGACCAATTAGAAGAGTTCGTGGGCGTGCGATGGATGGAGTGCCTGAGCCAATCCACCACTTAGAAGGTACTACCCAATCTATACCATCAATACTAGAGGAGACAAGCAGCCTTCCAGACCTACCTACAATCTTGGAGCCTGAGATGGAGGCAATGATCGATGCATTGATTCCCATGGATGTCGAGACTTCTGATCCCCTTAGAGAGGAAGCATCCATACCATTATATGATGGATGCCGAGTATCTCACCTGAAGACACTGCTTGCACTCCTAAGTGTGCAAGCAAAATACGGATGGAGCGATGCGAGTGTGATCAAGTTGTTCAGGTACCTTGTACGTACGCTTCGTTGATTTCTTTTCGGCACTATCATTAAAAATATTTATGCTTTTTCAAGGTATTTTATGATTTTTTTCAGGTTACTGAAATATCATATATTACCACCTGCAAATACCATGCCTGAGTCTCGTGATGATGCATGACATGTTTCACAAAAGCTTGGCATGGACTACAATAGCATCCATGCATGTATCAATGATTGCATACTGTTTTGAGGAGAATACGAGACTATGGAGACATGTCCAAAGTATGGTGCGCATAGGTATCGACAAGACTTGCAAGGGCAAACCATCCCTCAAAAAGTTCTTAGACACTTTCCACTTATCCCCCGCATAAACCACATGTTTTGTATGTCTAGCATGGCAAGCTTGACAACGTGGCATGCGCAGAATAGATCCACAGATGGAGTTCAATGAATATCAGCGGATTCACACGCATGGAGCCACATTGACTCTACCTTCCCAGGCTTTGCCCGAGAGCCAAGGAATCTTCGGCTCAGTCTTGCAATGGATGGCGTGAACCCATTCAGTCTGTGCTCAACTTCTTACAGTGTGTGGCCTATAGTCCTTGTCAACTACAATATCCCTCCATGGCTTTCTACGAAGAAAGGACATCTCATCCTTAGCTTACTCGTCCCCAGCCGCTACAAAGTCAAAAATATGGACGTGTATCTTCATCCATTAGTCGATGACCTTGAGATTTTGTGAGAGGAGGGGGTCACTGTGCAAGATATGAGCAAGCGCGATGGTCGACGGTCCGCCAATATTCGAGCCATTCTCATGTGGACGATGCATGACTTTTCGAGATTCGAAGAGTGCTCATGTAAATAGGCTTCTATTCTCGTTGGTATTATCTATATTTTATCTCGTTCAAGTTTGTATTCACTGGATAGAGGTATTGGAATAGGTCTAGTTACCTCAGGTTATCATGCATGTCCATTGTGCGGGCCACAATTAGACTCCTGAAGGTCACGAACCATGAAGAAGATGGTATATCAAGGACACGTCGTTTTCTTGCCAGAAGGTCATGAACTCAAAGAAGGTTTTCTTGGATGACCTCCAACACGTATGAATGCCGCAAGTTGATACGAGCTGCAAATGGTCCACGCGGAGTCACATCCAAACGGAATGTGACGGTTCTCAGTTTTCTACGAGTTGCCATATTGGACCCACTTACAGATCAACCACTTGTTGGATCCCATGCATATTTTCAAGAATGTGAGCAGCTTGCTATGGGACCACATCACAGGAAAGAGAGACACTATAGGGGCACGAATGGATTTAAAGGAGGCAAGCAAGATGGAGGCGCTTTGGCCGCAGTCGAGTGTTGATAGTTGCGTGCAGCTACCTCGCGCTTCTTGGGTTTTGTCCACTAAAGAAGAGCGCATTGTGAAGCAAGTAGTCAAGTCTATCCGCACTCCAACGGGTATGATGTGTTCTCTCATGTCTGCATTTTCTAAAGACGACCAATTATCAGGGCTAAAATCCCATGACTAGTATAAGATATGTCAGGTTTGTACTACGAATGGATTGTAATTGGCGTGCGCATTTTTCTATTTGGAGTGTAGCCATTGTTCATAATGCTTTCTTATTTGTGGCAGTTTGTACTACAACCGATCGCGATCGCAGGATGCCTTACTCCAGAAATATACGGGGCCATTTACAGGTTATCGACTTTAGTGCAATGGATCTCACAGAAGGAGATTAAGACATCCTGTATTGAATCCGTGAGGCGGGGAGCAGTGGAGACGGTCTGCCTCTTTGAGAAATACCTGTCTACTAGCATGCTGACGATACAAGTCCACCTTCTTGTGCATCTTGTAGATGAAGTGGAGATTGCTAGACCTGTCCATACACGATGGATGTTCTTCTTGGAGCACTTCATGAAAACCCTGAAAGGCTTTGTGCGACAACGAGCTCGGCCAAAAGGTAGCATGGCTGAAGGTTGGTTGGTGTCTGAGGCGCTAGTGCATATTTCACAATGGCTACCAACGGTGGATCCAAACAACAAAATGCTATGGTCGCTAAAGGACGATGATAGACTGACCGGAGATATGGTGTTTGAAAATGGGGTAGAAAAAAAAATGGATGCTGCAATGGAGGAGAAGGTGAATCGCTTTTGTATGTTGCACCATGCCTCTATGGAGACGTAGCTCGCCAAGTACCAAATCGCTAGGCAAGATCGAGAGGAAGCGCAATCTGAATTTCGATGTAGTACGCGTCATCGACCGATTCGATATCCCGAGGGCATGGAGGAGATGCCGCAATTCATATCAACGCGATGGTTGCATGGAGCTTTGACCACAGCATCTCGCGAAGGGGTGGAGATCTCAATTGAGGAGAGGGAATTCTCGAGGGGATGTAGTCCAAAGGTGATGAGATGTTTAGGATTTGTCGTATCTATATTTTATATGTGACAACTAATTTGAGTGTTTCAATGTACAGTACAAAATATATAGTGCAGCGTGGTTGGTATCATGGCAAGGTTTGAGCAAGAGAGCCAACGATGAGCAACGGATCCAAACACAGTTATAGATGAGATGGAGTATTTTGGGAACTTACAAAGTATTGTTACGGTGGATTACTGTAGCTTCTCCATGATACTATTCGATGTGCAGTGGTTCAAAGTGGTACTTGAAGGAGCTAGAGCAATAGTTCGACGAGGTCCATCTGGATTTCTCGAAATAGATTCCGAAAAAAAATGGACGGATTTGCGCGACACCTTTGTGTTGTCGGCCCATTGTAAACAGGTGCATGAACTCATTTGTTTGTTTGTTATATTACGACATGATACATGTCACAATAGTTTAATCTCTCTTGTACATGTTTGTGAATATGTAATCTTCTATCCAAACCCCCGACAACCTCGATGGTGGTATGTTATACATTCAGCTCCCCGAAATGCGAGAGTATACGATCAAAGCAATGTTCCGAGCATAGATGAGGACAATAT
Organism: Lygodium microphyllum; assembly: GCF_053477565.2. Classification (NCBI taxonomy): domain Eukaryota; kingdom Viridiplantae; phylum Streptophyta; class Polypodiopsida; order Schizaeales; family Lygodiaceae; genus Lygodium; species Lygodium microphyllum. Next base: position 91,388,538 of record NC_141153.1, on the reverse strand, counting down.
GCAAATAGAGGTGTCGATATTGCAAGGGGTGGAGGCCACCGAAAGCTTGGAGCATGTAAAGGAGCCAACATCGGCTAACAATGATGGAAATACAGGAGTCCAAGAATTCTCTGAGAATGAGGTGGACTCATCCTTTTGTGGTGACATGTCTATCGACCTTCCAATGTATGCGGAGTTGTGTCAGGAGATTGACATGGGACCATAGGATACTTCATACTTGGAGCATCCACTTACTCAATTCATTGACTAATCACTTATAAGGGTACATAAGATATGCATTTTAAGTGAGATTATTTTTTTAGGATTTATATTACCGTGCTTTGTATGATTTAAATTGATTATGCTAACATCATTTTTTGTCTGTGCAAGTGACCTTTTCAGGATGAGTCAAGGGATAAACGATGAGGAGTTCCAGGATATCTTCACGCACATGTCTCCAGATCAAATGGCGAGATTCAGAGACATGGCGGACTAGGAGTTGTCTCGAACATCGTCAGGCCGCTCTATTAGATCTACTTCAACGCGATCAGATGCTTCAGCTTCGAGTAGACGAAGTCGATGCCCTAGACTTGGGCCAGAGGGAGGGAGTGTTTCAGGGTCAGGGGGATGCTATAGAGATATGAAGGCAGTGAGCTCGTGATCGGCACGGGATACAGGTGCGACTCCTCGCTCTCATGGCGGTTCCAGGGAGCGTGGCTCAGGTGGTTACTGTAGAGGCACGAACGCGGTGTCTCCGTCTCGTCGTTCTGCTGGAGTTGCATCATCTCCAGGATTTGTCACACCTATGGGGACATCTGCTCCAATTACTCCGATTTTTGCTCAGCCGTCTGCAGGTGGCACCCCTATGGGTACTACACTGATAGATACTATCCTGGTCGGTACACCGGATGTATTGGGGTCTCCTGGATATGCCCAGGAGCATGGATGCAGGTGGGAGAGGACCTATCTTAGGCATACCCCAGAGGGATATGCCTATCTTGTCGATGATAGGTCAAGAGCCATCATCATGAATGATGAGGGGAGGAGGGTGATGGCTCGCATGAGAGAGTTGTGCCAACAATTTTTTCGGCACAACGTCTTAGATCATTGGAAAAACATACCGGAGGGGAGCAAGGACTACATAGTAGCATCCTTGCATGAGAAGTTTCTGATTCCAGCCACAGCAAATAGATTTTCTACGGGCTGGATGATGGAGTGCATGCGTGCATATATGTCACACAGACGATCAGACGCACGCAAGGCACTCAAGAGTGGGGCTACAAAGCCTGAGTGGCTAGACGCGGATGACTGGCGCCAACTGAGGGAGGAGGCTACAGATTCTCCAGGATGTTGGAATCAACAACGCGAGGCGGCGAGGGCACAACTAGAGGCCGAAGTGGTCCATCATCTTGGGAGTGGCGGCCACATGACATATCTAGAGGACTTTGTAAGTTTTTCTTTTGTTTTGCTTGCTTTTTTTTTGCAATATCCTTTGTATTGACAATCATGTTTCTAACAGTTAGTATTTTATTTTCTTTGCAGCACTCCATTACAAATCACGATCCGACCAGCCTTGAGACTCAATATGCAGAGAGGCACGGTCTCACTGTATTGATCGATCGATTGTATAGACTCGGCAGCCCTGTAAGTCACTCATCTTTCTTGTCCGTACTTACCATGTTTAATTAGAATGCATTATTGTATGGTGGACTGATGTATAGTTATTTCTTTTTTTGCAGAGTCCGTTCGATACTCCTTTGTGGCGAGATGAGCTTTTGGATGGCGAGGATGTATAGCTCGCCCTTGGATCCTTGGAGCTCACACACCCTTCTTTTTTGGTTGCCTGATCTGTGTAGACATTTTCTATGTAGTAGTGATATCTTGTCATGATTGTACCAGTCACTTTTATTATGCGATCATGTATTTATTTCATGTATCAGTGTTATGATTTAAGTACACTTTGTTTTTTTTTTTAATTTCCTGTTACCATTGCTATTAGCATCACAAATTTACATGCATGCATCATTATTGGCATTGTTATTAGCATCGTGGAGCATCGTTATTTGCGTCGGTACACAAATAGCGACGTTGATAACGATGCTGATACCGACTGTTCTATGGCGTCGCCAATAACGACGCTTTTTGCGACGACGGGGGCAAATTTTGTTATTTATATTTTCATCGCTTTTAACATCGGTATAAGGCCTATATCTTGTAGTGATGCCCATTTTTTGTGTGTTTTCTCCCTCTCTTGCTCAACCTCCCATTCACAAGACATTCCCACTCAACTTCTTGATTATTCCTCTCTTCAAATTTTACAAATTTCACACTTGAATTGGTCCTTTTTGGCACCCTTCTACATCTCTGGCCTATTGTTGACCTTGCCTACAGCTTCTTGATCCAAATTCTATACATACATGCTAATTTATACTCGGGTCTTGTTTTGACTCCAAAATGTCTACCACTTCCACTACAAATCTCTTCCCATATCTGCCTTCTATCACTTACTTCTTTTTCACTCCTAACATTTTCTATCTAAAATATCCCAACTCTCTCCACTTCTAACTCCATCTTAGCATTATCAAATATGACTTTACAATCTATTTTTTAATCAAATTTTATGAAAAATATTGCATAATACAAATCCAAAACCGTCTAGATTGCATGAAGAAGAATAGTGTAAAAATAGCTCAAAATAAAGGGTTATGAGCAAACAACCTTCAACTCCTTCGTGTAGAGTTTCCTCATCTCTAACTTGAGATTATTATTCCCTCACTCACTCACAAGAGTTGACTTATTGTCATTATATGTAGCAAATAATAAGAGGAGTCCTCTTTTATATATTTTTAGAAGGGCATAGAGGTTTCGTCTCTTTATGAGTTTTTGAAAAGAGAAAACTAATTTTATTTTCTTATAAAAGTAGTTTCTTTTGTTTTACATGAGAAACAAAAAATAATAATATTTTTAAACTTGTTTTTTTATCCTTTCTGAGTTTAGGACAAGGGGTTTTGTTTTTTTCTTAATAAAATCTTTAAGAAGAGGGGGGGGAGAGGAAGCAGACGCGCAGCATGCCAAGCACTACTTCATAGTGCCCCCTTATCCCCTTCTATCCCCCTTTTCTAAGGTTAAAGACCTTTTTTTTTCTCTCTTTTTTAATTAATATGTATATGTATATATATGTTTTTATTTATTTATTTATTTATTTTAATTATTATATATAATTATAAATATTATTTAATTTTTTTAAAAAATATAAAATATTATAGGGATGGTTTAAGGATTTTTGTATTTAAAAAATCAAAAAAATATTTAAATTTTCTTAAGTATCAAAATAAATTGAAACTTTAGTTTTTAATATGTAAAATTTTAATAATGAATACTTTAAAAATCTAAATTAACTCATTTTAATTTATTTATTTTTAAAACTCCTAATTAATTCATTAAAACTTCATTTTTTGTCATGAAAAATACTAATTGACTTAACTTAGTCATTTGCAAATGGCGAATTAAGTATATTCCATTGTAAAATTTTCGAGTATGTTACATTCGCTTTCTCTTTGAGAAATCAAGAGGTCCTCATCTTAGGAAAAACTTAGAATGTTCTTTCCAAAGGATAGATTCCTCTATCCAAGATGTATCTTTTTCTGGAAAGTCATTCCATTGAATTAATATTCTCTTATGATACGATTTCTCAAGGGCTTTTTCCTAATTTCTAAGACTCTCTCAAATTGGACTTCAAGGATTCCTTGAGTCAGAATTACAACTTGTTCATCATCAAGGATGTGTTCAAGATTGGGAACATAGGATTTGAGTAGACTAATATGAAATACATTATGGATCTTAAGATGAGGGGGTAGGGCAAGTTTATATGCATGAGTTCCAAGGCATTTTATGACCTTCTAAGGTCCATAGTAACTAGGACTTAACTTTTTGTGTTTCACAAGAAATAGGGAGCTTTTCTTAGGTCAAAACCTTAAGAAAACCATATCGTCTTCCTTAAGGGTTTGGTTAATCCTTTTTAGGTCGATGTAGGCCTTTTGTTGATCTTGTGTGGGCCTTATGCATTGTCAAATTGCCTTGACCTACTCTTGCATGTCATCTAACATCCTTTTTTAAGCTTTTATTTTTATGGATGGATTGAAAAAATTAAGAGATGATAAGCACTCTTGCCCATATAGTGCTTAGAAGGGGTCATTCCGGTTCTTTGTTGGAGGGAAGCATTGTAGACATATTCTACCAATGGTAAGTACTCAATCCACCTATTTGGCTCTTTACTACAATAGGCTCTCAAAATATCCTCCAAGACTTAGTTTACTCTTTCAGTTTGCTCATCGGTTTGTGGGTGGTATGATGTGCTAAAACATAGCTGAGTTTTGATGGCTTAGTTCAAAACTTGGAGGTAAAGAGAGTGTCATGATCACTAATAATCCTTTTTGGGAGCCCATGTAGACAAAATATATATTTGATGAAGATTCGTGCGATATCAAAGGCTTTATGAGTTGACTTTACTTGAATAACATGCGCTACTTTGGTAAGCATGTCTACTATTACTAGATAGAATCATAACCTCCTTAAATAGTGGGTAAGCCAACTATAAAATCCATGCTAATGTATTCCCATATCATATGGAGAATACTAAGAGGGTATAGTTCACCAGGAAGCTTGATTTGCTCGACCTTGATCCTTTGACAACTTAAACATTGTATCACATATCTAAGGACGTCTGCTTTCATTCCAAGCCAATAGTAGCTTCTTTGCAATGCATTTAGAGTTTTGCCATACCTCAAATGTCCCCCTACAGGACTATCATAAGCTTCCCATAGAATTTTCTTTTTCAACTCCTAGCTTTTTAGCACATATAGCCTCTGCTAATAATAGAGTAGCCCATTTTGTAGGAGGTAATCCTTGAATTTGGCTTTTTCTTTTGGGGATTTCCTTTCTAAGAATATAATCCTTATTATTTTAAGAAAATCTTGATCTTTGGGTCCTAGCTACTACTTCCAGAATAGGGTCACTGGGCATTGAGATGAGGCTTGCAAGACTTCCTTATTTTGTAGGGTCTTCCATAATCAGTGTCTGTGTAGCCCATGGCTCAAGTATCCTGGCCACCATATGTGCATTTGTTATGGAAGACCCTACAAAATAAGGAAGTCTTGCAAGCCTCATCTCAATCCCCAATGACCCTATTCTGGAAGCAATAGCTAAGGACCCAAAGATCAAGATTTACTTAAAATAATAAGGATTATATGCTTAGAAAGGAAATCCCCAAAAGAAAAAGCCAAATTCAAGGATTACCTCCTACAAATGGGCTACTCTATTATTAGCAAAGGTTATATGTGCCAAAAAGCTAGGAGTTGAAAAAGAAAATTCTATGGGAAGCTTATGACAGTCTTGTAGGTGGACATCCGAGGTATGCCAAAACCCTAAATGCATTGCAAAGAAGCTACTATTGGTTTGGAATGAAAGCAGACATCCTTAGATATGTGACACAATGTTTAAGTTGTCAAAGGATCAAGGCTGAAGCAGATCAAGCTTCCTGGTAAACTACGCCCTCTTGATATTCTCCATATGATATGGGAATACATCAGCATGGATTTTATAGTTGGCTTATCCACTATTTAAGGAGGTTATGATTCTATCTAGTAATAGTAGACATGCTTACCAAAGTAGCGCATGCTATTCAAGTAAAGTCAACTCATAAAGCCTATGATATCGCACAAATCTTCATTAAATATATATTTTGTCTACATGGGCTCCCAAAAAGGATTATTAGTGATCATGACACTCTCTTTACCTCCAAGTTCTAGACTAAGCCATCAGAACTTTGTCATGTTTCAGCACATCATACCACCCACAAACTAGATGTCACCATATAACAAGCCACAACTCCCATTGCAAATGCTATATCACACATAGTGGCTATCATGGCATACATCAAGCTAGCCATCATGGATATATATGATATGTTGGCCTTCTTAGCCTTCTCATCATCTGACTAGGGACAAATCTGCATGATCAACCTTCACATTAGAAGGTAATGGGTAGCCAATAGGCTTATCACCATATGCATATGAAACCGCTCAAGGAATTTATGAATGTACTCCTTCTATGATAGGTAGAGGAGCCTTTTAGAGCAATTGCAAGTAATACATATACCAAGTATATGAGAGGCATACCCAATGTCTTTCACATTAGGAAAAAAAACGAACTCATAAATGGGCCTTTTAGTCCCCCCTCTCTCCTCCTTAAAACAAGGAAAAGAGGAGAGAAAAATAGTAAAATAATCCTCCTCTCTCTCCACTTTTGCAATCTCGTTTTGCCTTTTTTATATTATCTACAAAGATATACTCAGATTCATTCTCTCTCCTCATTCAAGAAGTCTTTTTCAACCAAATTTTATATTCAAAAAGGAGTTAGTTACGGGAGTGTGGTGCTTCGTTTTCAATGCAAACAAGGAAAATGAAATTTCGAAAGTTCCTTTTAAGATATTTTGGGGATTTTTTATATTCTAGCTTTTGGTCAAAAAAAAAACCAATTGGTCAAATGTCGTGTTTTTTGGAGATTTTTTGGAGGCAAAATAGAAATATCTAAAATACGAAAAGTCTTGGACATCCCTACCCTCTGAGCTATTTTCCCCCATATCTATACTCTCTCATGGCTCTAGTATGACCTCTTCTCTGTGTTTATGCAACCTTCATTAATAGAGTGAATTACTTACACCCTCCTTTCCCTTGGCACCTTTGTGTGCCTCTCTGTGCATCTCCACTCTACCTCTTGTGACAACCAAGTAGGCTCCCCGTTTCTATTAATAGTAAAATGAATACAGGAAAGAAGGAGCTGCATATTGAGGTAGAGATTGAATATGCCCTATTATTCAAAAGAACCCGGCGTACCAGTGTCAACCCTCAAGTTTTGTAGAGTTACAGGCAAATGGGATTGAAACATGTGGATTTGTGGGTTGATGGGGGAATCTACCCAATTGACCCCTTAAACAATAAACCTCCAACTTTCTCAGGAATCACAAATTTGCTGAAGTATGTGTGCGAGGGTGAAAATGGGTTACTCGGTTATACTAGACGACTCAATGATCAGGTGTTCAAAGTATTTACAACTTGTCAAGTAACCATAAAAAATTGCCATGATGTGATCGTTGCATATCAACTTCATATACAACAGCTCATAGGACAAGTGGTACAGCTGAATGACACTATAATTCAACAAAACAATCAAATTATTTCAATGCAGGGATACTATCCATGACATTGGTATCTCATATGAGGAGGCAAAGGCACAATTGGACGACTTGAGAAAGATCAACAGCAAGCTAACACAAGAGCGCAAACGAAAAAAGAAGCCAATCAATGAGTTAATTGTGAATAGGGCCAGTGGAAGCGACGTATCAAAGAATGTAAGGTAGCTCAAAAAGAGAACCTAGGTGAGGGTGAGGTTGGATTGTGTATTAGTAGATTACTGAATGCAAGTACATTGGAAAACGCTTTGAGCAATCCTAAGTTTAAGGCTGTGAAGGAAAAGGTGATTGAGTGCACATTAAAAGATGTGTCAAATGAGTTCTCAGATGTGGATACACAATCTATTTGTGACAGGGCCGGTATTAGCACAACGACTTACTCAAAGATATTCAAAGGTGTGGTGTGTGTGTGTGTGTGTGTGTGTAGCTACCAATGCCAGAGTGTGCAGGTTGGGTTATATGCCTATATGTGTGATGATAAAGTACTAAAGATTTCCTTGCATGTGTGAGAATGGGTGTCTATATATGTACGCAAGAGGAGAGGGTGGTGAGTTAATGCACAATGCAAATGGACCATTGTGCTACTAGTGTATGTGTGCCTTGAATATTGCATACTTGTATTGTGTACCTATGCATTAAGGTTTGTACTAGGGGATTGCATGGGTGCACTAGAAGATATTTTAAGGTTGGGGTTGTGTGCCCTAGAAGTTTTAATCCCAAAGACGATGAAGATAAGCAGGGATCGTGCTTCTCCCACAATGTGTGTGCGTGCGTGACCTACAATGTAAGGTAAATGTGTGTTACTTGTGATTCCATTCAAATATAAAGCTAAGGTATGGCTTCAAAGTTTTATACCAATGTGATTTTTTAATATCCCATTCAACATTAATGAAGATAGACAAAGAAAGAGCCTTGGAAAGTGGAACAGTGCACTCAATACGATGTACATCATATATAACTAGGAGTTGACATTGCATCATTCAATTGAATCTCATTGAGATTAGAAATAAATTAAAGATGCAATTTACAAATGGTTTATTCATAATGAGAAAACAAAGCCCTTCTAGGTGAGCTTTTGCATAAAGTTGATTCACCATATCTTATTCATTTATTGAAAGATAGTTTTCTCATTATGAATAAACCATTAGGAAACTACCTTCATTACAAATGAGGGCTGGGTTTGGTCGTGTGCTGAAGAGAAATAGAATCGTGCCTCTTCCTCAACCTTCAAAGTTAATAGAGGCCCGATGGCAACTTAATACAAAGGTTTTGGAGTTGATAGGAGATCCCATGCATGTTCAATGTGTGGAAACACTAAAGGTTGGGACCAAAAATGCATATGAGGTGAAGTTCACCGAACTCAACAATTACTATTTAGATTTGAACAAGGTACAGTCAGCAATGGTAATGTACTACAATATGTCTGTTGAAGAATGTAATGGTAAATTGCAGTTTGTTATAAAATTAGATGAAAGTGAGGTCATCAAAGGAGTAAAGCTTGAAAGAGTTAGTGTAACTCTGATGAATAGAGCTTTACAATTCGACAAGAATAACCTAGGAAACTTTAGTGTCCAATCTGAGCGCCATGTGTGGTGGCTCGCTACATTTGAAGTTTCTAAGGAAATATTTGAGGTGTTGCAGCTGTTCTTTATGCACACAAGCATTCCAAGCATCATCGATCGTCATGAAAATGGTGAGATGCTCTCGGTTGAAGGGTATGGTCAATACTTGGTTGAATGGCATCTTGCAAGAGACTTGAAAAATTTAAAATGCATGTGTGGAATCTCCAATTATGCAAATACAAAGAATCCATGCATATATTGCTTGACAGAGAGGGTGGAAGGAAAGGACCGAAAGAAGAACTGGCGAAGGATGACAAGTGATGCATCGACACACAATAGAGAAGATCCCACTTAGAAGCCCATCTTCAACATTCCCTTGGATCATATTCACATTTTTTTATTGCATGCTTTTGTCAGAATCATGGAGAAACTTGTATATGAATAAATTTAATTTACTTATAGGATGCAACCAGAAAAAGAAGCCATTGTAACCTATAGGAATGTGGAGCGAGTGCTATCAGAAATTGGGCTACACAAGCATCAATTGACGATTGAAAAAGATGAGAAGAGATCAGGAAAATCTGGTAACTTGCCAAAAAAGCCTTACTTTGGAGGAGCAAAGGCTAGGAAGTTTCTCTCAGCACCCATCAATATGAAGGGAATGTCATGGTTCGTAGGCCACATGACTACGATGGGTGGAAAAAGTTACATTTTGTAGTTCCTAATTGAAGTAATGGAGGAAAAACAAGATTGGCCAAAGCTAAGATTTGGATAAGTCTTAACAAATTGGCACCCTTACTTCACAAGATAGTGTTTAACAATGAAGATAAGCAATAATTTATCAATGTTGTGTATAGGTTCTAGGAAAACATGGTGGAAGCATGGGGCAAAAGCTCTATCACACATTACATGGTGCGTACTAAGTTAATATTTTAAAATAGTATGAATTGTATAAACTATTGAGCATAGTTTTACTCGTGTGTGATATATGTCTTTGTAGCATATCCTTGAGGCACATGGGCCATACTTTGCAGAAAAGGGAAGCATCGGAATTTGATCTATACAAGGGATGGAAAATTCACATTGGATAGCGCATGGTGCATACCAAAGAAAAATTGATCATGGTGGAGGGGTGAATGGTAGCAATCCAATGATCTAATTGCTATCTTGGTGGTATATGATTATAGTAGCGGATGAAGCTAAACTCTCTCAAAAGAGAGCAAATGAAAGTGCTGATGAATCGGCTGCAAACATGATGGAATCACATCGTGTCACTAAAAGAGTGAGTTATGAAGCCTCAAGTGCCAAAGAAAACCATGCCAAGTGGCTAGAAACAAGGCTTCGACAAGGTAGCAAATGGGTTCGAAGAGAGCTAATATAGTAAGATGAACAATGTGAGTCAGTGTGAATGCAATTAATAGTTTAAGAGAGAAAGAGAGAGTGTGCATCTATGTGAATGAGTCTCACAATTTAGGGTTATATAAAAGAGGGTTTCACTTTCTATCTTATTCATTGAGTTCTCACATCTCTTATACAGGAAAGATGGCTAGGTCTAAGGTGGTTGCAAATAAGCTTCTGCTCAGAGTCCCATATCGTGTTCAGCCCCTTGGAGCATCTACTAGCTCAGATGCTGGTGCACAGATCGGATGCCGTAAGTGCACATAGTGAGCGTCAGAAGGTCCCCAAGAACAAAAGAACTCTACTTTTTGCACACAAATCAATGTAGAAAGCATGCACAACATGAACAAGAGACCAATTGGGTGCAATCTCCCCCCATGCCTTGTGTGAGTGCTCTACAAAGCATGTATTTTATGTATTAATCATCTTAAAGCTCAAATAATAGCCCAAATTACAAAATAGCACGCTTTTGGCTTTTGAGTTTGCTTTAGTGCCAAGTAGAAATAAAGCTAATAGGCGGGCGCCCAAGAAGTCAGGCATACCCAATACAATGTCCAAATACAAATATCTAAATCGTGCACCCATGCGCATACAAAAATAATAAATAAATATCCAACGCCTTGATAAATAGGCATGACAAAATATAGGCGCCATGCCTAAGGTATGCGCCCATCAAAATATAGATGATAACTTGAATACACGCTATCCTCCAATGCTTTCCACCGCCACTGCTGCTATCTCTACACATCAACTGAAGCATTCACAATCGTTAGTAAAATAATACAATTAAACTGACAAAAGTGAATACCTAGCAGTCTTCAGCTACATAAATAAAGTAATGAAAAATTTCACACAAACTTTCTGTAAAAACTAGCAAGACCTAGAAAAGAAAGTAACTCATGCGCATTTTTGGGTATGGCCCAATTCAATATTGCTTCTATCTTTTTAGGGTCAACCTTAATACCTTCTGATGAAATAATATGACCTAGATATTCAATTTCTATTTGAAAGAATTCACTCTTTCCTGGATTAGCATACAATTGATTATCTTTCAACAACTTGAAAACTAAAGACAGATGTTCATAATACTCTTTCTCATTTTTACTAAATACCAAGATATTATCAAAGAATACTATAACACAATGCTGATATTTCAAAAATATGTGATTCATCATTCGACTAAATGTAGCAGGTGCATTAGTCAATCCAAAAGGCATCACTAGAAATTCATAATGTCCAAATTGTGTTCTAAATGCAGTTTTGAATATATCAGATTTATCTAATCTCACTTGATGATAAGCAGATTTAAGATCTATCTTACTAAATATGGCAGAACCTTGTAGTTTATCCATAAGATCATCTACCCTAGGAATTGGATATCTATTCTTAACAGTAATCTTATTCAGGGCACGATAATCAATGCACATGCAATAAGTATTATTCTTCTTTACCAGTAAAATAGGTGCGCCAAATGGAGAACTACTAGGTCTAATTAATCCTCTGGTTAGCAATTCCTCTATTTGATTTTGAATTTCTTTCTATTCAATTTGGTTATGCCTATATGGTGCTTTACAGGGTGGTTGTGTACCAGGAATTAAATCTATTTTGTGATCTTCGGGACGTGAAGGTCCATGTGGTAAATCATCAGCAAAACAATCTTTAAATTGAGCAAGGAATTGTTTATGCCTAGGATGCATATGTTTTTCTTTAGCTTGAAGTTCATTCACCCAGATTAAATAAGATTTACTACTTTTACGTAATGCACGTTTAGCTTGAGTATGAGTAAGTAGTGGAAAATTATTAGATGCGTGCATACCATGCAATGTAATTTGTTTTCTTTGAAAATGAATTTTAATTGAATGCGTGGAATAATCTATGTCAGGATTATGCTAATGACGCCAAGGCATACCTAGGATAATATCACTGGACTATAAAGGTACAACTAGGAAATTTCTACGTTCAGTGTATTCACCAATTTTAATTTCTAAGTTATGCACTTCTTGTGTTCCATTATATCTTGTGCCTAAGAATGCTGCTTTAATGCGATAATATGTAGAAACAGTTTGTAAATTCAATTCTTTCACTAACTTTGCAAAAATAAAATCATGTGTACTACCATCATCATGCAAAATAATCTTTTCTTTACCATGCACTAAACATTTCATTGTCAACAAAGAATGTGGAGTTGGCATACCTAGTGAAGTATCCGAAGGAGTAGCAATGTCGTCATCATCTTCTGTAAAGTCAGGCATTTTCTCACGTTCTTCTTCTTCCATTGCTCCAAGATAATTGATATGGACAGGTGGTTTCTTCAATTGGCAATTGGCTGCTAGATGTCCAGGTTGATGGCATTTGTAACAAACTATTGGTTTGGCTTTAGATACATTGTTGGCAATGGCAAGAAGACTAGGAATATTGGGATTTGGCTATGAGGATGGCTTAGGGTTTTGATTGGTATTTGATGGCAAAGCAGGTGGTCGTGTCCAAGACTTACGGAATGATGATGGAAGAAAACGACTTTGATTGAATCTTCTAAAATTTGAATTGAATTGCTTGGAACCATAGTTACCATTTGCTTGAAATTGTTGTGGACGCTTGTCTCTTCCTCGAATCTTATCTTTAGTGTCATGAGCCAAAGAAATTGCATCTTCGAGGGTTGTAGGTTTGAACATATTGACTTCAGCATAGTAATGTCCAAGTAAGCCAAACATAAACTTGCGTTTGTGAGTCGCTTCATGTACATCTTCTAGCATTCGGAGTTGCAATAGGGCATTCCAAAAACGTTCGGTGTATTGGGAAATAGGTTTATATTCTCTTTGCTGTAGAAGATCCCATTGCTTTATGGCTTTTTCATGAAATTGTGGAGGAAGGAAATTCTGCAAAAACTTCTTTTTGAAAATCTCCCAGGTAGTGGGACAATCAATGCTCTTGTGAACCACAGTCCACCATAGAGATGCTCGATCAACTAAATGATTAGTGACACATTTAATTTTGTCTTTTTCAACATATGTCTCTTCATGAAAGTAGTCATCAAACTGACTAATAAATGCAAGGGCAGTCTTTCCATCTCGAGTTCCATTGAAAGTACGGAATTTGAAATTTCTTTTACTTATCTTTGTTTCTTTGCAGATGGATTGAGCTTCGAGTGTCGCATCGATGGTACGTCGAATAAGATCTTCGGTTTGCGGTTCATCTTTGTCGGTGGTAGATCGTTGCAAATTGGCCAATTGAACTTGCAAACCTTGTCGGGCTCTTCGTTCTTCATTAAGCTGCATCATAATTAAATCCAAATTTTGTTCCATCGTAGGTTCAGGAAAATCGCCTTCAGCCATTAAATCGTCCATATTTTGTTCCGTCATCCTGTAAAAAATCCAAAAGACCTCACTCTCTCAAAATCTAATTAGCGGGATGAGCGTAGCTCAAAGTCGGGTATACAACGCTTATAGATTTTTGTTTGGCTTTTATGGTCTTTGTCCTTTGCGGTTGCGGGATTTGTTGTCTTCGTAAAAACTACGTATGACCTTCTGCGTGTGCTGAAACTGGTTCAACAAGTCTGTGTGTGCGAACAAAGTCTTCCAGGGAGCAATTTTGTGGTTCTGTGCTTCTGCGCAGGAACAGTCTTTATGGGAGTAATTGAGATAAGTTGGATTTGATCTCTGTGGACTTGCAGGACTTACAGAGTAAGAAGACTTGCAGAACTTGGTAGATTAGGAAGATTTATGACTTGTAGCTTATATAACTAAGCTTGGAATTGATCCGTCAACGATTTTTGAGGGGGGGACCATTTTTTGCGCAGCCGAATCCGTTCAGAACATGCCGCGATACCAGACATCGATTTTGTGGAGCTTTAAGCTTTTAAATAAGCTTATTAAGCTTTTGATTTAAGCTTTAAAGCTTTTGGTTATGGAGGAAAGCTTACTGTTGACTGTGGAAAAACGACTTGGAGAAGGAGATGTTGACATGGTCCTCTGCCTCCTCAGGCCGGTCCTTCGCGATCAGAGGCTGTAGACAGAGGTTCTTGACCGCCAGGAATCCACCCGTATCGACCATTCGCGATGAAACTCACTGTAGAGCTCGATCGTTCCAGGAGCTCCGCCTTCGCGCAAGATGAGTAGCGATTGGAAGCTTTCGATCTTAGCTTCGCTCTGATACCACTGGTGCACAGATCGGATGCCGTAAGCGCGCGTAGTGAGCGTTAAAAGGTCCCCAAGAACAAAAGAACTCTACTTTTTGCCCACAAATCATGAAGAAATCATGCATGACATGAACAAAGACTAATTGGATGCAATCTCTCCCAATGCCTTGTGTGAGCGCTCCACAAAGCATGTATTTTATGTATTAATCATCTTCAAGCTCAAATAATAGCCTAAATTATAAAATAGCACGCTTTTGGCTTTTGAGTTTGCTCAAGTAGAAATAAAGCTAATAGGCGGGCACCCAAGAAGTCAGGCATACCCAATACAATGTCTAAATACAAATATCTAAATCGTGCGCCCATGCGTATACAAAAATAATAAATAAATATCCAACACCTTGATAAATAGGCGCGACAAAATATAGGCACCATGCCTAAGGTATGTGCCCATCAAAATATAGATGATAACTCGAATACACGCTATCCTCCAATGCTTTCCACCGCCACTGCTGCTATCTCTACACATCAATTAAAGCATTCACAATCGTTAGTAAAATAATACAATTAAACCGACAAAAGTGAATAGCTAGCAGTCTTCAGCTATATAAATAAATCAATCGGTTAGAAATCAATCCTAACCTTAATTTATCACGAGTGCGCACTCTAAACTCATAAACGTTTATTAATTTAATATGTATTTTGCGGAATCACCCGCTATGGAATCACCCATATATAATGAAACGCCCGAAAAGGATAGGCGTCCCTATCGACTTCTTGCACAAATAATCCACTTTGTGTATGAGCCCCGATAATAAAAGTTTACGAAATCCACCGTGAAATATGCCTCCTGGCATCAGATGCACCCCCTTCTCAACCTAATCCACCTTCCTCAAGCTGCCCTCACAAGGGTCCTCCTCAGCATCTCCACAAGAAACGCAAGTGGAAGCCAGGTACAGTGGCCTTGAGAGAAATTAGGAGGTATCAATACTCTTTTGATATCATCATTCCGAAGGTGAGCTTCTCGAGACTTATTTGCGAGATTGTGCAAGATCTCTACCGCATAGAAAGCAAGAGGTGGTTTTTGGCACAAGGTCAGGATATACCTGATCTCTTTACAAAAGAATGTCTTCATGCTCTACAGTGTGCTGCAGAGGCCTTTGGCTGATGCTCAACATTGTGCAATACATGCGAAGCGCATCACTGTAACTCCCAAGGACTTCCAACTTGTAAAAAATATTCAAGCAGTGAAGGATGCATTCGTTCCAATGGAATGAATACAATTTATAATGTTATCTTTTTTGGCATAGTGTTATCCTTGTGCATTGGACATATGACTATGTCCTAGTGCAAAACTATTGTATGCGCCCTTAAAATATGAATTAAAATTTTACACTTGTCCTTCGCTCTCAACTTTGACTGTGCATCTTCGCTATATTTTCAATTCTTACTTACAGTTTTTGTTAGCACTATCAATTTCAATAGGAATAACATGCAAAAATTTTTGGAACCTTTAGTATATGCCTTAGGCTAAAGGAGGGAATATTAAGTAAATTCTACTCTTTGGCCCCAAGGGGGAGAGCGAATATGCGATGGAATTATTGTCGTATCTATTATTGCATTGTTTGGGAAAAATACAATTAGTTTTGTTAGTTGATTGAACAACACCCTAAATGTTTTTCTTTCAATCAAGGGATTGTTGCATTGTGATTTGGATAAATATTCCAAGGCTTGTGTTGATGGCAAATGCATGGCAGGGGTCTGTAATGACAAGTTTCCATGGGAATAAAGGAATGTTTTTCTAGAATATGATATTAGGGCTGATTGCTTTGATTGTGCTTGAATTTTAATTGGATTAATTAAGAAAGGATATTTTGCACACATGGATCATCTCCAAGATCACATCGCAGATTATCTCGAGAGGCACTGCTCGATTCACAGGTCAATGGTCGAGTGGTGAAAAGGCCAACCACAGAAATGGCATCTCACTCCTAGACCGCTTGTGGGTCAGGTGAAGCTCTGGACACCCCTTGCCTGTCCAGAATGGAGTTGGAGATCCCAGTGAGCCCATTGTCTAGGACGTTGGAAGATCCTATTCTAGATAAAGGATGGAAATTTCGGTGCCATGAGACTTGGACCGGGTACTTCTGTTGAATAGAAGGGATACATGATTCTCCTGTATGGACAGGAGACAAAGATTAACTTAAAGATAAGTTAAGAAACTCGTTTGATAAAAGGACTGCTTGTTTTATTTTTGTGTATGTGTTGTAAATTACGTGAACGAACTCTGTGCCCTAAAAGGCTTAATTAATGAAGCTGATTTTAAATGTCGCACATAAATGTGGTAAGACCTAATTAGACAACTAAAGCTATCAAGGGAAGCGGGTGGACAGAATTCCCCGATGGGTCCGTCCTACGGCTAGGTGGTCCCAGAGAACTAGGAGGCTTCTCACAAGGATTTACTGTCGAATGACTTTAGGTGTCATTAAGTTAGAACCCAATTCATGCCGTTTTAGGGGACCGGAATGGGACTCGGGTGCATCTCTCTCGTTTCCCATTCTCTATGAACCAAGTGTAGCATAAATCTGCTTCGACTATGTTGTTCCTACTCAAAGTGGGTCATCTGGAGCTCGATGCTAGCTACTTCCTAGAGACTTGGCTGATAGGAAAGAAACCCTGACTTCAGGTCGGTCCTAAGTGGGAATGGCCAGATACTTCCGCTTCGGGGCAAACTCGGAAAGACCTAGATTGCAAACCCTGTGACATTCTTTGCGAGTGCCAGGTGGCGCTTTCTAGACTCCCCTCCCGATGGGCTGTTAAAACGTGTCCCACAAGTGGTCAAGCGGACACGTCACACACACGTTTATTTAATAAATATTTATTTGTAGGAACAAAGTAAAGTATCTTATATTCATCAAGAAAAATACATGTGATGGCTGTTAGTGATGGTAAATACAAAAAGCCGATAGCCAATAATAACTCTCAATTGTTCCTTGGCTTTTTCATCGGTGGAGAGGAGGAGCTAGCTTCCGATGAAAATATAAGTTCCTTCTTTGCTTCAAAAATGATGCGCTCCCCCTTCAGCTCTTTCTCTAAGAGAAGTGGATTTGACACTTTAACGAGGTCACCTAATGTAGCAAGCACACACATTTCTCCACCACATGTTTGGTCAAACAAGTAAAGAAGCTTTGGCCGCTTGATTAGCACCACCTTCTTCAAGCTAGATGTCACAGATATCGCTCAAAAAGGTCCAAACTTGGTCAAAGCTTGAATTTTCATGATTATTTCTTGCCCTCCTGGTGAGCACTTCTTATGGAAGACCACCAAATCTGCAACAAGGTTATCAATATACTCCTTCAGAGTTGAATCCTTCCGTCGATCCACATGTTGAGCTCCTCCTTGCCTTGATGCAAACTCATCTATATGCAATATGTCCTGAATGACAAAGTCAAATCAACGACTAACCTAGAGTTATTAGAAAGTGATGAAACTTGATGGTAGGGTGCATCGGTCCCCTGGAGTCCATCGGTGAAAACTTGGCCAAAAATGATGCCTGGAACTGCCCTGTCTGAAGTCTGGCATCTGGGGCCACTTTCAAAGAGGGCAGTTGCAGGCATCATTTTGGCCAAAAAGTGGCCCCAAACACCAGACTTCGAACAGGGCAGCTGCAAGCATCATTTTTTGCCAAGATTTCACCGTTGGAATCCGGGGGACCCGACGCACTCTACCATCAAGTTTCATTGCACAAAAATATATGGTAGTTAAAAATCTCACCTTCTCCAGATCATCTTGTATCTTCATTTCTTCATGTGTCAGGGAGGCACCTCTTTGGGCAAAGGGATCTACAAACTCCTTGATAGGAAGCTAGGACCTTGGTCCAAACAAATCATGTTGTAGTGCTACAAATTCAGCATCTGGCACAGGTAATCTTCTTCAACCGAGGTAATATGCTCATGTACTGCTATGATGGCACTCATAGTATCTAAGCTTGTGCTATCATATCTTCCAATCTCTGCCATTGTCGGATGCACATCCATGTAATTATAATTGATCAGGTCTTCCATTGAATCCCTGACTAGGATAGAAAACAACTCTTCTTCCTTCATTTCCAAGTATTGCAGTACATCTGATAGAAGCAAGTATTGTACACCATCTACTTCAATGGGTGTCAAGGAGGCAAGGTTGGGTTTGTCGACTTGTGGCTGTTATGAAAAAGATGGCACCATGAGAGCCAACCCTTGCTCTGCCACCACTCGATGTTCCTCTTCAACATTTATGAGCTCTTCAATCGGTTCTTCTCCCTGTATGTGAGAGAAACAACCTATGGAGTTGTATCTTCATCGCTCTCCTCCTTTAGGGGTGTATCCAATGCAAGGAGGTAAATTGCCAATGCACAATCACACTCCACAAGATCCAAAGGTGATGTGCCTAGTGCACTTCCCATGGAAGCAGTGCATACTCTGTGCGAAGGATCCACATGGGCCAGACACCTATTCACCACTTTTTGGTGATTCTTCCCTGCCTGAAATACCATGAGCTGTTCCAGAGGCACCCAAGTCATGTCGACAATTCCCTCGATGGAATATGTGCATGTAGCAATGGTGCTCACAAAGTCTTCCAAAACCTGAAGGGGGGGATCCAGTGATGAGAGCACGCTTTCAAGGTTGAAGTTCTTAGAGAAAACCTGGAATATCTCGTCACCCTAGTTGGCAAAGATAGTCTCATGGATCCACTCATCAAAGTGTGCGCGAGCATGCATCGTAGCAGGTAGGAGGAATGTGGTGGATATAAAGAGATGAAGAGAGAAAGTGTAAAATGAAATAATGAAACAATAACTAAACTAGTTCTACCTTAAAAACCTTAAGTTTTAAACCATTAAGGGTTGTTCGCATAGGATATTTAGTTATGGCTTTACTTACGTCTTTGTAAAGTTTACATGCATATGTAAATGTGTTGATGTGTAAAGTGTATAACGTGTATGATTTTGCATAAATACCATAATTTTGAAATATTGCAAGTTTGTAAGCAACAATATTCTATCGGCCAAAAAAATCCAAAAGTTTATAAGTGCTGGATATTACAACGTATGGTGTTGGGATTTTTAGGGAGACTCTAGAATTTCTAAAATATGTGGAGCCACACACTTTCCACTGATAACAGTATCCTCAGCTCGGCTTCGAATTTTCCTACCATCTAGTTTAAAATAGAAGCTAACAAGTGGATTCTACTTTAACATTGTAATTTCCTGGCACATTATAGTCAAGGGCCAATCATCCTCCATTTGCAACACTTGGGGCTCGCGGCCCTCACAAATGACAATAACATCCACAGCTGCACTTTCACACATGTCTTGATTAAGGCACAACCATTTACCCTTGAGCATCCTCCATCTACGATACTTGAACACTAGGCATAAAGTCTGTCATGCGACAAAGTACCTATAGTTGGAAATGAAAGTTAGCCGATTCATCCCAAAGTAAGATAATAGTCAACTAAGAGAGAAAAATTTTACCTGAAAGCCATGTCCCTTGTTATGACTCGACACTCCACTGTGTCAAGACTGTGAGTTATTTTTCCTTACATTCCTTGAATGTATGTGCAAAAATTGCAATTGGTATGAATCAGCTTAGATGTACATTCTTTGAGCCGGTGCTTGGCTTCATAGAATTCAATATGTCTGCTAAAATTTTTGTGTTACACATGTGCAAAATGTCGCTACTACACAATGGCCATTCTATGCTATTGAGATTCGATATGTGCATAGACTCAAGGGTTCCATATTCTCGACTCCCCTTGGGTAATATGTACTTGGAGTCATAGAAAAAAACAAAGTCCTCTGCGATCTGCTTAGCTGTATGCCCCTCAAAGAGAAATCTACCAATTTCAAGGTGGTAATACATAAAATAACCAGTGAAACTCTCAACATTTTGCCAGTCAGAGCAATCTGAAGGATATACTTCTATAAATACGAGACAAGTTGTTACATAGGTATCGTGAAATTTCTCATTCTCAATGAGTTGCAAATACTTACTGTTTGCAATGTTTCGTTGAAAGGGCACAGTGGGCGCAATATGTATTTGTTTTTGCATGAATACATGTTGTACAAACGCCTCTGTTACAAGGTGACAATCAACATTCTTTTGTTTAAGAGCTAAAATTTTACCCTTCCAGTACTTTGATACATCTGCAATTGTAGATGCTTTCATCCTGAAAGCTCCCTTCATACTTGGACGCATATGTACCCGAGATGAGCAATGATACATATCAGTGATCCAATTCCCTTCTTCATCTTTTCTGTTACGTACTTCTATCGAGAGAATGCTTGTTCTTCTCTCAGGCATTATAACCTACGCATTAGATGTAAAGAAGTATGTATTAACCCCTAAATAATAAGCATTTTAAGTCTGTTAATAATCACCAATATGCCATACAAATCAACATGGCATTAAGAGATGTTTACACTTTTGTAAATAGACATAAACATCAATATCGAAACGCATGTGGATATATACATCAACACAAAGTATAGATTTAATTTCAAGGCATCACTTTAATCATATCATTTACATGAAATATGATGAAAAGAATAGCACAAGAATACTCATAGAATTTTTTCAAGCTAAATTTTATTATAATGAAGAGGAGTCTGATTTGACTCAATACATTGTATGAAATGTGGGTATTATAGAGTAGTTGTTACAAGGATAGCAGCCACATGGTATGCAAATCTTAATAGGCACATTGGATTGACACCTGAGATATTCTAAGACTCAACACATTGTGTGTTATATGGATGATATGATACAAGAGTTTCATGAATCATTGCCAATTGGCATGGAGATCCAAATGGACACATAGGATCAATAAAACAAAGGATTTTTGAACCATCGACTTCCAGCAGATCCATATCATCCAACACAAAGGAATCACTCACCACATCTAAACAGTCGATCGAGAATTATATGCTTCACCTAAACCTTGTACAATATCTACATGTACAAACAAACACATGCATGAATCCCTTTTAACAAAAATACTTGTATGAATTCCTTTTAGCAAAAAATATCTAGATAACTGCATGAATAGAAGCAATACAAAACAGGGCCAATTTACCTATAAGTTGATCTGCTGAAGATAAGATTGAATCACTACTAATCAAAACCCATTGCAAATGATGGACATAAGAAAACATCAATCCCATCAAACATAAAAGTCATTAATTAAATGAATAAATTTTGGCACCACAAAATATGGTAAATTTACTTGTAAATTGAGCTACAGAATCTCTGCTCTACCTTGTGTTAAGTGCTGCAACAACAATTGATCCTTAAGTTAGAACTAGCATCAAACCCTATTGTAAAGATAGTAGAAAAGGGATAATGCATAAAGGAAGAAAGAGAGAGTGTGTGAGTATGCGGGAGAGAGAAAGAAATGAGCACCTATCCAATCTTGCCCAAATTGATCTCCGCAAAAGACAATTTTGCAAGAGTTAGTATTTACATGAAGGTATACTGAAAAAACAATAGAAAAGAGGAAACATAGAGAGAGAAAGAGAGAGGGAGAGAGAGATAAGCACTTATGCAATGTCACCCAAAATGATCTTTGCAGTAAAACAACAACAAGGGTTAGAACTAACATTATGTTGTATTGAAAAGATATCAGCAAAAAAAAAAACCAAACAGAGAGAGAGATTAACACCTTTGCCTCTTGCTCCAAATAAACTCTGCAAGAAAACAACAATTAGAATCAACATCAAATTCTATTGAAAACACAACATAAAAGAGAAACAACACATAGAGAGAGAGAGGAAAGAAAAGAGAGAGAGACGAGCACCTTTGTCTCCTGCCTCAAACAACCTCTGCAATAAAACAACAATAACAGTAAGAAATGACATCAAACCCTATTGAAAAAATAGCAAACAAGAGAAAATGCAAAGAGAGATGGGCACCTGTGTTTTGCCCAAAATCTGGAGCTGTGTGGAGAAGAAAGTGCAGAGGTAAGCAGAACGCTCAAAACCCTAATTACTCTCGGTAAGGAGCTTCAATGGAGACAAAAATTCACGAGTATAGAGAAGAGAGGGAAAGTGGTCTGTTGCTCAACTTTTGGGTCAAACTGATTTCGTGAGAGGGAAAAAAACTGAAATTGAAAATTCTCGAAAAAAAGGGGGGAAATACGATGTGAGAGAAACTCAAATTTTGTGTACTATTCATTCTCCCTTTTTTTAATCCCCCACCACCCCTTTTTTTAATAGAAAACCCAAGATTTGGAGAGAGAAGATTCACCCTCCATGGATGTCAACATCTAGCCTTCCTATTGGACAATCCAAAAGGCCCACATCTTAAACTATTTTATTTTTAAGGGCCCAATTGTGAGTTCATTTTTTTCCTAATGTCTCAAAGCTCATCTTAAGTTGAGTCTTCAAAGAATCCAACTCATCATGATCACTCCCAACAATCAACATGTGATCAACATATAACACCAAAATAATAAGGCTACCATTACCTCTCTAGGCACACTAGCTATTCCATGCCCTTTTCCTCAAAGCCCTTAGGTTGCTAGATATAGATCCCCTCATGCAAGTCCCCATGAAGAAAAGTTGTTTTCACATCCATCTAGTTTAAGTCCATATCCATTTGTGCAACCAAGTCCAGTACAAAGTGTAAGGTACTCATCTTGACCACAAGAGAGAGTATCTCATCAAAATAAACTCCCTTCTCCTGCATAAAATCCTTAGCAATTAATCTAGCCTTATATGTTGGCTTAGGGAAACCAAGGGTACTCTTCGACTTGTACACCCACTTGCATGGCAATGGATACTTTCCATTGGATAAAGGAATAAAATCCCATATACTGCTTTTTTGCACTCAAACTCCATGGCCCTCTCCCAAGAGTGACTGTCACCTCTACGCATAGTCTCCTCATAAGTGAGAGGCTCACTAGCATATGTCACCATGACATATGCATAGGGAGCTCAAAATGATCAAGAGGATATGATACTCTCATGGAGCATCTCAAGGCTAGTTGTGGTGCATGTAAGGCATGTCCTCTCTATTGAATATCATGATCCTACATAACATGTGAATCGTAGGCCACTATACCATTAGCAATTGTAATAGGCTATCTAACCTAAACGGGTTATATTGTAACACAAGGCTCGTCTTGAAAGATCATTCAACATATCCCAACTAC
This sequence comes from Lygodium microphyllum, assembly GCF_053477565.2. Lineage (NCBI taxonomy): Eukaryota > Viridiplantae > Streptophyta > Polypodiopsida > Schizaeales > Lygodiaceae > Lygodium > Lygodium microphyllum. The sequence continues at coordinate 91,365,029 of NC_141153.1, read as the reverse complement.
CTGCTCTGGTCTCATATATATATATTTCTTATGAAATACAATATTATGACTATGAATAGCCTTCCAAGCTTATAGGTACCCAAAGGCGGTAGCCCATCTCACTTGCATCACCACATCCAAGACAAATGCATTTGATGGACTTTAAATCCAACTTATTACATCTATCTTTGGGAAATATGACAAAAAGCCTCATATCCAAAGACACCTAAGTATGCATACGAGGGAGGTTTACCATACTATACCTCCTCTGCAACTCTATCACCAAGAGTAGTGCATGGAGATCTATTCATCAAATTAATGGCAATAGTAACTACCTTAACCCAAAAATATTGTGGTAAGCGTGTTTGGCTAAGCATATCAAAGACTCTTTCTTGAATAGCTCTATTCATACACTCTACAATACCATTCTAGGATAGGGTGTATGAGGAGGTCAACTTATGCTTAATACATATTACAAAACTGCTTAAATGTCTCAGAGACATATTTGTTTCCATTATCAAATTTTAGGCATTTTAGCCTATACCTAGACTGGTTCCTAGCCATAACAAGAATTAATTGAAAAGTAGCTATCACCTCTAACTTTTGCTTAATAGGATAGACCCAAACTTTATGTGAATAATCATCAATAAATGTCATGAAGTACTTAGCACTACCTAACGACTCATAGGGCATGGGATCGTAAATATTTGAATACACAAGGGCAATGGCTCACCCATGCATGTAGAACTAGACTTTTTATGTGAGGTATTAGTATGCTTGCTATATAAACAATTATCACTAGAGTCAAAACATTAGTCAAGAGGTAGCAAATACTGCAAAGGAATGAGTACTCCCATCCCTTTAAGGGGCATATGTCCAAGATGACAATACCAAAGAGATATATGAGAGAAATATCACAGGTAGAACATGGTCAATAAATCTAGGTACAAGCAAAGGATATAGATTGCCAACCTTAGCACCTCTAGCAAAAATAAGACTACCAGGAGTAATCTTCCATATAGAATTAGCAAAGAGACATAGTACCTATCATCATCCAATTGTCTACCAAAGATAAATCTTTTAGTCAAATCAAGACATGAGGTACATCATGAAGCACAAAGGGAGAACCAATATCAAATTGTAATCTCACATCATCTATGCCAATAATATCCAATGCAATGTCATCTCCTAGTTTAATCGAACTTGTGACAATATGGTAGGTATAAAACCAATGAGGTTGCAAGGTAACATAAAACGAAGCCTCCAAATCAAGAAACCAACACTGAGAGTTGGAAGATGGAGCACCATTCAACTAAGTAGCATCAAGTATATAACCATCTAAGCTATGCTCTAAGATGTTTATCTCATCTATTTTAACATTGGACTCAAAAACAATGTTGCAATCATCAGAAGATTTGGCATTATCTTACGCTTTTCCTTTATATTTTTTGCAACCTATCATTGCGCATCCTATGACAATATAACCTTGTGCTTTTCCTTGTGCACCTTTTCCCTTATTTAGGACTTTTTTGTGATTCTTGTGTTTCTAGATTTTTATTGGCGCGCCTTCGCCTTCTATTTCACTTTGCCTTGGCCTTTGTCTTCTGCTTTAGCTTTTCCAGATTTTCCACCTTGTTCGTCTGATGGTTAACATTAGCCCCGTCCTAGACGAGTGCCAGTCCCATGGCACTCACCGTCGTAGGTAGCAGGCTTTGGCATGCACTGAAGACGTGGGTGGAAGGGACATCTATGGCTGCTGTGGAGGAGTGGTGATGGTGGTGTGGAGGAAGGTCGTTGGGGGCATGTTGGTGGCTTAGGTGGCTGGTGGTAGGGTTGTTGGAGTTGGTGGTAGGGTTGTTCTTTGTTAGGGATTGCACTGATAACCAACACAAGTGTTGGTTTGTTGGGGATTCTGCACGTGACGATTCTTGGCGGACTTATATGATGATAAAGGATAAGAATTCAGAGTTGAGTGTCGATGAAGAGCGAACGACACTTTCGTTGGAGTCTTCAATACTTGCAATTAAAAACCTCTCATAGGTGGTCACTCCCTAAGGGTAGTGCTAGTCTTCTTTATCGTGCACAAGATATAGTTCAATTAGTTTGGGAGACAATTGAACTCTAAGCAAGCTGAGAGTATTGTCCTATGCTTAAGGACCCAAACTGTGTATATATTCCAGTGCAGATAGTATGTGAGTGCTCGTGCATACTTAGATATTACGTAGTTAGAAGACCGCGGGCTGGTTTCTCGGAACAATGTGTGGATGAAGCAAAGTTGTCCATGTTGAGAAGAAGTACACGTGAAGGTGTATGAGACATCTTTTGCATTGTGACTACACAACATAGCTTAATTGAACACAGGGACACCGCACTTTCGGTAGCTGGAAGCTATTGGAATTGCTTGATGAGGACGGTGTACTTTTCATGGCCATTCGTGCGGTGCTTACCACGATTGATTGCAATGGTATTAAGGCAGAGTGCAAGAGGGAATCGAGCGAATGGGTTAGGGTGACAGGTCTAACCACAGGAGAGACAAGCTCCCAGGGTATGTCCTGCCCTTGACATGCACTGAATAATTGTGGGTGATGCTAGAGGGCTAGGGGACTAGGGATGGAGCCAGCCAACCAAGGTCACTGGACGTGCCTAATTTGAGGACCCCTAAGTGATGTATTGTGATCATGGGTGTTGCTTTAGCTTTTCATTTCTTGTCCTTTCTTTTCTTTTCTTTTTCTTTTTCCTTTTCTTTTTTTTTTGGGACTAGCCTGAGTACAACCATTGCAATATGTTGAGGCTATCAGCCTTTCAATGGGTTGGGAGATGTCGAGCTTCGAAGGCTCAGGAAATGGATATTACAGTGATGATTGTGCCCTAGCCTTGTTGTTAGAGAAGCAGGTGTTTGAGATGGGGAGATACACTTGAGATTTTGTAACCCTCCTTGGAACGTGCGATGTTGGTATAATTGAGGTAACAGCTGGTGTGAGTGCTTGGTGTAGTGTAACCCAGAAAGAGAAAGTGGTTAAGATCATGCTTTGGGCCATGCGACGTGGGCAATCAGCAAGGGTGATTTTCGATTTTGGCAGTGTGGCTTTGTCGCAGCTCTTTGTTAGGTTGGTGGTCTCACAGTGACTTGGGCATTGAACACGTTCACATGAAGACCTGCGCCGTCCTGCATCCACTTGTCACTTCATGAGAGTATATGCAAGTCGCATGCATCAAGTACAATGAACAGATGCAATCATGTCAAGATATTACTCTATCAAAATCCTATGATGCTGACTGTGATGCATATTTTGGTCCTTGTTAAAGACGTGGCATATAGCAGCAGTAGGTAAGGAAAGTGTATACAGGTGGGGAGCTTGCCCCTTTAACCATTTAAAGACAAAAAGTTATGGCAGGATGGCCTTTGTTAAGCAGCTTATATATCATAGGGGCTACTCTATTTGTACGAGGCGGGGCGAGTCCGCGTGGTCTGGCGACTGAGGCTGTGCCTGTGAGGGGCTCCTATGAGGTTGGGTGGGGAAGATGTCAACCGGGACTCGGATGGTATAGTCCTTGGCTGCAACTATTTCCAAAATGCTTTTAAACAATGCATCAAATTCTTGCTTGTCTCGAGCTGCCCTCTCCTCTTTCGAGCACCTGGTGCCCGAGCGTCTGGTGGAAGCCTACAGGGCTAGTGTTGCCACACCTCGTGTGCTCCCTTGAGCCCTCGTCCTCCTAGCTTGGGGGGTTTTCGGCTTGTGTCCTGGGCAGTGTCGTTTGGGGCCTCTTTTCGGCGTGTACCTCCTTAGAGTAGACACGTAGCATTCTGGTGGGACCGCTAGTGCCTTATGCTCTTTCCGACAACGGAGAGCTCCCTTGCATGCCAGCTACACTATGTGGTTCATGACTGCTATCGTAGGGGGACCTGCAAAATGTGAACCAAGGATTAGGCCCTGAGACAGGATAAAACTATTCGCATGGAAGGGATTATATAGTGGGTTATCAAGCACATATGACAAGGAGGGAGAGGTGAGGCATGTAGTGTTTGTTGTAGAGGGATGGCCCCCATGATGATGTTCGTTTTGCCTCCAGCCATTAGCTGATCTTGGCTTATGCTAAGTTGCGTGGACTGGTTGTTATGGAGTGGGGCAGGACTCATCCATGGAAGGATAGACCGGAAAGGGAAAAGGTGTATAGGAAGGGACAGTGCCCCATCTACACCATCAGAGATGTTGGTCAGGGCTTCCTATGGCGGTAATGAGGGTTGCATGCCCTCTACCTGGAGGTGGAAATGGTCACACGACTTCTAAATGTGTGGTGAGAGGAGGACTTGAGGAGCTCAGCATGTCAAACCCAACTCTTCTCCCTGCGCTTGACTATCATTGCCTGTGTGTGTTGATGTTATCTATACAGGGTCGCAAAATTCATTGTTTATTTATCTACATATTTACGAATCCATGTCACTTCACGAGGATAAAAACCAATTGTAGAACTCTCGATTGTACTGGAGTGTGGCACATGCATCTAGTACTCATGGTAGCATACTCAATAACAATAGATATTTTGCAACATCGAGTAGCATGGTACCTTGTCTGAGTCTACTGGCAACATGTAACTCTTCCGCAGTGAGAACTTTATCAGCCAAAGAGTTCTCTTGGCTAGTTCCAACTAAGTTCGTACCTCGAATGGTAGTCAACACTTGAAAGAAAGTTGGTGCCACATAGGTTAGGCCTCTTTGAGATCGCCATTTGGCCAATCGCTCCTCTGAAACTGTCATAATTTGGGCTCCTAGTTCGGCCATTGCAACACGGTTTTCAAACCAACGATTTTCAAATTGACTTTGACCCTTTGATTGTTGCTTTAGTTTCTCTATCTCTAAGAGATTTGGTTGGCAGAGCACATCATTGAATGTTACAGTTAAGCGTAGTTTGTCGGTTTCCTCGTCAGAGGTGACTCGCATGCATTCATGCAGGAGCCTGTCATAGTGCTCGTCAAGATATTCTTGCTCTTCCTAGGATAGGGGAAATGGCAAGTATTCTTCAAGCTGCTCCTTAGGGAATGCACCCACATCCGCAAGGATGTAGACACTTGCGAATACTTTGAGTTTAGCATCCAACTCAATTAAGCATTCAGCGACACTTCTATGTTCAACGAGGGCTTGCTCGGTTGCTATCTCATGCAAGGTTCTAGGAGTTTCCCTAGGCTTTAGCATAGCTGGGGGCTCAGGCCTAGATGAGCAAGATTGGTCAATGCTAGGATTGCTTATGCTCTTAGGGTTTGTGCATTTTTCTTGACATTTTGCTGCTATTGTGTCATGGTTCTCCTTGGATGTGACTGGTATAGATTTGTCACCCTGTTGTGACATTGTTGTATCCACTCTTGATTGGTCAATGTGAGTTCTATTGTCAGTGGATTGAGTATTGCAAGCAACTATTGATGGTAATGGTTACTTTGATTTTTCAAGACACACGAATGTGTCTAAGTTTTCGCCGCTATTAGGAGAGACATCAATGGGTTCCTTGGTGGATGGACTCAATGCTTAATTCCTCAACTGTCCAGCGCTCTTGGTCTCAATGTTCTTGGGGCCCACAACCACCTGTAACTGCTGTTGTTTTTGCTATTTTCTCCTCTTTTTCTTGGTCAGTGAAGGTGCATAACTTAACGACTCAGGACCCTGAACTAGGTCAGCCATTGATGTGCTTGGTTGGGCCTCATCTTTTCCCTTCTCTTATGTGTCCTCATGGGACGTAGCTGCAACCTGCTGGACAGCCTTGCTAGGTTGTGAGGGTACAACTGCCTCTATTTTTGGAGAGTCTAGCTCTTCAACCAATTCCCTTCTGTTTAACTCCTCCAACCTAGGCTTTAGGCGCTTTGGAAGTGCTGGAGTTGTCAAGGATGCTGGTTGTCACACCTCCTCCACAGGTAAACTACTAAGGACACATTCCGCAAGGGGTGTTGTCACGGCCAAGGGTTGTGACTGTTGTGATCCCTGATTGGAAGTAGCAGCAGCTATTTCAATGGACTCGCTCTACTACTAGTAGATTGCAGTATCAAGTCCCTAGGGCGATCAGAAGTGGTCGTGTCTTTTGCTGCCCTTTGAGCATTCACTTGTGCAGATCGAGCATGAGTTGATCTAGTCACATTAGGTTGCATAGGCATATCCTTGGGCCGAGAGCTACGGATGGTGTCATGTCCCACCTCTTGGACATTTGGAAGCTTAGATGGAGATAGAGATTGGGATTGAGAAGCTGCACTTGATGACTGTTGTTGTGCTTCCTGTGTCCATTTAGGGAAAGAGGGTGTAGGAGACTTGGGACTCCTAAGTGGCTCCGACACTGGCTGGAAGATTTGCTCATCGTTGTTAGATGATTTTACAATTTGCTTTGTTGAGCATTTAACATTGCCATGAGCAATGTTGTGCCTATGATGCCTGTTATCCTCTTAGGGAATCAAAGACTCCTTCGGCACTAGTGGCTTTTGCGTATCCTCAACGATTACATCTGATATTTTCTTGTCAAGCACGCTAGGCTGAGGATCTACCCTTCGATTAGTCTCATTTGGTTTCTTGATTTCGATCGTGAGGGGCTCGGTCACTCCAATGTTTTTGACTCGAGACTTGGTTTTTCGTTTAGATCTCCTCCTACGTTTCTTTGCTCTTGATATGATCTGGCCTTCAGGTGACAGAGGAGGTTTAGCAGGGGTTTTGGCACCCAAATCCATCGGTTACCTGCGTAATACCCTTGAGCACGTAGCAATGCTTTGGATATCCATCCCGGCGTTGTGCTGACCCTCCATCGATGCCTTCGTCTATAAGGCTTGGGCTTCTTTTGGGGTCTTCTATGATATTTGTAAGTTCAAAGCCCGTCCTTGGCATTGTCTCCTGACCTTCTTGTTTCAGGCATGGCCTCACTCACTGGTTCTCGTTGTTTATCATGTGCTTGTATCAACTCTTCCAACAAGTCCTTGCTCTCATTAGTAGGCTTAACTGTTATGTCAGCACCTTCCTTGGCTTTCCCTCGAGGTTCGATGAGGTCACCCTTGCTAAAGGTTGTGATTATCCTCACGCCCGGTGTAGTGTTAGGTGTATCCTCTGTGCTACATAGTCGGCCTCACACTTGGTCGCCCTTTTGAAGGGTCTTCCTAGGAGGGTTTCCTTCCCACAATTAGCACTATTTGGAGGAACATGAAATAGGATAGGCAAGCTTTCAGTTTCAATTGTCACAAGGATTTTGCACTTCCCTATGAGTGCTTGTGGGTGTCCCCCATAAGGGCTAAGAGTTGCATTAGTCAGTGTGAGCTCTGGTTGGCCTAGTAGGGTCCATGCTTCATAGGTCAAGATATTAAAATTTGCTCCTTCATCAATCAGAGCATCGATAGTGTGCTCTCTTTTCGCGGTGAGTTTGACCCTGAGATAAGTAGGTGGTACTATGTCTTCATCTTCGGGGTCTTGGCTCATAAATTTAAGCCTTCTAACAAATGCCCTTGGGTCCCCAATTGCACGACCAGAAGTTTGGCTACGAACTTTGAACTACTTGCTCTAAATTTCAGCCCAGTGATAGATCTATGATGTGGTTTTGACTCTCTATATGGTCTCTCGGTCATCTCAGGGTCTATAGGTTAAAATTTGAAAAAATCCAAATTCGGCCCAACAAGTCCGAATTGCAGGGGCTGAATGCCCAATTCGGCCCATTCGAGGGCCGAGGGCTGAATGAGAAAGGGCCTAATGTAACTGATCTGAATGTTAAATTCGGTCAGTCCAAGTGTGGTTGTCCGAGGGCCGAGTGGTTGAGTGGACCGAAGGCCAAGTGGGCCAAGGGCCAAATGGTGAATTCGGTTGGGCCAAATGTCAACTTGTCCGAGTGGAGTTGGGTTGAGTCGGCAGGGCCGAGGGCCAAATTTCAAAAATGGTATGAATGGTCAATTCAGACGGGCCCAATGGTGGGTATCCGAGTTGAGTGGATCGAGGACTGAATTTTGATGCATCCGAGTCGAGTGGTCCGAGTCAGGTGGTCCGAGCGGTAGTGGGCCAAGGGCTGATTCTAGAACTCAGCCCAGAATCGTCGTCACTCGGACTGGTCGAACGCGGTGCGACTTTGGACAGCACAATGATAAATCGCTCGAATCACACGATTCAGGTCATGGCCTATCACACACACCTCCAGATCAAAGCTATGGATGGAGGGGAAGAGTTGTATATACCTAGAATAGCCAATAAATTCCAAAATGCAAATTGGCAACCGAATCAAACCCTCATGCCCTATTATGACAGCAGAAACCCTGATGCTTGTTTTTCTTCTTTTTCTTTTTTTTTCCTACCCTAATGCACCCAAATCACAAAGCAAATAACTACACTACTCCAACATGCTTTTCCAAATCCAAAAAACCAAAAACCTACATGCTAAGGAGATCGAATACCTCTTCAAACTCCCTCGCTTCCTGCATATCTACCTCAAGCACCGATTAGGGGAAAACCCTTACTTTGATGCTCGATTCGAAGCACGCAAGCGCTCAAGGCTTGAATCCGTTGGTCCCAACGGAACAAAAATGTGGAAGCTTTCACTCAACTGCCAAGACCCACAAACAGCTTATTGTTTCAAGCATTCCAAGCCGAGCACTAATGGCTACCTCTTACATAGCCGACGCGCCATCCATATCTACGGGTGTAGTGAGCTTACCTCCATGCCGATCAAGTTACCTCCTCTCCCGTGCACTCCGATAGCTCCACGATCTAAGTGCAAGCTTCAAGCATGCTCCATCCTCAAGCTCCATGCTCCAAGCTCCATTGCCACGAGCAAGAGAAGAGAAGATGGAGAGCTTCTCCTCCCCAGTCCCTCACCCTCACACACTCACTCCCTCACACTCTCAGACTCCCTCTCTCAAGCACAAGCTCAAGCAAGCAAGAACAAGAAGAAGAATAAGAAGAAGAAGAAGAGGAGAGCCACTTTTGGCCACACTCAAGAATGAGCTTCTCATTCACTTTTCAACTTTATATACAAAACCTTAAATCCCTTTTGGGCGGTCATCCCCTTATCCCCTTTTTTACATGGCCGGTCGTGGCCTAGGCCCTTTTTCCCATTGTCCTTCTATCTTCCTAGCTTCCTTTCCACCGCCCGTCTACATTTACAAATTGCATGGGTGAGAGCCCGGCGCTCCTTAAATTAAATCATGATGCGCTTGCACTCTTTTACAAAAGTATTGACTTGCGCTTTTCCTTGTGTGCCTTTTCCCTTATTTAGGACTTTTTGGCGCTTCTTGTGTCTCTAGATTTTTCTTGGCGCGCCTTCGTCTTCCGTTTCACTTTGCCTTGGCCTTTGTCTTCTGCTTTAGCTTTTCTAGATTTTCCACCTTGTTCATTTGACGGTTAACAATTGGTCAAAATTGGTTTTCAACATGGCTATCCATAAAACTATAGTAAATCAGCATGTAACTATATGCAAATATGATGAATAGTAGGCTCACATTGCCAAAAATATCCAGATAGCAATCGAAATATACAATGCAACTAGCAGTGTAAAGACAAAGCATAAACCATCAAGTACTAAAGATTGTCAAAACATCCAATGTTTCAATTACATAGATGCATAACACAATCCACATCAATCATGTATCCACCACTGATAATAAGTAATACAAGGTGCCTAAATCAAAGGCAAATTAGTCCACAATCATAAATATATGTAGTTAGAGTGTATGCATAAACTAATAAGGCATGAGAGAGTCTCCCACTAACTCAAATGAACCAAGATCTACATAAAAAATACCCAAGTACTCCCACTAGAGCAAATCCTAAGTATCCAAAGTAGCAAAGGAAACTCATTGCATAGAGCTCATAGCATCCAATTGTCCAAAATACATCTTATATACATCTGAGAGTATAAACCTTCAATAAGTCTTCAAGTCTGCAAGTGAAAATCACTGAAGTAAATAACCATTGCCCAAATGTAACAAACCAAGCTTGAATCCAAGTTATAGAGCCTAACATAAGCATGTTTGAGCATAAACAACAATGTCAAGAATCAACATAACCATTTAGCATACCTGAATAGCATGTAGACATTCAATACATAGACATTAACTATGAATACTTGATATCCAAATCAAAATTATTCTAGTCTACATAAAACAAAGAATTAAAAAATTCATGGAGTCAAATTTATGAGTGCTCAAATTTGTAGTTCTTATTGTGGTCTTTGTTTTGAGCTATAGAACATCTCAATTCGATGTCATATGGAAAAGTTATAGCCAAAATACAAAAGTGATGCTAATCTACTATAGTTGGGCATGACTTCTATAGCATGATCTATATCCACTCAAAATGGATAAAATGTCTACTTCTCAGCTCAGTAAGTACTCAATAAGTTTTAGGTAAGCCCTAGGAAACTCCTCAACTATCCTGGAACAAGTATTAAAGGTAGAAAAGCCAATGCACACCTCAAATTGACTAAAATGGAACTGCCATGAAAGCTATAAGTCAAGCTCTATTCTCAGACTAAATGTAATATCGATGAAGCTTCTTGAATGCTTGTTCTAATACCAATTAAAAGGTGAAGCAAGAGTTCAAGAATAAGTGAAAGTAAGAAAGAAGCAAAAGCTATGGAGATTCAAGCAAGACGACAAACCAAGATAGTATGTGGGAACTTCAATGGTCACAATGTGTAACTTGCCTTCCCTTATTCTACTATCACGTAAAGAATAAGGCATAAAGTGATAGTGATGGATGAACACCACTTGTAGTATATAGGTATGGGGGTAGTAAGTACAAGTAAATGTGGACAGCTAGGCATAAGTAGCCTTTAACTCCCAATACTAAATAGTCCTATTCATGCGATCTGTAATATCATTCTGGGATGGGTTGTATGAGTCAGCAATCAGCTGGTGCTTCATACCCCTCTCCTCGCAAAACTACTCAAATTCCTTGGAAACATATTTACCTCCATTGTCAAATCGTAAGCATTTTACCCTATGCCTAGAAACTAGTTCTCAACCATAGCTAGAAAGAACCAAAAAGTAGCTACCACCTCTAACTTCTACTTAATAGGATAGGCCGAAACTTTATGCGAGTAGTAATCATTCATAAATGTCACAAAGTACTTAGCCCCACCTAGTGACTCATAGGGTATGGAACCATAAACATCTAAATATGCAAAAGGGCCAACGGCCCACACACATAGAACCAAATTTTTTATGCCGGTTACAAGTATGCCTACCATATAAAAATTTATTATAAAAGTAAAAATATTAGTCGAGGGGATAGATACTACAAATGAATGGGTACTTTTATTCCTTTAAGGGGCATATACCCAAGACGACTTTATTCCTTTAAGGGGCATATACCAAGAGATACATGAGGAAGATCAACCATACCAAGACTGCAAGAATAAGTGAAAGTAAGAAAGAAGCAAAAGCTATGGAGATTCAAGCAAGACAACAGACCAAGATAGTATGTGGGAACTTCAATGGTCACAATGTGTAACTTGCCTTCCCTTATTCTACTATCATGTAAAGAATAAGGCATAAAGTGATAGTGATGGATGGACACCACTTTTAGTATATAGGTATGGGGGTAGTAAGTACAAGTAAATGTAGACAACTAGGCATAAGTAGCCTTTAACTCCCAATACTAAATAGTCCTATTCATGCGATCTATAATATCATTCTAGGATGGGTTGTATGAGTCAGCGATCAACTGGTGCTTAATACCCCTCTCCTCACAAAACTACTCAAATTCCTTAAAACATATTTACCTCCATTGTCAAATCGTAAGCATTTCACCCTATGCCTAGAGCTAGTTCTCAACCATAGTAAGAAAGCACCGAAAAGTAGCTACCACCTCTAACTTCTACTTAATAGGATAGGCCCAAAATTTATGCGAGTAGTAATCATTCATAAATGTCACAAAGTACTTAGCACCACCTAGTGACTCATAGGGTATGGAACCATAAACATCTAAATATGCAAAAGGGCCAATGGCTCACCCACACACATAGAACCAAATTTTTTATGCCAGTTACAAGTATGCCTACCATATAAAAATTTATTATAAAAGTCAAAATATTAGTCAAGGGGACAGATACTACAAATGAATGGGTACTTTTATTCCTTTAAGGGGCATATACCCAAGACGACGATACCAAAGAGATACATGAGGAAGATCAACCATGGCAAAAATATGATCAATAGTTCCAAATACATATAAAGGGTATAGATTGCCAATCTAGGTACCTCTAGCAAAAACAAGATTGCCATGAGTAATCTTCCATGCAAAATCATCAAAAGAGACATGGTACCTATAATCATCTTGACTTAGAAACAATGCTCTGATCATTAGGATATTTAGCATTGTCCTACACTTTTCCTTTACCTTTTTCACCCTACCATTATGCATCTAATGGCACTACAGGCTTATGTGACCCTACTATCCCACACAATAGTGACAGGTAAAAGAGGACTTAGGACCATAAGACTCACTGTGTGTTTGCTATGAGACTTAGACTTGCCCCTGTAAGGCTGTGGGTCTCTACCACAAATATTATTCCCATTGCCACCTTGTCTGCCTCTCATTGTAAGTACAAGGTATCAACATTCTTCTTATTTACTTCCTTAGTATGTAAAGCACCCTATACAGCCCTTACACCACCACCTTAGTGCACTCACTTTGCACTTTGATTAGTGCATATAACCCTTAGGATACATTGTACATGCACTACACCAATGCACTATACATGAGCGCACATGTGCACTAGCACACCCCATCTTGAATCCCTTAGTGAACTCATCCATGCATACCCCACACAGACATCATTGCACATAGAGCACACCATTTCATCCTAATGCACACCATCTAGTCCTAATGCACATAAGTGCACTAATACACCCACAAGTGCACATGTGCACTAGTCCATATACACCATCACACACAACGCATGTACACCTTGCATATCCCCTACACATCATCACGCTTAAGTGCACTAGTACATACACTTAGTCCACTATGCACATCCTTGGGTGTATACCATTGCACTCCAATACATTCCCATGCACTCCATAATCCACGTGCAGATGACCACTCCACAACACTCATTTCATTGCACACTAATACATATGCATTAGTACACCCCTAATGCACTACTCTAACACACAAGCATGCTACACATATACAGTCACTAGCACTATGCACATGCACTATGTACTAGCTTAGTGCACATGCATAATATGCTAGTCCCTTACACAAGTACACACATCGTGCACACTAATGCACCACTTCCACATCCCAGCCTATGTACCCTTCTTGCATACATAATCGCACTTGTGCACCTAACCACCATATTAGCACACCCTAGTGCACATGCACTACACTAGTGGACTAGTGGACCCCATTGCACTACATAAGTGCACTACAATCCCTATGCACGCAACCCTTGCATACCACGTCTTCAAAAACATAAAGATTTACTTATCTCGCTTTATTGTTATCTTAGTTGTCTAGTGCACATGTGCACATGCTCGAGCCTGCTATGAAATCACAAATTGTTTGGAAATAGAAAAAGCCTATGTTTGCACTATACACTTAAACCCACTTAAACATAAATTGGAACTCAAAACATACAAAACTTTCTTAAGAAAGACAACTAAAAACCATTGGGGCAAAAACCTTAAAATTTGGATAGGGCCAAAATTTAGTGAAATAAAAAATAACAAACTAAGAAAATTCACCCGAACTAACTAAAGAAAACCTATGATTCGAAATCTCAACATAGGTGCATGCGGTTGAGAAATGAGCATTAGTTCCTAAACCCTGCAAAAAGTAAAGACCTTGGTCCTAGTAGGCCAACTGATATGGAGAAAACCTCTATTCATGACATTATAAACTAGGTTATTCAACTAGTTATTTTAGAGATCACAAGTAATGTACCTAGCACAATGGAAAGAACTGATAACTCAAGAGGAGCCTCAAATGACTTCCATGCCATTGTCAACACCTTTCCAACATGTTGTTGACTTTGATGTCCAAACATGAATCTTGAAACCATGGAATGAAAGCTCATAGAGCTCTAAGGCCTTGGGGATGAACACTCTTATCTAATTGTTGGACATCAATAATTATAAGACACTAGCTTGCAACCTTGCAAGTAGACATGCATAGTATCTAGATGATGCTATTGAACACTGGAGTTGCAAGGTCCTTACAAGATTTGTTATTGGATCTTGTGCAATGATGCCTGTTTGACCCCACAAATATGCTTCAAGTAGGAATTCACATCACTCAAACCCTCTTGATTGGAATAGGAAACATACCAGGAACTAAGGATCAAGCAAATATCACTCTTATGGCCAAGAAATTGGACAAGTATTGAGCAAGAGACAACCCTTAATGTTTCATTGAATAGTTTAAACAAATCTAAAATGTGTACAACCATACGAGTGATGCTAACTAGGCATAGGTATTCAAATTGTCCCTTGGAGGAAAGGGACAAACCTAATTCATTGGGCTTGATGCTATAAAGAAGGTCTCATTCACATTGCTTAAGGATCTCTTTACCAAACGCTTTGCAAAAGCTGGTATGGCCATAAGCTCATTGTATGGCTAATGAATACTGAGCAATAAGAAGAAGAGAGCATGTGAGACTATGTCTCAGAAGCAAGGATCCTTTTAACAGAATTCCAATTTTAAAAAGACCCACTATCAAGGTCGTGACTAAAGCATTTATTAAAGGTACCCGCGATAAAAAGATTTATGAGATCATAACAAGAAAATTGGGTCTTAATCAACCTAGCATCAATGATGTACATTGGTGATTTGCATAAGGGAAGAAATAGGGATGAGAAAGCCATAGGTGACACACGAGATTCTCAAGCTAAGCCATAGCAAGGCCAAGGTGAATAACACACAAGACCTTATGGATGATGTTAAGAAGTAGTAGCAAAAGCTCTTAAAGGTGCTTGAAACCTTGAAACTATCTTGACCTGATCACCAGAACATACAATGCATCCATTGCGGTGAAGACTATCTCTCTTAGGAGTGTTTAAGGCTAGTACACATTAGTACTAATTGTGGATTCTTTGGATATGAAGTCACTTACTATAGAGCTTCACAAGGACTCCTAGGCCCTAATCCAAATATTGGCTATGGCAATTTAATAGTGGCTTCAAATATTCAAGACGATAATAGTTAGCACCATCATTAGCCTTACCATTTCTCCAACAATATAGACAAATAGTGCAGAGAGCTAAAATCAACCCTTAAGAATCCCTAGACCACAATGCTTGATTGTTACTCGTCCTCCTAGTAATACTCATGTTCATCATGTTGAAGAATCAGTCGAAGGATGAGGAGTATGTGAATCCCTTTGTTTGCTACAACAAAGGCGATCATCTCATTATGATGGATTATCAACCAATACCAATCATGATGTTAGAATAAGGATGAGGGGATGGAATGATCTAGCCTTGAGAGACAATAACTTTCTAGAATTGTGGACAACCAAGACATGTATATTTGCATTGCCCTATGAGACAAGACTAGCCTAAGATAAACAAAGTAGACCAACCTCACCCTAAGTATAGAATCTCTCACATGTACCAAGCTTGCTCCAAATGCAAAGCTAGTACTAGCAAGGCAATTGTTCCCTCTATCCCATTAAGTCTCTTCATAGTTGAGATGAGTAAAGATGAAGATGTCATCCCAATTCTAATCAATGGCATCATCTAACTGCAAAGCATGTGCCTACCCCTTTAAAAGCCCCAAACTTTGGAGATTCCACCGCTAGACTACTTTACTTTGGCTAATACAAGCAAGAACAAGAGCATGCAATTCCTCATGATGTAGAATATCACCATTTTGAGTATCAAGAAATAGAACCTAATATCATCTCAACATCATTACATTGTCTTTTGGCTTGTTCAATAAATGGATGTTTTGGAACGTAATGTGTAGCAAATGTATTTCCCACTTACGTAAAGTACAAAAATGCAAAGGTATCATATGCAATAAAAATGATAAGATAGTTAGGTGCACAAGGGAAGTTTCAAGGTTCTTCCATAAAGTGCCTCTGTCAAAATAATTAGAACATTGAGATGTGTTTGTGTGCAAGGGGAGTTGGTGCATGACATTGAGGTTTTGGACACATGTTAGTTACTCAAATGAAAGCTTAGTGCCCTTTGAATTATCTTCCATGTTTGAACTTTTCTAATCTTGGCTTTTGTGAGCATTGTCTCTTTGGTAAACAAACTAAATCATTGCATAAGAGAGGTGATGGTACTAGAATATCAAAGTGCTTGGATTTGGTTCATGGTGATTTGTGTGGGCCTATGCCTTTGGTCTCATTGGTGGAGCTTTGTATTTTGTCATTTTCATAGATGTTGCCACTAGGAGGCTTTCCACTTATCCTTTTCATAATGAAGAATGATGTGCTAGATGAATTTCAAAACTTCTTGGCATATGTAATGAATCAACTAGGCATACAACTTTTGTTACAAGGTGACATTTGAAAATCATATATGAAAAAATTGCAAATGGTCTTCTATTGTTTTGCCAAGGGGCCAAAATTCGGTTCTTCATATTCTTTGCATATTTCTAGGATTACATACCATATTGTTGCTAACACTAAATAGCCATTAGTTCCTTTATGACATTGATGTTTGGGGCACATGTTAGTTATTGGAATGAAAGCTTTATGCCCTTTGAATTATCTTCCATATTTGAACTTTGTTAATCTTGGTTTTTATGAGCATTGTCTCTTTGGGAAATAAACTAAATTGTTGTCCAGGAGAGCGATAGTACTAGAAGATCAAAGTGCTTGGATTTGGTTCATGATGATTTGTGTGGGCTTATGCTCACGGTCTCATTATGGAGCTTTGTATTTTATCGTTTTCATAGATGATCCCATTAGGAAGGTTTTGACATATACTCTTCGTAAGAAGAGTGATGTGCTAGATGAATTTTGAAAGTTCTTGGCATTTGTAAAGAATCAGTTAGGCATACAACTTAAGCACATAAGAACTGACAATGGTGGTGAATAAAGTTCTCATGCCATAATAAACTTATGTGTGAGATGTGGTATCAAACGAGAGTTGATAGTTCTTGAAAAAATTGGTCAAAATGTTGCGGGTAAGAAGATGGATAAGACCATTTAAGAAAGGGCCTATACTATGCCCTCTAATGTTGGTCTCATTAATGTATTTTGGGCTAAAGCTGTAAAGACAATAGTGTATTTGATACATAGGTCTCTGGACTATGTCATGGTTACATATTGCAATGAGCCTTCTTGTTATGCTGATGCTATGAATAAGGATGACAATCATAAGTGGCAAAAGGCTATGCAGTCAAAGACAAATTCTTTGGTGAAAAATGCTAATTAAGAGTTAATTCCTTTACCTAAGGGCAAACATGCATTGCCATGAAAAGGAGTCTACAAGTCTAAGGTACCTTCATTTGATGTAGCACCTAAGTAGAAGCCTAAGTAGAAGGTATGATTGGTGGCAAAGGGATTCAAGAAATAGAAGGGGCTTTACTCTGATAAGATCTTCTAACTAGTAGTCAAGATGACCACCCTTCATACTATACTTGCATTGATTGCCAGGAGGAGATGAAGCTTGTTCAAATGGATGTAAAGATAGCTTTCTTCTATGGAGATTTGCATGACAATATTTATATGCACCAAGTTAAAGGGTTTATTGTGGAAGGCAAGGAATAGACAATGTGGAAGCTACATAAGAGTTTTTAAGGTTTGAAACAAGCTCCCAAGGAATGATATCATAAATTCGATGTCTTTATGTAGTCTTAGGGATACACAGGAAGTGATGTTGACAACTTTTATACATTAGAAAAGCTAAGGATGGTAGCCTTATGATTTTCATTCTCTATGTAGATGACATGCTGAGATTGGTCATAGATGTGGATGCAATAAATAAAAGTTTGCAAGAAACCTTTGACATCAAGGACTTGAGGAATTTTGAAAGGAATACATTGGGAAGGTGTTGGAGCGTTTCAAATGAGATGAGGGAAGGCTATTAGTGTTCCATTGCCTCCATATTTGAAACTTAGCCAAGAGGACAACCCCGAGTTAGACAAGCCAAATATTGAAATGACTAAGGTACCTTATGCATCTATACTTTGGCAACTTGATGTACCCCATGGTTGCTACATGTCCTAACATTGCCCATGTAGTGAAAGTGGCCAATAGGTATATGAAAAACCTAGCAAGAAATGTTAGGAGATAGCAAAGAGTATCATGAGATACTTGAACAACACTAGAGCTATATGGCTTACTCATCTAGTGGAAGATTTGCGCATTGTAGGAGAGATGCCTGCATTGCATTGTGATAGTTAGAGGTGGTCGAGGACAAGTGCATTGAGCTTGTTAACATCCTCCTGGCATAGAGTTTACCTTGGAGCACTACTAATGGGAATTGGCTAGTATCTTCACTTTCTTTATATACTCCCATAAAGGCACATTGGCCTTTAAGTGGGAGGTTGTTGGGGGTAAAGGCCAATGGCCAATAATTAGGCGAACACCCCTTGTATAAGTATAGATTGTACATTCATATATAAGTGAAGATAACAAAGAATAATTCATTGTACCCATAAAACTCTATGGGTGCTTTCTCTCTCTCAACCCTCTCACACTCCATACCTTCTACCCCATATCCTACCATTTATTCTCTCTCAACTAGAGAAATCCTTAAAAACCGCTTGATTTCTAGCATCCCATAAAGGCATCAAGACCAAGCCTCTAGTAATTTTCAAAATGGCACAAAAGCTAGTTTATTTTTTCCTCTTGCTCCTAAAAGCACCTACTCCAAGTGTCCCTATCATGAAATCCAATAGCCATTAGCTACCTTTAAATCTTCATCTAAATAATCCTCAAGCTTCTACACTCCTAAAATAGATGGAAAACCGTGTCATCTTTTAAGTGACAAATAGGAATCTTGTTGAAAAATTAACAAAATTCCTTCTTGTTTGGCAAAAAACCATGAGAGGTTGGAGAGAGAGAGAGAGAGAGAGAGAGAGAGAGAGAGAGAGAGAGAGAGAGAGAGAGAGAGAGAGAGAGAGAGAGAGAGAGAGAGAGAGAGAGAGAGAGAGAGAGAGAGAGAGAGAGAGAGAGAGAGAGAGAGAGAGAGAGAGAGAGAGGACTTTAACTTTTAAAGATGCCTCGAGGATGCATCCAAGAACTTGCACCCCAACATGCTCAAACCACTTGGGCTACAAGCCCATTTTAAAGATTGGAGTCCACTTGCTTAAACAATCCCTTGTAGGAAGTTTCTATGGCAATCTTCTAAATGAAAAATTTAATGTAGTAAAAGGGGTGGCAATTTGCACCTTGAAAACTCTCTCCATAGTTGCTAAGGACCGCTGAATATCCCATTTGTTCCAAAATTCCCAAGGTATGTTGAGCCAACATGAATTGCTGGTGCATGATTTCATCTTCACCTTCAATAAAGGAGTGCCATTCACATCATAATGCTTTGACATAGGGTTTGGGTGAGGTGTGCAAAATCTCATTGACTTCTTTGAAGACTTGACTAATCTAGTCAAGTTCCTTAGCACTCAATGTAAGCCTATCCATAATCTCTTTACTAGATAGCCAATTTAGCCTTTTAGAATTCCACAAATCCTCCCAAGTGGCCATTTCGTTTTCAAAATAGCAAGATATAACTTTGGGGCTAGGCTAGCAACAAGGAGTCCTCCATAATTGATATATGATAAACCAAATAGTCAACTGAAGATGAGCATCCTTAATAGGATCACCTATCCACTCCAACTTAGGTAGCAAACAGTTCCAAGCATTAACTATGCTAACTATTGTTGGAGACTATTTGATTTTCAAATTGAAAGATTTCCATATTATCCAATCCCACCAATTGAGCCAAGTCCCTCCTATACTAGCGTGATTTAAATTTCAAACTACGGTTCAATGCCCTTTTATGTAGTTGAGGGATACTTAGATGCCCGTTTTCCCTAATAGAAGTGACCTACTCCTAACTTATAAAACGCCATTGCTTCCTATCTTTCCTACACCACACAAAATCCTTCAGGATCTTCTCAATCTCCTTGCAAGAAATTTTGCAAAAGGAAAAGATTGATGCCAAAAACAATGTCATATAATGTAAAACATGCTTCACCACAAGTAGCTTGCTTAAAATCGAGAGCAAAAGACCTTCCCAATAAGCGAGTTTGCCCTTCTATTCTTTCTTTCCACCACAAAAATATTTCCTTTATTGTCAGACCAATTTCTGAGATGGACCCCTTAGGTATTTGACTAACTTACATAGGGTGATATCATAGAGATGTATCCTTGGAAGCACATCATTGTTCTCTTCAAAATGAAGTTTGAGCACCTCAGTTCTTTCTACAACATGCTAGCAGAGAGGCAATTAATTGAGAACAAACATAAAATCACCAAAATTCCCCTCCTTATATTGGGGATCACCAAAACACCCTCAAATTTCAAGACTAATCCATACGTAACTTTGGCATGAGCAAAATTATTTGGCTCTTGTAGATGAGAGAGCGCTGGAATGGTCAGAAAAAAGAGCCGTCTTTCTTGATTTTGGGAGCAGAGAAGAATCCATGAAGAAGTGGTAGTTGATGCCCATCGATGGCTACGACGAGCTTGTCCAGCTCCGCCCCACTAACAACCAATTCGTATTCGTCTTGTCGGGCAGGAGCAGCCTCCATCGCACAAGCTGCTCTCCTCTGCGCGTGCAAGCCCGTGGGGCCGGCAGAGGTAGACTTCCTCTGTTTCCACCCATTGTCTTCCGGCCTCTCAGTGTGCAGCAGTAGTCCCACCCACAGAAGCACCCCCCCCAGTGATGCCGCCCTAGCCCGGGCTTGCCCGTCTAGAAGAAGCCCGTCAGCAAGCAAGGGAGCTCCGCCCTTCAGAAGCTTCAGCAGAGCCGAGCCCAGCAGCAATGGCCCAGCTGGTAATCATGCCAAATGCAGACATCTTTACAGGCTCAGGTGCAATAGTAGCTCAGGAGGAGCAGGACCTGATGATGAGCAGGATAGTGGAAAGTCTACAGCCGTTGTCACCGAAGAGGTGGAGGATTCCAAGCCGAGTGATCCCTCACCTTCTCCGCCTTCTGATCAGGTATTATTCAGCACACTTGATTCTAATGAATTGTCATCAGTGTGATTATTGCTTGTAGCTCTGCTCCTTGCGTTCAATGGACGCTTTCTATTGGGTGTGCCAAGCTTGGTGACTTTGTAGCAAGTCCATTCAAACTTGTGATCAACCTTGGAGAGTTACTTCGATGAGATAAGTTACTGCGGGTATCCAGCTGTCATGCAGGCCGCCGGTTTCAAGGTTGTAGATCTGTCATCAAGGCTTAACTTCTTATTACAACATGGCAAATCAATAGGAAATCCTGGTAATCCCAAGTTAGAGGGAGCCTTTGTGTGCTAAACGCACCTGAGTGGCATGGAGTTCTATGCTAACATCTTCTAACCTTTCAGTGCTTGTGCAGAAAGGTAGGGTTGAACAAACACCGTTTCAATATAATGAGGATTGAGTGGTTGGAAATTAGAAGCACAACTAAATTCTTGGGTTTTCAATCTTTCACGTCGTGCCATGTTATTACAATTCAATTCAAGGGCATCATGTCTTGTTGCACAAACTGATCCTGAAGTCCTCGGAGTTCAATAATTCCAAAGGCAACATTGAGAAGAAGAATAAGAAGAGTGCATCATTACTTGCTGCAAAGAGGTGTAAATGTATGTTGATATTTTTTGCCCCTCCTTTGCATTGGCTTGTACTACTGTTGTGAGAGTTGGAGTTTGGGGATGTGCATTCACTGGGTAATTTACCTCAAATTAGGTTTCCTATGGCTTGTTAAGAAGTCATAGAGGTGCACGTGCAACATCCAATGACAACCACATGTTTTTGGAGTATGTGTGTCACTAGCTTGCTTAGCATTAACTTTTCTATTCTACATAAGAGTGTCCAATTTGCTATTCCCAATTGAACCATTGATGTTGACCAAGATCTATCCCAAATACCCCCGTGGTACCCATCCACCACAACTTTTGCCAATGTCCCCTGCTGCCCAAGCTAGGGTTGTCTATCACTATGACTTACATTCGACTTAATCTCACATGTGCACAACACAACATGTGGACAACGTAATTATCCCAGGAGCATTAGGCCAAACATTCAACTTCTAGTGGCAAGGGGAATTTGTGGTTATGATGCACATCTACAAGGCTATTCATGACATGCAATAAGAATCGACCATCTCCACTTTCTCTGATCAGGGATTGAGTATGATCGGTAGTGATATCAATGTCTTTTCAATGCACCTTAGTAGTGGCTTGTGGATTGAGCCTTGCCCTTCTTTCCCTTATTCTTTTGTAAGATGCTAGCTTCTCACAATCTTTTCAAAGATGCCCCTTCTTGCCATAGAAGCACTTCACCTTCTTTCTTCTTATCACCCCTCTTTGTAGCTACAAAAGCTGACACATGCGGGTTGTCAGCTTGAAACAACAACCTTCCTTGTAGCATGAGTGTGGCACTCATGGTCCATCAACATAGATGTCATATGCAAAAAGCTCACTAGATCCATAGAGGTCTAAGCCCTCAAGGCATTGGCCACATCATCAAACTCATAAGGAAGCTTATAAAGCACTAGGCCCACTTGATGTGCCTTTGGAGTGTAGCTTGTATGTCGTGAAGTTGGTCTTGGACAGTTGTTCACTCAGAGAAGAAATGATTGAAGGGAGTTGGTTGATGGCTTAAAGCTGACCAATAGAGAGTGACAACCCACCATTCTAGAGGGCAAGGCTCTCTGAAAACTCTTCCTTAGTTGGCATCCACTAAAAATAATTGTTGTTTAGATAGTCTTTGCTCCTTGAGCTCCTAAATTTGTATATTTTTATTTCATCATTCATTCCATTACTACATTCATAGGTTGAGAGAGCATGCTTAGATCATTGCATGGATTCCCAATACCCACCAGACAAATTAAATTGTTTTGCTAAAGGGAGCATTTTCTTTTCTACAATGTTACAAGTTGGTTGATGCAAGAAATCAAGAGGCTGCTAGTAAACATAGCATAGTAGAAGCCTTAAGTTTCTAAAAGCATTCATGCAAGTCAAAATGCAATACGTGTCCACTTGCTATCATAAGGATTTGTAGAAAAAGTGCCATAATGTTAGTGACCAATCATGAAAAATAAGCATGTCTCCTTCAATGTGAACATTTGATACCATGTTGAAAGAGCAATACATGCAACAAATAGCAAGGAAGCAAATAGATGGTGTTGATAGATTTGCTGTAAACTGAAAGACCATAAAAGAACAATAAGAGAGCATAATGAATTTCCCAAGAGTAGACTCGGGAAATGGTGTCAAAAGATGACGTACCAGCGAGACAGTAGGATTTGCGGGGAGGAACATGGAGTGAACTCGGCAAACATGGAGAAGAGAAGAGAAGAGAGAAGAAACTCTGATGAATGAAGTTCTGAATCATGGAGTGAATGTGATACAAGGGACTAAGGGTGTCGTAGCACAAGGAAGATGATGAAGATAGCCACGAACCACGAACCACGAACCGCAATGTCCTTCTGAAGGGGTGTGAGAGTAGTGGAGAGACTGGAGAGAAGAGGTGACGGACTGAATGAATCAGCTGTAAGGAATGAATGAGAGAGTGGCCTATGAATAGGCACTGTCAGTCTAGGATGGCATCCCTTTTTGGGGCTGCAAACCCTAAACGCAAAACGCAAACTGCAGGTGAAGGGTTTCTCAACACCCCCTCTCAGGCCCAAAAGGGGAACAAGAGAAGAGTGAGGTGGAGATGCAATGCTTATGTAGCAAGAGCCACTTAGACAGTGTCCCTCGTGGGGAAATTGTTCACTTGCCCAAGCACCCTAGTACAAAGATGATGAAAACATGCAATGTATAAGAGGAATGTCGGACTTTGTGTAGTGCCGAGAACCATAAGGATATGCCCGTACTCGATCTCGGGAGGTGGCTCCATACTGACCAAGGGACGAAGGCAAGAAGAAGAGGAGGAAGAAGATGTAGAGGATCCCGAAGATCCAAGATTTCCACTGGAAAGGGAACCTGCAATAAAGAGTAGACAGAGTGAATTGGAGAATCTGAAACACCACCTCGGGAGAGAAGCCACTAGCTCTGTGCATCCATGCTGGAAGGAATACGAAGGCCTTGTTACCAAGTCGTGGCTAAACCTCTGAGGTCTCGATCTAGGTGGTACCTGAAGATCCTGGGTATCAGTAGAAGAGATGACTGGTCGAAGACAACCACCCCAAGAAAGTAGAGGATGGGTGAAGAACTTCATGTGGAGTAGGTTCCCCCTCTGAGGTGGGAGGTGGAGGGGCCCCTGCTGAAGTCGAAGAAGTAGATGCCCCCTGTGAGGGCAAAGAAATAACATCCCCCTTTGAATCCCCCTCTGAAGTAGATAGGGAATCCAAAAACTCATAGATCACGGACTCCGAAATGTCTAATGACGAAGGAAATACGGCCGGTCGTGCCGAAGAAGGTATCAAGGGACGAAGGCAAGAAGAAGAGGAGAAAGAAGATGTAGAGGATCCCGAAGATCCAAGATTTCCACTGGAAAGGGAACCTGCAGTAAAGACCAGCAGACAGAGTGAACTGGAGAACCCGAAACACAACCTCGGGAGAGAAGCCACTAGCTCTGTGCATCCATGCTGGAAGGAATACGAAGGCCTCGTCACCAAGTCGCGGCTAAATCTGTGAGGTCCCGATCTAGGTGGTACCTGAAGATCCTGGGTATCAATAGAAGAGATGACTGGTCGAAGACAGCCACCCCAAGAAAGTAGAGGATGGGTGAAGAACTTCATGTGGAGTAGGTTCCCCTTCTGAGGTGGGAGGTGGAGGGGTCCCTGTTGAAGTCGAAGAAGTAGATGCCCCCTTTGAGGGCAAAGAAATAACATCCCCCTTTGAATCCCCCTCTGAAGTAGATACGGAATCCAAAAACTCATGGATCACGGACTCCGAAATGTTTGATGACGAAGGAAGTACGGCCGGTCGTGCCGAAGAAGGTATCTGGGGTGCCGAAGAGCTCCCAGAGGTAGCCTCTCGAACTTGAGTAGTCGAGGGTGGGAAAGGGTAGGTCTCAGAATGAGCAAGAGGTGGGCAACAGTCGCTGTCTCTCAGTGGAGCAGACTGGGTAGCCAAAGAAGAGGAAGGAGTCGAGCAGCCACTCTCGAAGGAGTAGACTGACGAGGAGATGATATCAAACAATCACTGTCTCGCGATGGAGCGGATTGCAATCACTGTCTTGCGATGTAGCACCGATTGATCCTCCATGTGCTCAAAAGGACTTAGTGCGTATCGGATGCGTCTTATTGCCTTGAGCATAGTACTCTCATAGCCGATGCAGAACGATCTCCATGGCCTAGAAAGGAGAGGTGGCACAAGGAGTGCCTGGTGGAAGACGCATATACTCCGGGGGGGTGGGGAGCAAAGGTCGAAGTCGGCAAGTATCGGTGGTGTGTCCGGTGATGCCATAGTAGGAGCACCCAATAGTCTGGTCATCCGTTGGTTAAGAAGCCACGGATACCAGTGTGCCTTACTGAAGAAGGAAGAGGTCAGTCACCATGAACCACGAACCGCAATGTCCATTTCAAGGGGTGTGAGGGCAGTGTGAAGCACGAACCGCAATGTCCGCCTCTAGGGGTGGGAGGGTAATGGAAGGGCTGGAAGTGAGCTGCCAGTGCGAGGAGGATGTAACCAGTAGTAAGAGGTTGCAACCAGTAGAAAAACGCAGGTGAGGAGAGAGAAAGACTAAAAACTCAGGCAGGACAGCTTGTAGGAGAGAGAAAGACTAAAAACGCAGGCAGGACAGCCTGCAGGAGAGAGAAAGACTAAAAACGCAAGAAAAAACAGCAGCAGCAGTCAATATGCTGAAATTAGCTTTGAACAGTGTGTGATAGGCTGGAAACAGGCGCCAAACTGTTGTAGACAGCAATGGCCAGCTTGGACCGCGATGTCCTCCGCATTTGAGGTGTGGGCAGCAAGCTGAAATGCCTGAAATCTGCAAAAACGAGATTGTTTTCTGAATGGAGAGTGATCAGCAACAGTCGTTCTGCTGTAAACAGCTGCAAACTGCGGGTGGAAGGCTGGAAACATGCGCCAGATTGTAGATAATAGCAAGGGACAGCTAAGACTGCGATGTCCTCCACGAAAGGGGTGTGGGCAGCAAGCTGAAAACACTTGAAGCTTGCAAAAACGAGATTTTGATGCAGCGGAAGAGAAGTGGATGCCGAACCTGCCACCGGTCTTTGCCTTCACTGGAGTGGAGGATCTTTGCCGCTGTTTGAGCAGATCTAGCTCTGATACCATGTCAAAAGATGACGTACCAGTGAGACAGTAGGGTTTGCAGGGAGGAACATGGAGTGAACTCGACAAACATGGAGAAGAGAAGAGAAGAGAGGAGAGAAGAAACTTTGATGAATGAAGTTCCGAATCATGGAGTGAATGTGATACAAGGGACCAAGGGTGCTGTAGCACAAGGAAGATGATGAAGACAGCCACTAACCACGAACCGTAATGTCCTCCTGAAGGGGTGTGAGAGTAGTGGAGAGACTTGAGAGAAGAGGTGATGGATTGAATGAATCAGCCGTAAGGAATGAATGAGAGAGTGGCCTATAAATAGGCACAGTCAATCTAGGATGGCGCCCCTTTTTGGGGCTGCAAACCCTAAACTCAAACCCTAAACGCAAAACGCAAAAACACAAACTGCGGGTAAAGGGTGAAGGGTTTCTCAACAAATGGAACCCATATATGAAGGCTCAAGAGTGCGTACAATGGCACGGGCTGTGGGCAACTAGCAAACTGCAGCAGTTACTCTCTCTTCCCTAGGTAGGTGTAAAGAAATTCTCGGCATAGAAAACACAACAAAATCATATGAAAAATGCACAAACTGATAAACAAACAAAGTTAGGGTTAGGATAACAGAGAGACAATGAACAAAATGAATGAATATTGAATATAATACAATGCTCAATGCAGCAAACACAATATGCAATGATGAATATTCAACCTTGAACTCGTCTCTCAAGGACTGGGGTAGTGATAATGAGCTGGAGAGAGTGCCATACTCAAACAGATCTTGAAACATAGCAGGGAGCCTCTAGATGTGTTTGGCAGCAGCAAACGCAGTTGTGTGAAGTTGGACCAATGTCAAACGATGGCTGAGCAGAAACTGCAATCATAGTAGTAGGATGATGATGTGGTAGTTGGTGATGATCCTAGGCCGCAATATGCAGTTCCAACAGATGGAAATCAGGTAAGGCGGCCATTGGATGATCAAAACACAATAGTAGGAGAGGTCACCAGCTGTAGGCAACAACAAACAGAGGGCAAATTATAGGCTTTTGGGCGAAGTGCAGTAGTAAATGAATGCAGCCTCTGGAGATATCTTCCACGAACGGGGTATGGATAGCAAAGCTTTAGCACGTGCAAACTACGAAAACCGGATTGGGATGGAGAATAGCATGCCTATTTATAGAAAGTTTGGGTCCTCCCAATAGGGTTTGTTTTTATGGGACACGAACACAATCTAGGAATACTTTTCTTTTGAATACAAATGTTTAACTCATTAATTAATCATGTTTTGGGGCTGTTTTAGAAAACTAATATATTTCTAGCTTAACACCCCCTCTCAGGTGCAAAACTGGAACCAGAAAGGGATTGTACTAGCCCAAGCCCAAATTTTCTTTTCTTTTACTCCTAAGGTGTCCCACCTGAAAGGAGCTAGGGCATTAGACAAAGGGTGCACATTGGTTGCCCAATGACCTACCAAGACCACAAAGGTGTTGGCAATCTTACCAAGGGAGCCGAAGTGATTACCCTAGAGAGGCCAAGGCATCAGACAAAGGGTTCTCATTGGCTGCCCAATGGTCTACTAAGACTTGCAAAGGTAGATGGAACCATAGTGGACTATGCCCTCTCTTTTTTTTTGGATGGCTATTTATTGTTTTTGAATTGATTTAGCTCTAAGTGAGGATTATCAATCAGTGTTCGTCCTACTGAGGAATATGTGCCCCTTATGGGACAATAAAGGGATGGTTAGACCCAAGACCTTCATAAAACAAACAAGCTATCCCAACCATCATTGGGTGTCGGTGACGAGGAAAAAGTGTGGGGAGAAGCTATGGGGAGTATGATTATAAGTGAAGTGAAGCAAGTAAGAAACTAAGGAAAGTGAGACTTCCCATAGGAGATTGCCATGTGAGTTGTCATGAATATGGTGGATCCACGGAGGACCACTCCAAAAGATCGAAAAGGGATAAATGCGCATAGATGTATGTTTACAAGAACAAAATGCCAATGCATGGGGCGATGCAAAAGGCGACGGAGATCATTATGCTCATGCAAAATGCTATGCAATGGTGTCAATTATATTATGCCCTCGCAAGGGAATTGCTCACTTCGTAAGCACTCTTTTACAATCATGGTCATCTAGACTCTAGAGGATGTGGATAATGATATAGTGTATAAGTAATAAATGTCTATGCAACAAAAATGAATCAAAGTCTTGTTGCCCTTAAGAGAAGAAGGTGTTGGGAATAAAGGCCTCGTGCCTTTAGATGTGCTCGGGTGTGAACACACCCTTAGCACTTGTACTTACACATATATATCTATTTAAAAACCTAAAGGTACTCTCGTCATTGTACCTACAAACGGGCTCACTCTCAACTCTGCTCTATCTCACTCTCTCTGGCTCTTGCTGCGCATAACTACTGACTGTCTCGATCTTCGTGCCTAACCCGTCACTACAAACTGTTATCGGAGCTGCAGTTAAGGTGTTCGCACTCCTCCGAGCTCGTGTAGGTCAACAAGTCACGTCTTTGTCAGGCGACATTTTCAGGACGCAGGCATAGGACAAAAAACGTCATATCTAAAGGCAGACGACAGGTCAAGAATGCTGGAGACCAGGCGATAGGCTGGAGACCAAGCGACAGGTCATGGATATTGGAGACCAGGCGACATGCTAGGGACCAGGCGACAGGGCAGTCGACTAGGCAACGTCAGGGCAGTAGCTGGCGCGTGGCGGGTAGCAACTAACGGGCACGTTGCACAGCGACCACGCGATGGGACTGGAGGCGCGTTGCACGGCGGGACAGGTCCGGTGCGTGGCGGGATCGTTGAACGGGGTCAATGGACCTTGTCACATCTTTCACAAAAAAAAAAAAGAGGAAAAATCTTTTCTTCTAAATCTCCTTTGAATTTGCCTCTTCTCCTTCGGGTGTTCGCGCACACAAGCACAATGTGCAAATCTGTGCAGGTTTAGGCCTAGAAATTTGGGGCTTTTCCAGATGGAGTGCTGTCTATGCAAAATTGAGGTATCTGCGTCAGAAATTGCAAACATTGTGCGCATTTGAATTGGGAATTTTGCCAAAATTATTGAAATTTTGCTCATCTGAGTGAAATTTCTCAACATTGGACCCATAAAATTTGGGGCTTTTCCCGGACTTGGGGATTGTGATGCAGGATAAGCAAATTTGTCTTAGAAATTGCAAGAATTTGTGACATTTTGCCTTCGACATTTGGGGCTTTTCATGTACATGCACAAATTGGGCTGAAATTTACCCAATTTCTCGACATTTATGCACATTGGACCTTGTGCAATTTGGGGCTTTTGCAGTTTGGGCAAAATTTGTGCAGCATTTGGTCAGTTTATGTACATGCAGGTTGAATTCCATGCAATTTGGACATCAAAACTTGGTAAAATTTGGGGGTTTTGCTGAAATTTCTCTATTTTGGCAAAATTGGCCTGTTCTATGCATGACCAAGAAAATGCAGACGTGTGTTTGATGCTTTGAGCACAAAATGTTAGGGCTGTTGACCGTTCGTGTCAACTTTTATGCCTGTGGGTACATGTACAACAGAAATTGCAGCTAAAATTTGGGATTTCTCATGTAATGTGATGCATATGCCCTTGGAACAGCTGTAATCAGTTGGATAATGCTGTAGCACATGGTTTGGTGCTTCTGAAAATTTATTTACAGATCTGAAATCTGTGCTTCTACGTGGTCATTTATTGCTGGTTGGTACTTGTTTGTACCTTGGTCACTGGTGACAGTTTTGGGCCTGCATTTGCTGTTTTTTGGTCACATTTGGGCTGGAAATCATGGCTGGCAGCAATGACACTAGTAATCTGATGCACATAAAGAACCTTGAAGGCGCACATAACTTTGCAATTTGGCAAAAGCAGTGCTACAATATCCTGTTGCAAAAGAAGCAGGCAAAGCCGATCAAAACCAAAGGGGCAAAGCCTGCGGACATGGAACAGGATGATTGGGATGAGTTAAATGAGCTTGCATGCTCAACCATAGAGCTATCGATCTCTGATGCCTTGCTGTTCAACATTGAAGGTTTGGATTCTGCATATGCTATATGGACTAGACTGGAAGAACTTTATGCACAAAAGAATGCTGCAAGCAAAGTGTATTGACTGAAAAAGCTTATGGATTTGTGTATGAAAGAGGGTATTGCAATGTCTACTCACTTGAGTGAGTTTAACTCCAT
This sequence comes from Lygodium microphyllum, assembly GCF_053477565.2. NCBI lineage: Eukaryota > Viridiplantae > Streptophyta > Polypodiopsida > Schizaeales > Lygodiaceae > Lygodium > Lygodium microphyllum. The sequence goes on along the minus strand of NC_141153.1, from coordinate 91,334,560 downwards.
TTTCAGCTAGTTAGTTGCCTTGAAATTCATGATTGATGTGGAATTTAAGGCTACTTTTTTGCTTTGCACTCTACTAGAGAGTTGGGATACATTCAGGACTGCTATGAGCGATTCTAATGTGATCCTTTTGTATGCTGATGTAGAGAGTGCTCTACTTATGGAAAAGATGAATCGGCAAAATAATGCATCCAGTAAGTCTTCCAGTGCTTTGCATACTAGGGGCAGATCACAGCAATAGGGCAAATATGATAGCAAGGGACGCAATAAATCACGTGGCAAAGATGTTGAATGTCATCATTGTGGCAAGAAGGATCACTTTAAATGTGATTGCTACAAATGGAAGAAAGAGAAACGAAAAGGCAAGAAGACAGATGATAGCAAGGAAGAGAAGAAGGACAGTCAGCCTAAGAAGAGCAGTGTAAAAATTGAAGAGGTGAATGTAGTCACTCATGATAGTGATAGTGGGAGTGATGTACTCTTTGTCTCTTCACACTTTGGTACACATGCTTTACTTGCAGATACGGATGATGACATGCATACCTGGATTCTCGATTCTGGTGCTTTCTTTCATGTCACTCCTCATCGTGAGTGGTTCTCCGCCTATATAGGGGGTCGACATGGTGTCGTCCATCTTGGGGACAACTATGCATGTGACATTTCAGGTATTGACAGTGTGCATGTCACAACTCTATAGAAACAGAATTTGTATCCTTTTTCATTAATTTGTCTATATAATGATTTATTAAATTTGTTTCCTTTGCACTAATTAGATATAAAAAAAAGTGCATTGGAGGTGGCCACTGATGAGTGGTCACAGGTTATGGTGGACCCACGCGGTGGGTTAGAGAAAAGATAATTCACACTTCCACCTATATGGCCCGATTGGGCGCCTGTGACCAGAACTCACACATATCAGGGTTAGACTCGCACACAGAAAGGATTGATGCCTTGAAGTGTGGGCTAGATCCGCTAGAACAGACAGTTACAATCAACAAGATGGCATGATCATGAAATGCTTGTACAATGTGCATGTGTGGGCTGAAAGCTTGAAATGCACATTTCTTTGCATAGGAAAGTCACATGAAGATTCTGATACCGTTTTTGCGATGTACACGGAAAAAGCTTTCATATGATATCCATATTGGGGGGGGGTTCCTAAATTTTAGGAGGTCCCTAAATTTTAGGAGCCTCGAATTAGCCTAAAAATGCTAGTCCTAAAAAAATAGGGATGTCATTCTAAAAATAGTAAATTCTGTACTCTGACTGTGCTTACTAAATTTGGTTGTTTTTATTCTTGACAGTATTCAGCCCAAAAAGGAAGGCCATAGAGAAGAGACAAGTGTCAAGTGTCAAGACACTTGTCACACAAGTTTCCAAGTGTCCCACCACTTGTCACATCTCATGACATGTGGCTGGACACTTGTCTTGTGCTACTCCACTTTCCCCTTTTGTACTAGCTCTTCCCTCTCCTATAAGTAAGAGCTCGTTTTTCTTCATTCAGCATCATTTTTCTTTGCTGTAAACTCATGTACAGCACCCATAGATAGCCAGAAACTGGCCCCATCCATCCCCATCATCATCCCCCACTTTTCCATTATCAAATTCCTCCATATTCCCTCATCTATCACTGCTGTTTTACAGGACAGCAAGCCTGTAAATTCATTATAGCACCTCCTTCTGGAGCTCTTTCTTCCATTTTAGCAACAAGAAGTAAGCCCTATCCATGTACTGCTGATCAACAATGGAGAAAGGCTGATTTTCCCTCATTCTTCTCTCATACTGTAAAGAAATCAGTTCTTATCATTGCATAATAGATAATGCATGTGTGTTTGTACATCTTTGCATGATCTTGTGAGAGTGAGAATTACTTCTCCTCACTCTCAGGTTGATTGTAACTGAGCTCTTCCCTAAGGGACTTGGGTTGAGCAGAAATACATTCCTTGGGGAGGGGGGGGTTTTGCCCATCTTCAACCCTCAATCTTGTCTCCATTACTTTTACATATTCATGGCTGTAATTTTGTGAGTAATTTTCATTTTCAGCTTTAAGTGTTCATTCTCTTTTATATTAAATCTCGAAAACAAGCGAATATCATAATTGTTAAGCATACCACATTGCTCGGGGTGTTTACAGTGGTATCAGAGCTTTGGCTCGGTCCTTACCCCAACACTGGTAGTGCTTACAATTATAAGTTTGTTTGTTTTCAGCCCTTGCATTGAGTGCTTGAGCATATTTTTCTTAGAGTCTCAATGGATCAGTCGAGTGCTATCCTTCAAGCCATTCAAAGTCTTAGAGAGGAGAATCAGCAAATTCGTGAGCAACTTCTCAAACTAGAAAAAGTTGAGAATCCCAAAGAATTCAAGGAAAGAAGCCTATCTGCTTCAAGGAGACAAAGCCATACCAATGAAAGGAGTCGATCAAGAAGTCCAACTACTTCTAAGAGGTAGTCCCATTCTACTTCAAGACAAAGAAAGAGATCGCGTCGAAGCTCATCCTCTTCTTCAAAGTCATCTGGCGCCTACCTTGATGGACCCTCTTCTAGTGACGAAGAGTCACACCCTTCTCGTGGAAGAACTCATCATCGTCAAAGGCGTCGACATTCTTCACTCTCGTCTCCATTTTCATTCCCATCAAGTACATCATCTTCAACCTCAAGATCCGGGCATGGACGAAGGCATAAGAAGAAGAAGAAGACTAAGTCACTATCTCAACTTGAAAAGAAGATCAAGTTCAGTATGTATGATGGTTTCCGAAATCCTGATCTTTTGAAGTTTATTCGTCAATTTCAAATTTTGTCTGGTCGTGACAAGTATAAAGAAAAAGAAAAGATTAAGTTTACAGCTTTACATTTGACTGACTTAGCCCATACTTGGTAGACGGGGTTGGAATATGATCATGCTGCCCCAAAATCATGGCGGTCCTTTGTTCGCATGATACAAAGCCGATTTCTTCCTGTTCATTTCAAAAGAGATGTAAAAATGGAATGGGATCGACTTTGGCAAAGGAAAAATGAGTCACTTGGTGACTATACCAAGAGATTTTGGGAGCTACTTTTGAAGGTCCAACATTTCAAGAAGATCAGTAGTTCGGAAAAGCTTAGGAAGTTTCAAGGAGGTTTGCATTTTAAACTTTGTACTGCTCTTAATCATTATCATTGTTCTAGTCTCAGGGAACTCATTGACCATGCTGAGACATGGGAAATGGAGCACAATGGCAACAAATCATTCCAAAAGAATGATAAGAAGAGAGTAGCTGATGATGAGGAGTATTCAGCCCCAAATAAAGGACAAAAACAGCGGCAAAAGCAGCCATCAAATCAAAAGAAGATGAAGCCCTATGCACCTCCTAATGCTCCTCAATTTCGCTCCAATCTATACCCACAAGCAAAGCAACTTTCCGAAGAAGAAAAGCAGCGCTTCATGAAAGAAGGGAAGTACTTTAAATGTGGACAAACAGGCCACATAGGGAAGCAATGTCCAAACAAAGGACAAAGCAAGGTTTCTGACAACAAGCCTAAGTTGCCAGTGAAAATTAATGCTATCAGTGATGTAGTTGCAAACACAACTCACACTCCAGAGATGCGCAAATTATTAAAAGCTTGGGGACAGTTGCAAGGTAAGCAAGCACTATTCTTGATAGATCTTGGGGCGTTTACAGTGGTATCAGAATGAAAATGTCATTTCCTTGCAATTAGCTAAAGAGCTTGGATTAAAGAATGAAGAGATGGACACTCCGACAGAAGTTCGCCAAGCTTTAAATGCCGATGAAGGTGACACAGTGAAGACTGTGACACCCTACATTGGCAAGCTCAAGTTTCAAATTCAAGGCTACAGTGACGAAGATACCTTCTGTATCGGAGACCTTGATGGTTGCGATGTGATTCTTGGCATGCCTTGGAATCATAGAGTAGATTCAACCATCTTCTCTCAGAAAAAGAAGGTAGAACTCACCAACAAAGGCAAGAAGTACGAGATCCAAGCTGGAGTTTCTGGAGACACCATACATATGGTAAGCCATATGCAAATCTCTAGAGCAATTAAGGATTGTGTTCAATGTTGTTTGTTTTATGTCACTGATGTAAAAGATAATATGAATGCTGAAAACCAAGAGTGACTTCAGCTCTTGGAAAAGTATAAAGATTGTTTTTCGGAAGATCTTTCTTATCAGCTTCTCCCAGAAAGGCCAGAAGACCATCATATTGATATTATTCCGGGCAGTTTTCCTCCTAATATAGCACCATATCGTGTGAGCCGTCCTCAACAAGAAGAAATCAGAAAGCAAGTCGAAGACCTACTCAACCGTGGGCTAATTAGGCCAAGTAGCTCACCATTTTGTTCACCGGTTCTTCTTGTTCAAAAGAAAGATGGCACATTCAGGATGTGCATTGATATCGAGCCCTCAACAAAATCACTGTGAAGAATCGGTTTCCTATTCCCAGAATTGACGACATTTTGGATCATCTAGGAGGCTCAAAGGTTTTTAGCCGCATTGATCTAAAGAGTGGTTATCATCAAATTAGGGTAATACCACAAGATGTACACAAAACTGCTTTCCGCACTTCATATGGTCTTTATGAATTCTTGGTGGTTCCTTTCGGATTAACCAATGCACCGGCCACCTTTAATCAAATGATGGAGCGCATCTTTAGAGAGCATCGACAATATGTCGGTACTTTCTTTGATGATATTCTTGTCTTTAGCAAGAATGAAGAGGAGCATCATCAGGACTTGGAGATTGTTCTACAATTACTTCAACAAAATCAACTCTTGGTAAATGGTAAAAATAGTGAAATTTTCATGCATAAAATAAATTACCTTGGGCATGTCATCTCTTCTGAAGGGATTCAGATGGATCCTGGAAAGATCAAGATAATCCAAGAATGGCCTCATCTTCATGATTTACATGAGGTGCGATCGTTTCTTGGCTTATGCTCTTATTACCGCCGCTTCATCAAGCATTTTGCACATATGGCTTCTCCACTTCATGACCTTACAAAGAAGAAGACCTCTTTCCAATGAAAGGAAAAAGAGAAGGCAGCCTTCACAAGGCTGAAAACAACTCTTACTTCTGGACTTGTTCTTATCATTCCAGATTTGGTAAAACCATTTGTGGTGGAAGCAGATGCTTGCGGTGATTGTATTGGTGCAGTGCTAAATCAAGAAGGCCATGCCGTAGCCTTTGAAAGCCGCCGTCTAAATGATGTGGAGAAAAGGTACGACATTTATGAAAAGGAGCTCTTAGCAGTGGTTCATGCTTTGAAGATATGGAAACATTATCTTTTAGGCAATGAATTCCTTATTAAAACTGATCATCAGAGCTTGAAGTATTTCAAGACTCAAAAGCATTTGCAGGAGAAACATGCAAGATGGGAAAATTTCTTGTCTATGTTTCATTTTCAAATTATGTACACTCCAGGGAAACAAAATGTAGCTGCTGATGCACTTTCTAGAGTGCCTCGCATTGCAACTATTACAGTGGCTCATCATGAAGATTTTCAAACGATGAATAATACTTATGATGAAGGTACTGATTTTGCAACAATTTGGTCAAATTTACAGCAAGGAGGTTCTCATCCAGATTATTCCATCAAAGACGGTTACCTTCTCATGAACAATTAGCTTTGTGTCACTCTTCTTGTTCGACAAAAGGTGCTTAAAGAAAGTCATGAACCCCCTTATGCAGGGCATAGAGGGAGGGCAGCTACTCTAAGTGCAATTGAGCGCTACTTTTATTGGCCAACATTACGAAGAGATACACATAACTTGATTGAGGCTTGTCTAGTATGCCAAAAATCCAAGTATGATAGGCAGAAGACTCCAGGATTGTTGCAACCTCTTCCAGTGTCCAAAGATCCATGGGAATCTATCACAATGGATTTCATCTCAGGTATTCCAAGAATACCTCAAGGTCATGATATGATTTGGGTCATAATTGATCGATTCAGGAAGCAATCACATTTTATTCCATGTCATAAAACATTGAAATTCGCACAAGCTGTAAGAATTTTCATTCAACATATCTTCAGATTACATGGTATGCCTTCTGAGATCATTTCAGATAGAGACTCCAAATTCACAAGTAACTTTTGGCGTGCTTTATTTGAGAATTTGGAAACCACTTTAAAGTTCTCCTTAGCTTTTCATCCTCAAACTGATGGCCAAACAGAGGTGATGAATCTCACTTTTTTGGATATGTTGAAAGCTTATGTTAGTGAACATAAGTCACAATGGGAGAAATATCTTCCATTATTAGAGTTTGCTTACAACAATACAGTGCACTCATCCACAGGGAAAGCTCCAAATGAAATAGTACAGGGTAAAGTGATTCCTCCTCCAATTATTCGCACTACAGATAAGATTTTTGCTGCTGATGAGTTTGCTTCAGATTAAAAAACAACAATGGATCAAGTTCTAGCCACTATCAAAGTTGCCTAAGAGCGACAAAAGAAGCAAGCAGATAAATGAAGAAGACCTTTGGCTTTTGAAAAAGGTCAATATGTCTTGCTAAAGTTTGATAAAAGCAGGCTTAAACAAGGTTCCGGTCAAAATTCATATTTTCCAAAGCTCTCCAGAAGATACTTTGGACCCTTCAAAGTGATTGAGAAAATAAATGAAGTTTCTTATCGACTTGGGCTTCCTGCTCATTGGAAAATACACAATGCTTTTCATGTAAGTTTGCTAAAACCTTACATAGGACCAGAACCAAAGGAACCCATTACTGAAGATCCCCCAGAAGTTGAAGAAACAGAGCAACTCTTGGAACCTGAACAGATTTTGTTTCACAAGGATCGAACCACGAGAAGTGGCCTTGTGACACGAAAATTCTTACTAAAATTCAAGAATCTACCCACAACAGATGCACAGTGGGTAGATGAAAAATTCATGAAGGATTACCCTGACATTCTTCAGCCATATCAAGAAGCTTTTCAGCTGTGGACAGCTGAATAAAAGCTAGAGGGCTGTCACAACTCTATAGAAACAGAATTTGTATCCTTTTTCATTAATTTGTCTATATAATGATTTATTAAATTTGTTTCCTTTGCACTAATTAGATATAAAGAAAAGTGCATTGGAGCTGGCCACTGATGAGTGGTCACAGGTTATGGTGGACCCACGCAGTGGATTAGAGAAAAGATAGTTCACACTTCCACCTATATGGCCTGATTGGGCGCCTGTGACCAGAACTCACGCATATCAGGGTTAGGCTCGCACACAGAAAGGATTGATGCCTTGAAGTGTGGGCTAGATCCGCCAGAACAGACAGTTACAATCAACAAGATGGCATGATCATGAAATGCTTGTACAATGTGCATGTGTGGGTTGAATGCTTGAAATGCACATTTCTTTGCATAGGAAAGTCACATGAAGATTCTGATACCGTTTTTGCAATGTACACGGAAAAAGCTTTCATATGATACCCATATTGGGGGGGGTTCCTAAATTTTAGGAGGTCCCTAAATTTTAGGAGCCTCGAATTAGCCTAAAAATGCTAGTCCTAAAAAAATAAAGATGTCATTCTAAAAATAGTAAATTCTGTACTCTGACTGTGCTTACTAAATTTGGTTGTTTTTATTCTTGACAGTATTCAGCCCAAAAAGGAAGGCCATAGAGAAGAGACAAGTGTCAAGTGTCAAGACACTTGTCACACAAGTTTCCAAGTGTCCCACCACTTGTCACATCTCATGACATGTGGCTGGACACTTGTCTTGTGCTACTCCACTTTCCCCTTTTGTACTAGCTCTTCCCTCTCCTATAAGTAAGAGCTCATTTTTCTTCATTCAGCATCATTTTTCTTTGCTGTAAACTCATGTACAGCACCCATAGATAGCCAGAAACTGGCCCCATCCATCCCCATCATCATCCCCCACTTCTCCATTATCAAATTCCTCCATATTCCCTCTTCTATCACTGCTGTTTTACAGGACAGCAAGCCTGTAAATTCATTATAGCACCTCCTTCTGGAGCTCTTTCTTCCATTTTAGCAATAAGAAGCAAGCCCTATCCATGTACTGCTGATCAACGATGGAGAAAGGCTGATTTTCCCTCATTCTTCTCTCATACTGTAAAGAAATCAGTTCTTATCATTGCATAATAGATAATGCATGTGTGTTTGTACATCTTTGCATGATCTTGTGAGAGTGAGAATTACTTCTCCTCACTCTCAGGTCGATTGTAACTGAGCTCTTCCCTAAGGGACTTGGGTTGAGCAGAAATACATTCCTTGGGGGAGGGGGGGGGGATTGCCCATCTTCAACCCTCAATCTTGTCTCCATTACTTTTACATATTCATGGCTGTAATTTTGTGAGTAATTTTCATTTTCAGCTTTAAGTGTTCATTCTCTTTTATATTAAATCTCGAAAACAAGCGAATATCATAATTGTTAAGTATACGACGTTACTCGGGGCATTTACAGTGCAGTTACAGTTTCAGCATGGCTCTGCCTTTACACTTCAGCATGTACGGCATGTACCTCAGCTCAAGAAGAGCTTGATTAGCACAGGGCAGCTAGATGATGATGGTTTTCATAACACCTTCGGTGATGGAAAATGAAAGATCTGTAAGGGATCTAGGGTTATTGCCAGAGGTTGCAAGAGTGATACTTTGTATCCACTTCGGTATCTAGTGTGCGTGACCATGTCATTGCTGTGATCGAGCAGCCAAGCGTTTCTTTGTGGCATGGCCGGTTGGGACACATGAGTCAAACAGGAATGAAAGTGCTTTCTCGTTTGGGTTACTTGCCTTGTTTTCGTTATGCTGATTTTTAGCACTGTGATCATTGTATTTATGGCAAACATGGACAAACGTCTCATAAAAAGTCTCTGTCTTTGAAATCTTCTCTGCTAGAGTTAGTGCATTCAGATGTATGTCAAATGCTAGGATTATCTTTAGGTGGAAAGAAATATTTTGTCACCTTTGTCGATGATGCTGCACGGAAAGTATAGGTTTACCCTATTCGTAGCAAGGATGAAGTTCTTGACAAGTTTAAAAAATTCTTGGCATTGGCTGAAAATCAGACAGATAAGACACTTAAGTGTCTTCGCTTTGATAATGGTGGGGAATTTGTGTCCAAGGCCTTTTAGGCATTTTGTGACAGCAAGGGGATAAAGAGGGAGCTCACTGTCCCCCTCATAATCCGCCCCAAAATGGAGTTGTAGAGCGTATGAATCGGACCATACAGGAAAAGGTCCGTACGATGCTGTGTCATGTTGCATTACCCCATGGTTTTTGGGCAGAGGCTGCTATGACAGCCGTTCACTTAATTAATCGGTCACCAAATAGGTATTTGGGGGGGAGGGGGGGGAGTTCCCCAAGAAGCGTGGTTGGGCAAGCCATCTTCATATGCTCACCTGCAGGTGTTTGGCTGTGAGGCTTTTGTGCACATTCGTAAACAAAAAGGCAGCAAACTTGAGCCAAAGTCCTATAAATGCATTTTCCTAGGATATGGTGACGAGGGTAAAATGGGGTATAAATTGTGGGATCCCGAGAAAAGGAAAGTAGTATGCAGCAATGATGTTATCTTCTGGGAAGATCGCATGCACAAACAGCCCGAAAACACTGAGGAGGTCCGTAGGGTTGTATTTCGGGAAGAAATACCTTTTGGACAGCAAAATGTGCCCGCTGTACAGCAGCAAATATGCTGTGAATGCATCTGTAAATGCAGGAAATGATGCTAGAAACGATTAGTCAGCTATTGCCCATGATAATGAGCCACTACATGTGCCGGAATAGCTAGGAAAGCAAGCTGTGTATGCTGATTTGTAGGCTGAAATGCCGGGGACAGCATGCTGAAAATGGAAATTTGCAGGAACAGCCAGCAAACAATGACCATTGGGTTAGGAGATCGTCTAGGGCTACTAGAAATTTGACAAATTTGTTCATCGTGTAAACAATGTGGCTGATTATGTCATGTTGATAGACTGTGGTGAACCGTCTTGCTTCAAGGAAGCAATGAACAGACATGACAGTAAGAAATGGTATAAAGCCATGTTGTTAGAAATGGAATCTCTTGAGAAAAATGGCACTTTGGACTTGGTGCAGTTGCCTAAGGGGCAGAAAACACTTCCATGCAAATGGGTTTACAAGATGAAGGTCACTTCTGGTTCCTTCCCAAAGTACAAAGCAAGATTGGTTGGAAAGGGGTACAAGCAGGAGCATGGAATTGACTTTGATGAGATTTTCTCTCCTGTAGTCAAGATGACTACATTGAGAACCATTTTGGGCTTGGTTGCAATTGAGGATATGGAGCTCATACAGATGGATGTAAAGACTGTGTTTTTACATGGTGATCTGCATGAAGACATATATATGTGAGCCTGAAGGGTTTGTTGAACAAGGGAAAGAAAAGATGGTATGTAAACTCAAAAGGAGTTTGTATGGGCTGAAACAAGCACCAAGAGAATGGTATCATAAGTCTAATACATTCATGCAGTCCCAAGGCTTTCATAGAAGTTAAGTGGATCACTGCTTGTACACCAAGAAGGCAGTAGATGGCAGCCTGATTACCTTGGTTTTGTATGTTGATGACATGTTGATTGCTGGCAGGGATACTCATGCCTTGGATTCATTGAAGCAAAGTCTTCATGGCAGCTTTGACATGAAGGATCTTGGTGATGCAAATCACATTCTTGGCATGCGAATACTAAGAGATAGATCGAAAGGCTTACTCTATCTATCTCAGTAGGAGTGTATCTCCAAAGTTTTGCAGCGTTTCAATATGGAGGGGGGGGAAAACAATTGGGATTTCATTGCCTCCATATGTGAAACTCAGTGCAAAGGACAGCTCTACATCTGATGATGAGAAGGCTGAAATGGCCAAGATACCATATGCTTCAGCTGTTGGCAGTTTGATGTATGCTATGGTTGCTACACATCCTGACATTGCCTTTGTAGTGGGAGTGGTTAGCAGATACATGGCAACCCCGGGCAAGAAGTATTGGGATGCAGTGAAAGGTATTATGAGATATCTCAAAGGCACAAACTGGTTGCGCATTTGCTTTGGAAAGCAGAAGGCATCTATTGTTGGCTTTACGGATGCAGACTATGGTGGTCATACGGACTGCAAGAAGTCCACTTTTGGGTATGTGTTTACTTTCATAGAAGGAGCAGTCTCTTAGTTCTCCAGGCTACAAAAGTGTGTTGCATTGTCTACTACAGAGGCAGAATATGTGGCTGCCATTGAGGCATGCAAGGAGGCTTTATGGCTTTCACGTATGGTGGGAGAGCTTGGCATCTCAGAGTTACCTGTTCTCCATTGTGATAGTCAGAGTGTTATCATGCTAGCACGGAATCCTGTCTTTCATGCAAAGACAAAGCACATATAGGTGAAGTATCACTTCATTAGAGATGTACTTGACAGCAAGAGCATTGAGCTTGTCAAAGTGCATATAGATTATAATCCTGCACACCTTCTCACAAAGGGTCTTCCAGTAGAGAGGTTTGCTCATTGCCGACAGATGATGGGAGTTAGATAGATATATGTATTTCAGCTTTGTACATACCTAGACTTAGTTGATTCTTTTCTCCTCTTCAAGCACATTGCCTTTGCCTTTAGGTGGGAGGTTGTTGGGAATAAAGGCCTTGTGCCTTTAAACGTGCCATCATATACTATTGTATTGTATCAGCTCACCCTTGATCTGAGAGAGGGTATTAGTAGATTAGTCAGCTCAGGGTGAGTCTGTGCTGCAGAGGATGTGGCATTTTTATAGTATTTTTTCTAGCATTTTTTGGTGCCCTTTTTTAGGGCTAGGGAGCATTAAATGCTGGCCGACCAGCATTAAATGCTGGCCGACTGCATTTAATGCTCCCCCCATTTTATGCCTATATATTGTTGGGGCTCCTCCTCCTCTTTCAGTACTTTAGACATCATTGGATTCTTTTGAGGAGAGAGGTGTTGGTGCCAGGGTGCCCACACAACCAGTGACTCACTGTTGTATGCTGCTGTCTCGTGTTCGATATGGATTCCATTTCCCGGGCATCCATCTGAGTTCTCATGTGTATTTGTGTTTATTCTTTCTCTTGTCTTGTGTTTCAACAGTTTATTTCAGCATGTTGTTTATGCTTCCATTGCTGCACCACTTTTGACATACCTCGGCTGTGGAAGCAGCCACAATCTCTTGCTTATGACTTGACCAAGAAATGGGAGATGTGTCCAAAGAAAAGATATTACCTCCATGAGAATTTCGAGTGTTGGGATCTCTAACCTAGTTGGAATCAGTGTACCCTTGCAAAAGCAAACCGTGTCCATATGTCATACTGTAAGAAAAAGTACACTGAACATATCTCTACACACTATGCAAGCAATCCAATGTGACGTTTTAGGTGCATTGAAATATTGACTTAAATAAAGAGACAAAATATTCGAGATATGGCCAAGCATCAATCAACCAAAGAAGTTTTCCAACAAGTTATAATAGATCTATTGGGATCAATAGGTGCGGCGTGCGGCCATAGGCCATATCAGATCAGTGCAATATTGCTCAACTAATTGAAGGGCATATTTCTGTTGTGAGACAAAAAAAACTACCCCTAGATTGAACTACCTCCACCCTGAAGAAATAGGAAAATTGACTAAGACTAGTCATCTTGAAAGTTAAACAAAGCTAGGCCTTTATATTTGCTATGGTATCAGAATCTGAGCGTGTGATAAGTGATGAGCTGCTAGTGCAACCAATAAATGGAATGATGTCAACCGTGCAGTGGATGCAAAGGTCTCCTCATAACGTGCCATGTTTTTGTCGAAAACCTTGCATTACAAGGAGAACCTTGTATTTATTCAAAGTTCTATCAACTTTCAATTTGGTTCTAAAGATTCACTTGGTCCTTTCTTGTGGATTGGACAATGCATCAAGATCCAAGTCTCATTTCAGTCAATGCTCGCAAGCTCCTTTTCCATGGCCTCTCGCCATTGGGGATGCTTTAGAGCCTCCTACCAACTCTTTAGCTTAGAATGTGCTATATAATTTGTTGTAAAGACAGACGCAACTAAAACACTAGGCGCAAGTCGAGTAGATCGTCTAGGGCCCGCCAGAGTGGAATCCAGTGGAAGGATCCCTGAATCTCTCATGGTCTACTGGTACGAGCAAGGTAACGGGTCTTGTTGAGGAGGCTTGGATGCTGAAAATGGGTTAGGAGTAGGTGTTGTAGCCTTGGCTCAGATGGCACTATCTCCAATGTGGAAGGAGGGATCGGCTCAAAGGTATGTACAATATCCCTCTCATAAAAAATGACATCTCTTGGGATGATTATCTTATTTGTATGAGGATCAAACAAACAATAGGCTTTCGTCTCAGAAGAGTAGTCAATAAAAATTAGGAGATGAGCTCGGGGAGTGAGCTTTCCTATTTTATCATCAGGAGTGTGCGTGTAAGCATGATATTCGAAGACTCTAAAGTGGGAAATGATAGGCTGAGTGCCAAAAAATGCCTTGAAGGGAGGTCTTTGAGGAACTATTGCAGTTGGGCATCAGTTGAGGATATATACCAAAGTGTTAATAGCCTTGATCCAAAGGTGCTTAGGAAGCTTTGCTGCGAATAGTATAGAGTGTGCCATGTTCATCAAAGTTTTTTTCCTATGTCAGAAGTGGTGCAACAATGGAAGCATAAACATGTGCCGAAATAAACTGTTGAACACAAGACAAAAGAAAAGAAAGAACACAATAGAGATGAGAACTCAGATGTATGCTTGGGAAATGGAATCCATATACCAAGACATGAGATAGTACAGATGCAATGTGAGTCACCGGCTGTGGAGGCACTGGCACCTGCTCCCTCTCCCCAGAAAGTGTCAAAGTGTTGAATGAATGTGGAGGAGGGAGGCCGACAATAAATAGGCCAAAATAAATGCCTAAAATATGACACGTCGGCCAGCATTAAATGCTGGCCGACTGGCTGCAAATAATGCCAATCCACAATAAACAATGGCAAATAAAATACCTAAATAATCTCTGATGCTAGCCTACTGACCCACAAGTCCAGACTCAACCATGAACTGACCAATTTGCTAACATCCTTTCTTAGATCATGGGTGATCTGATACAATACAATATACAATGATAATGTTGCATCATAGTACACACAACAATGTCCATCATAGTAGAACCATGGATACCCGAGCAGTGGGTGTGCAAGCCACCACCAAGGTGTCTCGGAGAGAACCGGATGTCGATGTTGATCGTACTAGCTCCCGAAGATAGAGAGGATCATAGCAGCTCTCAATGTCTGTCAACAATGCCTTTGAAGTAGCACATGTGACTATCATGTTACCAATGCCTTAGTGCATAAATGACCATGGATTCCATGTCTTTTGCCAAACTGCCAAAGTGTCCCCTCATGTGAGCTCCAGACGAAAGCCACCCGCTCTCTGTCAAGTAACCAGTCCATCATGAACCTGTATGTCAATCCTAGCTCCAGGATTTGTACCTGCCAGATTTCGATTGATGCGTTAGGAATATCCCTCTCTGGATCTTGTGCATCTGTATAGACATATAGATGAGGCACGACTGCCCCATCTCACCACCCTCTCACACTCCCTCTCTGGCACTGGAGAGTCGTGAGGGATGTCCGCATCACCACCACTAGAAAGCAGCTGAGGAAGGGGCCACTAAGCCCTTTCCACAAGCCGAAGAAGAGGATCCCTTCTGCGCCTTGGACTTCGCCTTGGCTGGAGGATCAGAATCAGAATCTGAGGCAGATGATGACTCGTCGGAGGAGTCCGCATCCCGCTTCGTCTTCTTCTCCTTTTTCTTCTTGGAAGTCGCTAACTCTTTACAGTCCTTCCTTAAATGACCCTTCTTGCCACAATGGTAACATTGGGCCTTCGACTTCTTCATCTGCGAACCCCTCTTTGAAGCTGCAAGGAGCCTCACCTGAACCTCCATAATGTGACGGAAGCCTCCCCTGTAGTCGCAAAGTAGCCTCATGCTCAAGTAGCATTGAGGACATATGAAAAAAACTGACAGGAGTGGTAGATGTTTGCGCCCATAAAGCATTCGCCACGCCATCAAACTCTTGAGGAATCTTGTAGAGTACCGTGCCGACAAGATGTGCCTCTGATAGGGTAGACTGCATAGTACGAAGCTGGTCCTGGAGTTGGGTAACTCGAAGTAGGAATGATTGGATCGTATCCTTGGGTTCAAACTTCAGTTGCTGGAGCTGGTTATAGAGGGTAACAGCCCTCATGGTGGAAGGAGCCTCGTACATCAACTGCAACTTCGACCATACGTCCGAAGCTATCATATAGGAGGTAACCGCCAGTAGGACTTCTTTGGAAATATATCGAAGTAATGCCGAATAAGCATGGGCATCATCCGAATCCCATATAAGTACTACCTTCTCATAGTTGTCTTCATCAAAATCAGATGGAATAGGAGAAGGTTGTTGAGGACGTGCCATAGCTCCACCAACCACGTACCATAATCTCTTCTGGATAAACCAAGCCTTTATCACCGCCCTCCACGTGTAATAATTAGGTCCATGGAGCTTGTCATCAGTGGATGTGCACGGAGGAGCCATCTGGAGAAGAGTTAAAAAAGAAGTAGAGAAAAGAAGGGATTGGGAGAGGAAACATAGCCAAACCTTGAGCACAGACTGCAAAAAGCAAGAGTTCACATACAATATAACCCGAAATCTGATCAAAATAAGACAAAAGCTGCTGTAAGAAGTCAAGAAAGCAGTTAAAAACTGGCAAAAACAGCAAAAATGGCCTGATAATGCAAGCGCCCAGCCAAGAAGAGATACTGAGGCACCAAAACGCAGGCTGAAACGGATGCGCAGGCTGTACAGATGCTGACGTCAGCAAAAAACGCAGGCAAAACAAGGTGCCTGGTTGGAGCAGCAGCCGCTTGATCAGCAAGGGTGAAAACAGGCCTGAAATCAGCAAGAAAACACAGCAGGAACACAAATCTTGAAATCTGATAGCATGTCTGAAGTGGTGCAGCAATGGAAGCATAAACATGTGCTGAAATAAACTGCTGAACACAAGACAAAAGAAAAGAAAGAACACAATACAGATGAGAACTCAGATGTATGCTCGGGAAATGGAATCCATATACCACGACACGAGACAGTACAGATGCAATGTGAATCACCAGCTGTGGAGGCACTGGCACCTGCTCCTTCTCCCTAGAAACTGTCAAGTGATGAATGAATGTGGAGGAGGGAGGTTGACAATAAATAGGCCAAAATAAATGCTTAAAATATGATAGGTAGGCCAACATTAAATGCTGGCCGACTGGCTGCAAATAATGCCAATCCACAATAAACAATGGCAAATAAAATGCCTAAATAATCTCTGATGCGAGCCTATTGACCCACAAGTCCAGACTCAACCATGAACTGACTGATTTGCTAACACTATGCTCACAACTTTATTTTGAGAGGGGGAGTTGGTAGAGGTGAGCTAGTGTGAGATTCTATACTCTTGTAGAAACTTGGTGAACTCGTGGGAGATAAACACACCACTAGAATCACTCCTCATACATTTCACTCAACAATTAGTTTGATTATGTACAAGCAACATCCATTAAGAGAAGCAGGTGAATGTGTTAGATTAGTGCTTTAGAAAATACACCCACATGTATCTAGAGAAATCATCCACTATCAAAAAGAAGTACAATGCGCCATTAAGGGTGGCAATGGATGTTGGCTCTCAAAGATCAACATGGATCAATTGAAGAGGTGCCTCAGCTCTTTGTGTGGTCTATTGAGGAAATGGAGTGCGATGCTGCTTCCCTAGCTGATAAGTTGGATAAACATACTTGGACAATTTTAGGTGTCGAAGGTCCTCATCCATCTGTCAGCATGATAGCTCATAGAGTAAGTCACACCCAAGGTGTCCTAAGCGATAATGCCAAAGGCGCTCATTGTTCGTAGGCTTCTGTGTGTTGGCTAAAGCTCAGAAGCGGTGGAACTTTGAGTCCTTGGCTATTGATTGGAAAAGAGATTGGGTCATCATGTAGAGGCCACTAGGTTGTGCCTGGCTGCGAGTAATCACTAACGAGTTTGAGAGCCTATGACCTTGACTATGGTCATTTTAAAGAAAACAACTAGCCCCAATTTGTAAAGTTGTTGAACGGACAATAACTTCACTCCAAGTTGGGGGATATATAGATATTGGCCAATGAAGTGAGATCCCAACCCTCATCAATATCAAACTTGATGCGACCTAGACCACGGATCTTGATAAGGAGTTGTTTCCACACCGAAGAGTCTCGGCTGTAGGGGATTGGGATATGAAAATGTCTTGGATGGGGAGTATGCGATGGGTGGCTCCACTATCCACGATCCAAATGAGAGAAGATATGCTTGATCGGGTAGAGTGGGCCTCTACGGTTGCCTCATCAAGAGGTAGCTCATGAATGTGGACTAAGCTCGAAGCCTCTGACGCCTCTAACGCATTCATGGAGATGATGTGAATCTCATGTCTAGCGGACCAGTTAGACATGCCCTTTGGAGTTGAGAACGATACTAGTTGTGATGGTTGACTAGTGGCAGTGTGGGTCTAACCTTGCCACTATCTTTGATTTTGGTTGCTACCACCTTGCATCCCTTGTTGGGGATTACCCGATTGAGGGGTAGGGGTGTGAGTCTTTTGTTTTGGTTGCGTGCCTCTCGCCTTTGATTGACACTAGTTGTCAAAATGGCCAGCCTTCTAACAATAATAAATTGTGCCACTTAGGTTTTAGGGATGTTTGAAAGTTTCCTTGTGTCTCACTTGTTTTGTTTTGAGTTTGGTTTTATCTTTGATTTTGATTTTGTGTTTCCCTTCTACAGAGGAAGCACTATAAAACTGATCGAATAGTCGAGCATAATGCAATAGTTGACACTCAAATTCATAAAACGTAGGCACAGTGGGTTGTGAGATCACCAATAATGTGTGTTCACACAGAGATAAATAAATCTAACAGACCCTCCTTCGGATCTTGGTGACGGAACCTGTGACATGAAACATGAAAAAGGAAAAGGGAAGGTCTTACCTTGAAGAAGTAGTGTCTAATCCCATACAATGATTCTAGAAAAGGGGATACATAAGTGAGAGAGATACAACACGAGGTAGGTCATGACATGGTCTACCGACAAACTCAGGGATTCGATGTAAGATATGGTTTAGAGGTGCGTGTGCATGGCTCAAAGGTTGATCAAAAGCCAGCGTAGCTCAGAGGAAGTGGGCACATGACCACATGCCAAATACACGGTATAGCTTTCAGGATCAACTCAGAGGTCATGTGCAGAGTGGCTAGAACCCCCCTTGAAACATAACTCCTTGGTGAATCAGATGGAATAGAAAGAAATACAACTCATTTTGGATTAAAATCCGGGGTTGAGGACCCCACACAATTATTTAATAAGTGATGGAAAAGTCTTAGCACATGCGTGAGCATGGCCAGTGTCTAATTCTGATCACACATTGTAATATATTTTAATTTTTAAAATTTATGTTTTTTAAATTTTTTTATCCGGATAAAAAATCCCCCCCGATGTCAATATCGAGGACATCGGGATCAATGTCAATCACTTGTGATGGCATCAACAAGCAGTGTACACTTGGCGGGTCATTTTTCAACCAATGTTGAAGGCGAGCATTTGGGCAGTCTTCAACGTGTCGTTGAAGGCCTTAATTTGTTTGTCAATGTGAAAAGCCGTGAAATTCGGAGAAGAAATTTGAGAAATTGGGCTCAGATTGAAAAATCCCCAAAATTTGGTCATGAAATTTGGAGAATTTTTGAAGAAAATCAAAAAGCCCCAAATGCATGTGTACTGCCCCCTTAAGAAATAATCGAACCTTTATGATTAAAGGTTGAGCCCAAAAAAAAAAAAAGTGGCTTATCCCAAGTGTATGGCCATCCATGAGACCGTGGAGCCTGACATGATGACTAGTGGACAGAATGTGGCATGTGTGACAAGGATGGAGGTTCCCTCAAATGATGCACCAATTAACAAGGTGGTTGCCTCATCAGCCAAGCATGAGGTGTTCAAATGGTGCCACTTGTGATGACAGACTGCGCTGTGTAGGTCAACGGCCAGTACGACTCATGGCAGGCTAGAAGATGACGGCTGTCAAGACGTTCTGTTCGGCACACCACGTGGGGAAGCGACTGGATGACTATAGGTGTGTTGACCACTAGGATTGCAACACTGTGGGGCAGCGTACAGGTCTAATGGGTTGTGGGATAGGGTGCAGGTCATGCAGGCAGACAGGTAATACAACACTTCACTTCCTTCTCCTCCTCTTCTTCTTCTTCGCTGCTGTTATCATACACAACAAACAGATCAGCACCTCCTTCTACTGCTGCTGTTCCTTTATTATGAACAGTGGGTCGTGGGCTGTGCACACAGGATGCTGCTCCACTGGGACAGATCAGATGGACTGCTCTGATACTACTGTTGGGTATGGAGCTCTTGTGTGTGACCAGCAAGCTATGGTGGATGGAACTCCATGGAGAGAGAGAGAGAGAGAGAGAGAGAGAGAGAGAGAGAGAGAGAGAGTTTTACGAAAAAAAAGAGAGAGAGAGAGTAAACACAAACTGAAAAATGGATAGATGAGATATGTGAGATGATAGTACAAGTGATAGGGCTTAAATATATAGGCTAAGGCATCCACTGACACCTTTGACCCTTATTTAATGCTAAGTGGTGTAAAAGGTGTTCACACCTAAACACCCACTTTTACACACAATAATGTGTGTTCGCACACAAGGATAAATCATGGTTGAGTTTGTACTTGTGGTACAATAGGCTGGGCACAGAGACATTTTAGGCATTTTATTTGCCATTGTTTATTATGGTTTAGGCATTATTTGCAGCCAGTCGGCCTTTAATGCTGGCCGACCAATCATATTTTGGGCATTTATTTGTCCTATATATTGTCTGGCTCCCTCCTCCACTTATTTCATTCATCACTTGATAGTTTCTTAGAGAAGGAGCAGGTGCTAGTGCCTCCACAGCCGATGACTCACATTACTTCTGTACTGTCTCATGTCTTGGTATATGGATTCCATTTCCCGAGCATACATCTGAGTTCTCATCTGTATTGTGTTCTTTCTTTCCCTTTCTCTTTTGTCTTGTGTTTCAACAGTTTATTACAGCTTATGTTTACACTTCCATTGCTGCACCACATCTGACATAGGGAGGTTGAGCCTCTCCCAAAGATGCATGAGCACCCTTGGAACTGAAGGTGGAGAGGTCCTAAAGGTTTTGTCTATGTTTGAAGAAACCCTTGGTATGGTGTATGCAATGACAGGTGATGCTTGATGTGGAACAATGAATGGTAAAAATGATGTAGCGAAGAAATGGGTGGGTTTTGAAATTGTGGTGAAGATGCATTTAAATTGATTTTGATTTAAAGATGGAAATTGAAATGAATGTATGAGGATACATTTCCTTGGTATAATAAACATTTTTTGATGTACGTGAATTGATGATACATTACATGGATTATTTTTGTGTTGGACTTTTGGCTTTTGGCTTGTAGGTTAACTAGTTTAGGGAAGAAATGGTAGAAACTTAGCTCAGAAATATCTAGTTTCAAATAGTCTAGTGTGAATGTAGATTTGAGACTTGCAATGTGAACGGCTTTGATGCAAAAAATGATTAATTGGGAAGCAAGTGCAAAAGGGCATTATTTAGGAGAGAGATGTTTTAACCTTAATACTAAAGGTTAAAAAAGAAAACCTTATCGTTTTGAACAGACGATTGTAGTAACCGTGTTGATTTTGTTCACACGTGGAGGTGTGGCAAAGACTATGTGTTTGCTCCTTACTTTCTAGCAAACGAGTCATTGAAATTTGCAAGTGACGATGAGATGCAAAATGCAATGAAGATGAAACATTTTGACTTTGAGAAGCAAAATTCAAAGAAGGAAAGAATGAAGAAGAGTTACCAATCTTTTTCTTATAATCACCCCTTCGTGTATTAACATAGAAAAATGGACCTTCAATGGGATTTTTTCCATGATCAACATACGGCACTCTAGTTTCATCTTGATCTTTACTATAGTGCTGCAAAGGTGGTGAAGTTACAGAGAAGAAGAAGAAGCAATAGTAGAAACTTGTGTACCTTGCACTAGAGTAGTAGGGATAGTTTGAAAGTAAGGGACATACTTTGGATCTCTTTCTCCAAGAGGGGGGTCCATATTTGATGGAGGTCTGAATGGCCTTGCAACATCATTAGATTTATGCACAACATCTAATGAGAAAGAATCAAGAATACCTTCTTCGAGTAGCTTTTGTCGAAAGGCCATTCTTTGTAGCTCTTCACTCTTCTTGGCTTTGTGAGCCATGATCAGTTGCAGCTCCTCATTTGTGATAGGATAATGACGTTTGTCTCCAATGTAGTAGAAGGATCCTTAGCCGTGTCGGAACCTTGCGGCTGAATATGATACAGTGCTCAATGCAACAAACACACTATGCAGTGATGAATACTGAACCTCCAATTCCCATGTCTCAAGTATGGGGGTGGAGATAATGAGCTGGCTGCTGGAGTGTGTGTCATATAATGAGCTAGCTGCTGGAGTGTGTCATACTAGCTGCTGGAGTGTGTGTCATACTTTGATGGATCTTGAAATGTAGTAGGCAGCCTCCGGATGTGTTTGGCAGCAGCAAATGTAGCTGTGTGAAGTGTCAAGCGGTTTAGCAGAAACTACAAATGCAGCAGTAGGATGATGACATGGCAGTTGGCGATGTCACTAGACAGCAAAATGCAGCTCCAGCAGATGGGAATAAGGTGGGGTGGGTGCTGGATGATCAAAATGTAGTAGGAGAGGTTGACAACTGTAGATGACAGTAGTAGAGGGCAAAACACAAGTTTTTGGGTGAAGTGCAACAGTAAATCCAGCCTTTGGAGCTGCTAGACAATAGATTGTAACTAGTAACAATCGAAACTAGTAGTAGAAGGCTAGGCAGTAGGCGCCTAATGGTAGATAGCAATGATGGAAAGCTTCGGCTGAGATATCCTCCACTAATGCGGTGTGGACAGCAAAGCTCTAGCACTTGCAAGCTGCAAAAGCAAGATTGGGATGGAGGTCAACATACCTATTTATATAAAGTTTGGGTCCTCCTAGTAGGGTTTGTCCTTACGGGACACAAACACTCTAGGAATGCATTTCTTTTTAATAAAAATATTTAATTCATTAATTTATCATGTTTTGGGGCTGTTTTATAGAAGCTAATATATCTTTAGCTTAGTAGTAGGCATGCTGAATGGATGAATATTATTGTGTAAACTGAATAGTGGAGAGATTGGCCATAGATAGGTAAAAAGAAGTACATCAATAATGACTAGCTGGCCAACATTTATAGAGGCCAAAAATAAAGGTTGGCCAGCTAAAATGTGCCTATTGTAGAATTCAAATGCACATTGACTGTAGGTCTTGTTACTTAGGATATGTAAGATAGGACCATGGATACCCAAGGAGTGGGTGATCAAGCCACCACAAAGGTGCCTTGGAAAGATACTGGTGTCCATGTCGATTGCACCAATCCATGACCACAAAGAGTAGCAGTAGTTGAGTCTTGATGCTTGTCATGAACCAGCCATTCGGAAAGCACAGCATGATAATGGATTCCCCGCCTTCAGCTAGACTTCCAAAGTGTCTCCTCATGCGAGATCAAACTAGGAGCAAGGACTATTCTGTGTCAAACATATCATCATGAATGTGAAAGGCAAATTGACTCTAGGATTTGAGTTTGCTTGACTTGGGCAATGTTCTGGAAAGTGCACTTAGGGTCCACCACATTTGCATATTGGATGAGGCTTGGATGCCCCGCCACCACCATCACCACCACCACCTACTCACACTCTGAAATCAGCCTTCCTTCTTGGGTAGGGTGGTGATAGACTTGATTCAACATAATTTACCAGCAAGCAATAAATTCACAAATCTGAAATTACATACTTTTTCGATTAATCTTGCATAGTTGACACCCAATTGTCTCCAATAATTGGTGCCCTTTGTGGTACCTCTTTAACTTGTATTTCTCTAGGATGAAGTACATTGAGATTTGGACTGATTTCCTTTGATGTTCATCACAAAGGGCTGCCATAAATTATGGGCAACAACAACAATCAATTTGCCTCTTGATTTGACTGAAGGTTTAGCACAGATTGATCCTTGGGCTCTTGTAGGCGGCCAAAATCAAATGGGAACGGGCTAACCCTTCAGGTTAGCTGTAGATTCCCAATTGACAGCTGCTACTCTGAATTGTGGGTCTTCAATTATTTGGCATGGATCCCGAGGTGGATGAGAAACCCTGATTGCTGCTGTATGTTAGGGTTTCACCAATAATTTCCACAGCCGCTCTTCATCAGAGGAGAGATTATGTTGAGAACTGCTGAGGGAATATAGGGAAAGGTGAGAAATGGTTGAGGTGAGAGAAAGTTCCGATTTCTGCCCAAAACAGCAGTAGTGTGCTGCTCAGAACCCTTGGAATGTTGGCATCTGCAGTTTTCAGCCTCTAAGCTGGTCCCTTGCTGCTCAAGGACCTGTGGATGTTGTGATTTGCATTCTTGGGCCCGCCTGGGGCTATCTACAGCCCTGGCAACAGCTTGGACAGTTTCTCTCCTCCTCAAGTAGCGTCAGAATGGCTGAACACAGCATCTCCCAGCCCCTACAGAGCTTCCCCTAGTTTTCATGAGCAAGTTTGCTAACTGATAGCCTTCCAAAAGCAATTTGCACAATTAATAAAGTAATCTTCAGAATTAGATTCTTGAAAATTAATTAATTATCCATTTGACCTTGCTCATTAATTGGTTGATCTCAGTATACTCCATCCATTTGCAATAAAAAATAAAGAAATGCCAAGAGGGGTGCTAGTTTTGGGGCCAACAAGCTATCCATTGTTCAAGATTAGGTGGTAAAATGTGCATTTCAATTTATATGCTTTAATTGCTTGCTAAAGTTATTGATTAAATAGGTTATTATTGTGATGAAATACCCTAACGTGGAAACATAAATGAAAGCATATGACAAAGCATACACGGGTGACTCCGCCTAGCCACCGGTGTATTACTACACTGATAGTATCCGCCACTACACACTGCAGGTGGCTGGCGCCCGTCGCCGTCACTTTATTCTTTATTCTTTCAGTGACAGTTTGAATAAAGGAAGGTCCGGTCACACATTGTAACTGTTGGAGTTTTCATTTGGTCTCACTCTCTCTTTCTTGCTCTTGCTCTCCCGCCATAGCTCTTCCAAGCAAGCTTCGATCCTTCTCATCTTTCAACTGGTATCAGAGCATGGTTGCTCGAGCATTCCGACTTGGTTCGTGACTCCTTCAGCTTCCTATTGAATCCCTACACTCATTGGGTTTCTTTCCCGGTAGCCATAGCCGACTCTCTCAAGCTCCTGCCACTCCCTGGCTTCCCGAGCACCTTCCCAGCCCCCTTCGGCATCCTCAAGGCATTCCAACAAAGGTATTCATTCACTTGCTTTAGGGTTTCATTGCTATTGATAGGTACAACAGGGTTTGCAAGATCAGAGGGCAGCCACAACTCCTACCATTGGAGCTTGTTCCCACCATATCGTGCCTGAAGCCTTTGTAGGCTACTTTGGGCTTGAACTAGGCCTTCATTGGCTCAAGGTTGAGCCCTCTTCCACCTGGTATAGCCTCAGCAGGAGCAATAGAAGCTATCAACAAATCAGCGTGAATTTGCGCCTGTTTCCTGCAGCCCCTGGACAACTCCTCTTCTACTTGCTAATGACCATGGCATACCTCTACTTAGTGTGGCACCCCTTGGCAATGATGCTTGACGTGTTTTGAAGCCTCTCGAGTCTTGAACACTGATCTGAGGTCCTGTAGCACTGTTTTGAACCAGTTTACAACAGCTTATAGACATTAAATGTCAATGCTACACTAGTAGTTGATGCCTATGGTTGTTTGAAGCTTCGTAGTTAAGCGGTTTGATGCCTATTGATGGCTGATTGTTGGGGGATGCAAGACATATGTATTGGTATGATCTTGGACTGATTTTTGGGCTGAAAAATCTCAGTTTTGAACAGTAAATCACTGCTGTACAACAATGGGCTGAAGCCTATTACTTCATGTTTGCCTATGCCTCTTGGGATCGGGACATGCTTTGGAGATGTACTTTGATGTATTGATCTTCGGGGATCGACTTTGAGCTTGATTTGCTCTTGGATCATTGGTTGAGCTTAAGCTCGCTTCACATAGCATTTGAATCTCCATCTTTGATGTGCTTATGGCATGTACTTATGTCTGCCCGGTCTTGACATGCTTGGCTTATGCCACTTATACATGCTAGTTACATTGTTTGGAGTCGGATGCTTCTGGAGCCTTGCTTTGGCTTGACATTTGATTGCTCGAAGCTTACTTTGGCTATTTCTTGGCTTGCCAGAGTTACAGTTTGGATGTACTTGATGTCTATGGATGGTATGTACGGATGCTACATGACCTTTATGCTCATGATGTCTTATTGATACTTGATACGGCTTTTTACTAGTGGGAGCGTCTTTGGATGCTTGACAGACATTGAGCAGAGGCGGTTTATGCTACTTAAGCATTCGGATACTTGAGATTGGGATCTTTACTTGGATGTTGCATGGTTGATATGCCGTGGTCCTCATAGATATACTTGGGTTGATTTGGGCTTTGCACTCCCTGAGCATACACCTATTTGTGTTAGGTCTTGCCAGTGTTGTGTATACTTTGCCCTATTACACAAGGGGTGTGTCGGCTTACTGATGGATTCGTTTGACATATTTGGGTGTTTGCTCGATGTCCGTATGATTGTCACATGTTGATTTATGCCCGCTTGATACTGGTTATGCTTTGACAGTCAGTGGTTGACTTGGTGCATTCATTTTGCCTACAGTTTGCTCTCATTGTATCTGGCTGTAATTTATTACAGCAAGCAGTTATGTATGGACTGACGTGGAATTTTCATGCTAAATCATCCTGATTTTATGTACTCTTGATGGTACTTGGTGGGCAGCATCATTAGCTATCAGTTCGTGGTCATTTTGCCTTGGTTTTGGTGGTATTTTGGCTGTTTACAACAGAAAACAGCAAGCAGTTTTTAAACTGTCTGCACCATTTTGGACTGCAGTATAGCATCTTTTTCCACTGACAGTGCTATCTTCAATATCACTAAACTTGATGGTATAAATTATGCTTATTGGAAGAGCCAAGTTTGATAGGTATTTGTGCAAAAATTGCAGATAAAACCACTAAGGTTGCATGGAGAGGAGCCTGAAACTATGATTGATGACGAATGGATGGAGCTTGATGAGTTATGCAAGTCCACCCTTATCTCGTCTGGTGCATTACAATGTGGTTGAGGAAGCACAGAGTGCTTGACAGCTTTGGGATAAGATCAATAACCTCTATGACAAGAAAAGTCCAGCAAGTCAGATGTATTGGCTGAAGCAACTTATGGACTTGGCGCATGAAGGAGAATATGACAATGTCTGCTCATTTGAGCCAGTTTCATGCTATTATCAAGAATTTGACTTCGTAGGGCATTACCTTCAATGATGAGGTTACTTCATTGTTTTTGCTTAGGACTCCGAGTGAGTCATGAGATGTATTCCGCACTGCCTTATGTACTCCTGCTACTATTTTGAACTTGCCTGATGTAGAGAGTGCTTTTCTACAGGAAGAGATTAACCGTAAGAACTTGGATGCCTCTCGTGTGTCGCATGCTTTGACTGCTAGAGGCAGAGATGGTACTGGAAAGAATGACCGTGGGTATGGACGTGGCAGAGACTGGCAGAAGTCTAGGTCTAAGTTGTGTGGTAAGTCACGCAGCAAGTCTCGTGGGAGAAATGCTAATGTGACATGTCATTATTGTGGCAAGAAGGGTCATATATGTCCACAATGTCATGAGTTGCGTAATGAGAAGCACTAAGAGAAGGGGAAAGATAAAGTACAGGAAAAGTTCTTTGATCAGAGCATTATGCTTGTGAAAAAATGTCATGCAGACTGATGACTCCGATGGGAAGTACATACTAGCAGCTAGTTCCTGTGATGCTACATTGTTGATCGAGGTTTACTCTATGTATGCGTAGTGCTGGCTTTTGGATTTTGGTGCTTTATTTCATGTTATACTATGCCGTGAGTGGTTCCATTTCTACCTCATTGTCTCTGGTTCAGTTCGCTTGGGTGATGACAGGTCACTTGCTATTGTTGGCATTAGGGATGTATAGCTGCAGTTCTCTATTGGCAGTACTTTTCTGTTACAGGATGTATGTCATGTACCTGCGCTTACACGCAGTCTTCTGTATGCAGGGCAACTTGATGATGCTGGGTTTCATGTCTCTTTTGGGGATTTTGCTTGGAAGATCATCCGTGGTAGACTCGTGCTTGCTAGAGGTGCCAAGGTTGGGAGTCTCTATCCTCTTGTAGTTGATGGGTCCTCTATTGACCATGTTTTGTCAGTGGGTTCCATCCCACATGTATCTCTTTGGCATGTCCGTTTGGGCCATATGTCTTTGAAGGGAATAAAAATGCTTTTTGGTTTGCAGTACTTACCGCCCCTTGACTATGCATGTTTTGATTCATGTGAGCATTGTCTTTATGGCAGACAGACTAGGAATATGCATAAGAAGTCTGGTAGGACATGCATAGGTGAGCCCTTGGCATTGGTACATTCGGATGTTTATGGGTCCATGCCTTGTCAGTCTATGGGTGGTGCTAAGTATTTTGTGACGTTTATTGAACGATTTTTCACGTAAAGTTTGGGCTTATCCTATTAAGCTTAAGTCAGATGTCTTGGTTGTGTTTCAGAGATGGCTTATATTGGTTGAAAACCAGATTGGGCATAGGCTGAAATGCCTTAGAACTGACAATGGGGGAGAATATGTGTCACATGCCTTTGAGCAGCTATGTGACGAAAGGGGTATTAAGCATCAGTTGACCGCTCCCTATACCCTACCTCAGAATGGTTTGGTTGAGCGGATAAATAGAACCATCCAGGAGCGTGTACGCAGTATGCTTAGCTATACAAGCCTACCATAGAGCTTTTGGGTTGAGGTAGTCAGTACAGTTGTGCATATGATAAATAGATCACCTTCCAATGGTTTGGATTCTAGGTTGCAGAGGAGGTATGGACTGGGAAACCTCTGTCTTATGCACATCTACGTGTCTTTGGATGTGAGGCATATTGCCATGCGCCCAAGGACAAGCGTAGTAAGCTGGATCCTAAGAGTGTCAATTACATTTTCCTTGGCTATGGAGATGCAGTTGAGATGGGTTACCGCCTCTGGGATCCGTAGGTGCGGAAAGTCATCCGCAGCCATGATGTAGTCTTGCATGAAGACAACATGCCTAGGCAATCTAAGAAGGTGGTAGAGATATGCAGGGTTATATTCCAAGAGGAGCCACGTGCTCCAGTACAGTCTGCATAGCCAGATGGTCAACCTGCATCAACAATTGGTACACATGGCCAGGGTGTTGGACAAACAACAGAGCATGCTATGAGACGGTCTACTAGAGATAGATGTCCACCTAATAGATTTGAGCCCTTGATGCATTATATCTTGGTTACCGATGCAGGAGAGCCTCTCACCTATAATAAGGCTATGTGTAGGGGTGACAGTCACTCCTGGGAGAGGGCTATGCAGTCTGAGATAGACTCCTTGTATAAGAATATGACTTGGGATTTGGTTTCCTTGCCTGCTAGCAAGAAGACTCTGCTACCACAAATGGGTGTACAAGCTGAAAAGTACCCTTGGACACGCCAAGCCAGCTTATAAGGCAAGACTTGTTGCTAAGGGTTTAAAATAGGAACATGGAGTTGACTTTGATGAAGTCTTTTCTCATGTGGTCAAGATGACCATTCTACGCTTGGTTTTGGCCTTAGTCGTGCAGCTTGACTTGGACATGTATTAGATGGATGTCACGACTGTATTCTTGCATGGAGATTTACATAATGAGATTTACATGGAGCAGCCTAAGGGTTTTGCAGAACCTGGTAGGGAGCACCTAGTGTGCAAGTTGAAGAAAAGTTTTTATTTCTTAAAGCAAGCACCTAGGGAGTGGTATCATAAGTTTGATGCCTTTATGTAGTCACAGGGCTACAGCAGGAGTACTATGGATCCATGTCTTTACACGAAGAAGGTCCATGATGGCTCATTGCTTATTTTGGTACTTTATGTGGATGATATGCTGATAGCAGGGAAAGCTCATGATGAGCTGGATGCTCTTAAATCTCGGCTGAAGAAGAGCTTTGAGATGAAGGATTTGGGACATGCCTCCCATATTCTTGGTATGGGCATTAAGCGCGATAGGCATCAGGGACTACTCTACCTCTTCTAGAGGGAGTACATTCATAAAGTCCTTGAGCGTTTCCGCATACAGGACGTGAAGTCTATTGGCTGTCCATTACCTTCTTATGTGAAGGTCTCACAGGTCGATGGTCTGCAGACAGATGAGTAGAGGGTTGAGATGGCCAAGATCTCTCATGCATCAGCCGTGGGCAGTTTAATATATGCCATGATAGCTACTCGTCCAGATATTACCTTTGCATTTGGTGTTGTGGCACGCTATATGGCTACACTTGGCAAGAAGCATTGGGATGCCGTGAAGGGTATCATAAGATACCTGAAGGGCACAACAAATATGTGTATTTGCTATGGCAACCAGGATACTGGAGTCATGGGGTACCTAGACTTCGATTATGCAGGACATGCAGATAGTAGGAAGTCCACTTTTGGTTATATATTCACCTATTTTGGAGGTGCTGACTCTTGGATGTCCAGGGTTGAGAAGTGTACAACTCTCTCTACCATTGAGATGGAGTATGTTGTAGCCAGTGAGGCTTGCAAGGAGGCCATATGGTTGGGCTATTTGGTTCATGACCTTGGGATTGATACTATACCTACGCTGCATTCGGATTCTATGAGTGCCATTCAGCTAGCCAAGAATCCTGTCTTCCATGCGAAGACGAAACACATTGAGGTGAGGTATCACTTTATACGTGGGGTCGTGGAGGACAGGTCTGTAGACCTTGTCAAGATCTCCACTGACAAAAATCCTGCAGATCTGCTCATGAAAAGCCTCACTATTGAGTGCTTTGCCTTCCTCAGGAGATTGATGGGCGTTGGATGAGATTACGTTTTTCCTCATCCTGTTGTATATGTGTACATTGTACTGTCTTTTCTTTTTCTTTTTCACTTTTCACTTTTCACTGGGGCAAATTCGCCTTTAAGTGGGAGGTTGTTGGTTGTTGGGGGTAAAGGCGCCACCGCCTAGCCACCTGTGTATTACTACACTGACAATACTTACCATTGCACACTTCAGGTGGCAGGCATCCATCACCGTCACTTTATTCTTTATTCTTTCAGTGACAGCTTGAATAAATGAAGGCTCGGTCACACATTGTGACTATTGGAGTTCCCATTTGGTCTCTCTCTTTTTCTTGCTTTTGCTCTCTTGCCATAGCTCTGCCAAGCAAGCTTCGATCCTTCTCACCTTTCACAAAACACAGTTAGGGTTAGGGTTAGGGTAACTTAGAGACAATGAACACTGTGGAAATCTGAATGAATGATTGAATATTGAATATTGAATATACAATGCTCATGCAGTAAACAAACTGTGCATGGAATGAAAATTGTACCCCGAACTCTTGTGTCGTGAGGAGCGAAGCAAAGATAATGAGTTGGAGAGTGTCATACTCCTGACGATTGCCAAAATGTAGCAAGGCAGCCTCCAAGATGTTGGACAATAGCAAATGCAGCAGATGATGTGTTGGATCAGGTCATATGCAGAGAGAAGATAGAAAAACAGCAAATGCAGATTCAACTGATCACATGGTAGTTTGCACAATAGCTTGCACTGTAAATGCACATCAGGGTGATGACATGGCAGCCTGCAGTAGCAAACAGAGACTTCTTGTAGTCGTCTAGGGTAGGGCGGCAGCCAGCAGGTGCAAACGCATCAGTGGAGTGCCATGTGGCAGTTGGTGATAGTAGATAGATGGACAGCAGCAACAGGTGGGGCTGGACTATAGCTGTCATTGGTGTTGACTGCATGATGAAGGCTAGAAACAGACCTCGGATGGATGTAGACAAGGTCGGGTAGCCTCAGATAAGATGTCCTCCACGAACAAGGTGTGGACAACAAAGCTAGAAGGCCTAAAACCTATAAACACGAGATTGGCCTAAATGGAGGGCAGCCTACCTATTTATAGAAAGTTTCAAGACCTCAAACCATGCACCGTTTTAAACTCTCTTGAACGGTGCACCATTTTAGGGTTTTCATTAATTAAGCATGTTTGGGATTGTTTAAGAGGTTAATTCAATATGTAATGCTTAGTTTAGCTCAACAATTACCACCCTCTTGGAGGACGGAGGCTAGTTTCAGATACTTTCATTGGAGGTGGTACCAGTGCATTTCATTTTTGGTACAATGACCATTTTGCTCAATTGGGCACACTAACTTGGGCATTTACATTTTGGACCTTGTTTATTAGTTGTGGCCTTAGGTGTCTATTTATAGGTAGCATGTCCTCTTCATTCTGTTCACTGAGTCATGACTCATCATTCAACCAACCCTCCTCAATCTTCTCTTGTAGAAATGCTTCTGTTTGGCACCCACATTGATGCTCAATGCTGTGTGTTCAGGCTGACCATTGCAGCCTTGTATCAATCAGTCTTCTTGTCAATTTGTTCCTTCTCTCACTCATGTTTCAGTAGTCTCCTCTATTTGCTCAGTGTTTGCTTTGCTTTCTATTGTGCACTCTCACATGGTATCATGTCTTGGTGGGAGCTGGAGTCCATGAAGAGGAGCTATTGTCCACATTTGCATCAGTTGGGCACCATCATCTATAGCTATTGACCTTGTGTTTTTGTGCTGAAACAAATATCTTCATCTTCATTCGAGAGCAAAGGAAGGGGCTACATCATTGGAGCCTCCCTTTACTTCTAGTCTACAGGTGCTATTACTTATGACTCAATGTTCCTTCACATCCATGAGATGGAGGCGCCTTCTTCAGCTATCGTCTTGTGAGAGGCCTTGGCTCATGGACAGTAGTGCTTCAGCCTTCAAGTCATATGACTCCTCGAGGGGATATGCTCCAGGATCTTTGTTCA
Source organism: Lygodium microphyllum (assembly GCF_053477565.2). Classification (NCBI taxonomy): domain Eukaryota; kingdom Viridiplantae; phylum Streptophyta; class Polypodiopsida; order Schizaeales; family Lygodiaceae; genus Lygodium; species Lygodium microphyllum. The sequence goes on along the minus strand of NC_141153.1, from coordinate 91,302,522 downwards.
TTTTTGAGGTACGGTCAATGTTAGTGACATTTCATTGGTGCCTACTTGTGGTGTTGGCACCATGCCGCTATTGCTTGATTGTCCATTGTGCTTCATTTTAGAAGTCCTATATGTTTTGGACTTGGGCTTTTGTATTCTCACTTCATGGCCTTATGAGTCTTGGTACTAGGGTTATCTTCACCGACTTGGCTGTTGTTGTTGAGGGCTCTTCATTATTTAGGAGCAATTCTTGCGACAGGTTGTACCTTGTTTTCAGACTTTCTCCTGCGTTGACAACTATTCCTGCACAAAAACAACAAATTAATCTCCTTTTCCACACGTATCTGCTCACTCCAACCTTGTGTTGATGTGCAGCCCTCCCGCTCACACTTGAATGCTGAAAATACAGCCTTCTTGTTGTGCTGACATCTCCTCTTCAGGTATGCCCATGATCAATCAGCCCCTATACACTGCTCTAATACCATGTGAGAGTGTGGTGATGTAGAAGCGTATGATTGGACTGAAAGAAAAGAGTGAACATAGAGAGAGAGAGAGAGAGAGAGAGAGAGAGAGAGAGAGAGAGAGAGAGAGATTTTTACGAAAAGAGAGAGAGACATTGAAGACTGCAAAGAATGAACTCTGGATACAGACGGCAGTATGTACAATGGGCTGTGGAAGTATGTACAGCTGAAGACCTCTCTCATCCTCCACAAGATGAAGTGAAAATGACTGGGGGTGCAGGCTGCTATAAATAACAGAAAAGAAATAATGACATAATGCAGATCGGCTATTCAAAAACTGGCCAACTGTAGCAGAACTGGCTGATTGCTCAGAGGCTGCCCCATGGCACCTGCCTGACGTGCCCAACTGCTGCGACTGCTGCCCATGATCATTTGGTACCTACTCGACCTGCCCATAATGGCTGGGCTGCCCTAATCACTGCATAGAAGCCCTTCTGCCCTGTCTGACCTGCTCCTGAACAAGATGATGCTGTCCACTGTGCCCTGCCCAAGCCTGTGCTTGTTTGGGAGGTGACCAAATCTCTAATGCCCTGATGCTGAAACTGCTGCCCAGTTGAGGAAACTATCGCCTGTCTGGATCAGGAGAGCAGCAAATGCAAAAACCAGGAGCATCCTACACACGATCAGACCTGAAAAAGGAGTCAAACACAGCAACCAGCATGAGAACCAAGAGACTTGGGCTCTGATACCATGTCAAGATGTGGAGTAATGGAAATAAAGAGATAATGCTGGTAGATCTACTGTGAACACAAATAACATAAAATAATAGCAATAACACAATGAATTCAGAAAAAATAGACTAAATAATCGAATCCATACACCAAGGCTCAAGAGAGTGTATAGTGGAATGGGCTGTGGGTAGCCAGCAGAGTGTTGTAGTCTCCCTCTCTCTACTAGGAAGTAGGGATGCTGAATGGATGAGTATGATCGTGTATTATGTACATTGGACAGTGGAGGAGAGGCTGCCTATAAATAGGCAAAAAGAAATATATTCACCAATGACCAGTTGGCCATCATGTGTAGAGGCCAAAGATATAGGTCGGCCAACTAAAATGTGCCTGACACAGAAATGGCATGCACACCAATTGTAGTTCCTGTGACCCAGGATATGTAATTTGCTGGTAGAATCCAGTATGAGAATCAAAGAATACAATGGTAAGAGTGACAGCTCGCACACTCCACAGGCTTCCTTTGTCCATACCAAGAATCTACAAGTACATGCATCTCCTTTCTACTTTGTATGTGAGATATGGGCTGTTTTCGCGGCTTTCTATATGGCTTTATTTGCTGGCTGGATCGCTTGTACACCTAAATATTCTTCAACCCAAGACCCTTCATGGAACAAAAGGAGAATAGATATACATTTAGGGTTATCAGTGTCATTTTGCATTTAATGTGAGGTCCCTTGTATGCCTTTCCTATCTGAACTTGTAGAGACATTTAAATGTATCCTATCCAATTCAAAATTCCATATAGAAGCTACTGAGGCTGTGAAACTGCCTGGTAGAACCTTCTAAATTCTGATCTTCAAGTTATCATCTCAGCAGAAGTATTTGTGTGGTAATTGATAAGCATGCAAATTTGTATTATCCTATGTGTTTTTATCTGCTTGCAGTCAGAACGAAGCACTCAGTCAGGACCTGCTAATGTACAGCTGGATGCTTTCAAGCTTTTGGATCTGCTTGGCCCTGAAAAGGTAGACCCAGCAGACATAAAGCTTTTGAAAGAAAAAGTGTTTGGATACACTACTTTCTGGGTGACAGGACAGGAGCCTTTTGGGGATCTGGATGCGGGAGTTCTTTTTCTTGGCAACTTGAGAGGAAAAAGGGAGCAAGTTTTTGCAAAGCTTCAGCGCCAGTTGCGAGAAGTAACTGGAAATAAGTATAATCTGTTCATGGTTGAGGAACCAAACTCTGAGGATGCAGATCCACGAGGTGGACCTCGTGTCAGTTTTGTATTACTGCGGAAGGAGGCTTCAGAGCCAAGACCAACAGATCTGTGGCAGTTTGTGATTGCTTTCGTGTTGTTCGTTATCACAGCTGGCTCATGTCTAGAACTTGGTATTGCATCACAGGTACCATCTTCTAAGTGTGCTGAGTTTCTGTTGAGTTCCTTATGGTGCTTGCAGTTAACTGATTCTTATTTTGTTTTCTTAAGGAAACTTTTGGATTTTGCAGCTTTCAAAGCTACCGCCAGAAGTTGTACGGTACTTTACAAACCCTGAGGTTGTAGATCCCCCGGACTTGACAACACTTATTCCATATGTAGAGGCTGCATTACCTCTTGCCTATGGAGTTCTTGGAGTACAGTTTTTCCATGTCAGTATTACGTACAATATTTTGTCCTGACAGTAAGAATGGCATGAATGATGCTATCTGAGAGTTGAGAAACATGAACAAATTACAGTGTGTATTCGTTCTTGGTTTGTTGTGAAGGGGGGTTGATTCATCAACTGGATAGTGCTTGAAACATGTGCAGCTTAATATGCCTCAAAACAGCTCATGGGTGGTGATATGTGCATGATTGATAAAAGTGGGTTGAATGTCCGAACCAGCATTTATCACTGTTTTACTTAAGATTGTTTTCATAGAATATGCAATCTCAGTCCTTGCTCCAATAAATTAAAGTTGGTGCCTTAGTGTGTTGCAATTTGTTTCAGGAAGTTGGCCATTTCCTTGCGGCTTCTCAACGGAAAGTTAAGCTGGGTATCCCGTACTTGATTCCCAATATAACACTAGGCAGTTTTGGAGCCATTACACAGGTAATTTATGGATCCTTTAGCTTAAGTCAGGCTTCTTGCTTTATCCATGATCAGTGTAACGAGTCTATAAGCAAGTTGAAATAGTCATACTGGTATTGTCAGGAGTAAACTTGTGTGAATGGAAGACAAGATCGTTCAACTCGCGTGGAATGAACTGATGATTTGACCTTATTGGGATTCAAAATGATTTTATCATGAGTCAAGAGCTCTATCTCAAATCTCAATAAAATTCTCCTTTTTTTGTTGGCCATCTCATGAGCTACCTATTTATTCCATTTGTCCCTTGGTATGGGCTTCCTAGACCCACTAACTATCACTAAGAACAATTAAGATGGTTAGTACACCTGGCATAGCTAGGGCTACGGTTTTTAGGCCTCAGGACACTTACTACAGTTAGTCCTAGGGTTTTCTATTTTAAGATACTTTGTGCATTCTAGCACATTGTGGATCATTATGATCATTGTACTTTGATTCAATTCAGTTTGGGTATTTTGATTGATCATTGTGGTGTTCAAGTATTCTGATGCTTCAATGTCTGATGAGGGAAGTTTTGAGACGATGTGTATCCTCATACTACCATCTTTTTTTTTTTGAGGGTGGGGGGGTGTTTTGGCGATCAGCATTTAAATCTAGATTTTGTTTTGATTTATTGTTTATCTTCAGACACTTGTATCACTTTACAGGCAGTTGTAACTTATGGTCTCATAGGTCATTTTGGCCTCTTGCAGACATCAATAAATCATTTCATTTCATTTCTCTTGCACAATCACTCCATACTTGGGTTAATAGTGGTGTTCGAGCTGGCTACACGGTAGCCATTGCTCTCTTGCCTCTGCCCTTGCAGCCATTGCCATTGAAGCTTCAGAGTTGGCCGGCTGACATTTGAGCAATTGCCTCTGTGTTGGCTCTCCCTTCCTCTTGGTGGTCGTACCCTAAGCTCCAGCTGTCAGCATTGTATTTCTCTGCCCCAATCCACTTGAGTTGGTGCTCTTTCCCAGCTGATTTCAGCTGCCCACCAGCTGAGCTTCTCCTGCAGGCCTCTGCCAGCTCCCCCAGCGCTGCCCAGCAAAGCTCCATTGCCAGCATTGAGTGTCACCTGCTCTACCAGAAGTGATGCCACCCAGCCTGTCCTCCCACTGCTTCTGCAGCTCTACCTATTCAGCAGGAACACCACCACCCAGCATCACCAGGAGCATCACCAGTGCCTGTTCTTGAAGCTCCTGCACCAGCAAATTTCAGCCATGGTGCTGCTCCTCTAGCCTTACCTCTCTTGCTGCTCCACTGCTTAATCATCCAGGTGCCTCAGATTCTAGTTTGTTGCTTCCATCTGTAATGCTGCCTTGCAGTTTGGAAGAGCTTCCTTACCTGCTGTTGCACCGTCCTTTGTTCAGTAGCCCCACCTAGGCTGCCATCTCTTCCGCTCCACTTGCCGTCCCCATTTATATCACTGCTGCCCTTAGCTCCTGTGGCACTGCCCAGCCTTCAAGTGCACCATCCTGCTACAGCTTTAGTTCCGCTGCCTTGCAGCTCCTGCCACCACCTGCAGCCACATCATTGTCTGTGGAATACTTGACTGTCTTGCCACTCTCAGATCCAGCAGCTCTTTAGCACCCTGCAATCTGAGCTGCACGATCAAACAAATCATTGTCGACTCAGTGATTGCTGCCACCATATCAGCTTCGACATTGGTACAAAGATTTTCAGGCATTCATCCAGGATTTGGGGGTTTTCCTGATGTCTTTTCCCTTTGGTCTCAATTTCTTATCCAAATTTGGGGCTTTCATTGATGGGGATTCTCTTGAGATGGGGCGACGTGGACAGCATATTTAGTCTCAATTTCGGTGAAGTTTCACATCCTCCCACACCAAAAGTTGGGGATTTTGCCCCATTTCTCTTCCTTTGTTCCCAGATTATCTTGTCCAACATTGTCCTCACAATTCCTCACCCTTATCCCCCAAAAATTTGGGGCTTTTGCTCCTGATCAGTTGCATTGATTTCATGCATTGATGACATCATCTTTGGGTCCATTGAAGCTAAATTAAGTGTACATTGGAGTGAAATGGTGCTATTGGGGATCTTATTTTCAGCTATTGAAGTCAAGTATCTGTTGTTGCTTATCCATATAGGAGTTCTACAAAAAGGGCTTGTCCACTTTTTGGACCTGGCATCTTAAGCAAGCACCACATTATTGAATTCTTGGCTGGCCACCCCCATGATCTGGGGTTATTATTTTCTCTCGCTTCATCTATTGCCATCATTATTTATTGACTAGTCATCTTGACCAGCAATAATAATGATTTGTTTGGCATGCTTGGGGCAAATGACAAGCTCAATGGGCCACGACACTATCTATCCTATGTGGGCTTATATGATGAGGCATTTCCTCATCGCAAAGCACCTATGGAATATTGTTTTTGACACTGAGGAAAGGCATGTATCCCTAGCTCCTCTTGGATCCATCACGTTTGGCTCTACATCGAGATTTAGTGCCCATGATGCCGAATCATCATCCTCAACTTCAGCTCCTCCTACACAAGATCATGCTAGTTGGGGTGGTTGCAATGCCCAAGCTCACGCATCAAACACTTTGTCGGTAAAGAGAGGAGTCATTCCTTATATTAGGTCATGTAAGTCAGCTAAGCAAGTATGGGATTAGCTTGCTTGTTTTTATTAGGTATGGAATGAAGCATCTATTGCTTACATTCATAAACAACTTGAATACCTTTGCATGGAATTACTATTAGTAGTTATGTTTGTCATGCACTATCATCTCTTGCTTGTGAGCCTCAGTTTGAGTCAAATAGGGATATAAAGAGTTTTGACATGTTTGTCATGTGCTTTGATAAAGGAGGCAGTTCATTCTAGAGCATGCATTTTCTTTTTCAATTGGCTTAGATGTGTTCACACTGTGCATTTCTCAAGTTTGCTAGTTAGTTTCCAGCCCTTGCCAATGTGCGACTATCCCATGATGGCCATATTGACATTGTGCCTGCCATGTCAGCATTTTCGCTGCTGCCGACTATATTTATTGCAGTCGGACTGATGTAGTCGGCCATTTTTGGCCTCAGATTGGCAGGTCAGCCAGTTTAGCTGATTTTCAGCTATTTAGCTGAGGGTTGGGCTGTTGGGAATAAAGGGCCATTGTGCCTTTTATATGTGCACGGGTGTGAACGCACCCTTAGCACACTTGTACTTTCATATATATCTATCTAAAAACCTAAAGTGGTACACACTCCAATTGTACCCAAGAACATCTTGCATCTCTCGCTCTCACTCGCTGCTGTTGCTCACGTGTTTTGCTCTTTACCTGACATTTCATCGCCGGACATTGCATCTCCGCAGCGCATCACTCACTTCAAACTGGTATCAGAGCTTCGGCTAAGGTGTTCGCGCTTCTCGTAGTCCGTGCAGAGCTTCGGTTAAGGTGTTCGTGCTTCTCGCAGTCCACAGGTCACGTTTTTCAGCCAGGCGACATTTCCCAGGTTGCGCGCAGGTCAGTCAGTCATTTTCTGGTCAGCTCGTCACTGTTCTTGGACAGTGTGCAGTCAGGCGTGCAGTTCCAGGCAGCGTGCAGGTCAGGCGCAGGTCAGAAGTGACGTGTTTTGCACAGGCGCTGGTCATGCAGGTCACGCCAGGTCAGTTCGTGACTTTCCAGGCCACGTGCAGCTGGCGGCAGGTCAAAACGCTGGCGGCAGGTCAAAACGCAGCAGTCGTCACGTTACGGGACAGTTTTCGTCAAATTTCTCTTGCAAAATTTTTTAATTTTCAAAGGTTTACTGCAAGCTGCCCCCTTTGCCCACTGACGGGAGTTCGCGCGTGTAAGCACAGTTCTGTGTTTTGGGCAGATTTGAGCCACAAATTTGGGGATTTGTCCGGATTTGACACGAGCAAGACACACAGTGAGATTCTGTCTCAGAAATTGCAGGAATTTGTGACATTTTGCCTCCGAAATTTGGGGCTTTTCATGTACATGTTAAAATTGGGCTGAAATTGACCCAATTTCTTGACATTGATGCACATTGGACCCGTGCAATTTGGGGCTTTTGCTGTTTGAGCAAAATCTGTGCGCAAATTGGTCATTTTATGTACATGCGGGTTTAATTTCATGCAATTTGGACGCCCGACACTTGAAAAATTTGGGGGTTTTGCTGAAATTGCTTCATTTTGGCAAAATTGGTCTATTCTATGCATGTCAGAGACAGTGCAGATGTATGGTTGATGTTTTGAGCACAAAACTTTGGGGCTTTTGACCGTGCGGGTCAAATTTTATGCCCGTGGGTGCATGTACAGCAGAAATTGCAGCTAAAATTTGGGACTTCTCATGTAATGTGATGTATTTGTCCTTGGAACAGCTGTCACTCATCAGTTGTGGAGTGCTGTAGCACAACATTTGGTGCTTCTGAAAATTGATTTGCAGATCTGAAATTTCTGCTTTTAACTGGTACTTATTGCTGGTTGGTACTTGTTTGTACCTTGGTCACTTGTTTGACAGTTTGGGCCTGCATTTGCTGAATTTGTGGTCATATTTTGGACTGAAAATCATGGCTGGCAGCAGCGATAGCAGCCATCTTATGCACATCAAGAAACTTGAGGGTGCACATAATTTTGCAGTGTGGCAAAAGCAATGCTACAATATCCTGTTGCAGAAGAAGCAGGCTAAGCCGATCAAGGCCAAAGGGGTAAAGCCCGCAGATGTGGAACAAGATGACTGGGATGAGTTGAACGAGCTTGCACGCTCGACCATTGAGCTATCTGTCTCTGATGCTCTGCTGTTTAACATAGAGGGTTTGGACACTGCCTATGCCATTTGGACTAGACTGGAGGAATTGTATGCTCAGAAGAGTGCAGCTAGTAAGGTGTATTGGCTAAAAAAGCTTATGGATTTGCGGATGAAAGAAGGAACTGCTATGTCAAATCATCTGAGTGAATTCAACTCAATTTTCAGCCAGCTGGTTGCTTTGAAGTTTGTCATTGATGACGAGTTTAAAGCTACCTTTCTGCTTTGCACTCTACCAGAGAGTTGGGATACATTCAGGAGTGCCTTGAGTAACTCGAATGCTATGCTTATGTATTCTGACGTGGAAAGCTCTTTGCTTATGGAAGAGATGAATAGGCAAAATAATGCATCAAGTAAGTCGTCTAGTGCCTTGCATACCAGGGGCAGATCACAGCAGAAGGGAAAATCTGATGGCAAGGGTCGCAGCATGTCTCGCGGCAAGAATGTGGAATGCCACCACTGTGGCAAGAAAGGTCACTTCAAACGTGACTGTTACAAGTGGAAGAAAGAGAAAGGGAAAGGCAAGAAGACAGAGGACAGCAAGGAAGAGAAGAAAGAGAGCTAGCCCAAGAAGAGCAGCGTCAAGATCGAAGAGGTGAATGTAGTCACTCAGGACAGTGACAGTGGGAACGATGTACTCTTCGTGTCTTCATGTTTTGATGCCCATGCATTGGTTGCCGATTCGGCTGATGACATGCATACCTGGATTTTAGATTCGGGTGCCTTCTTTCATGTCACCCCTTACAGAGATTGGTTTTCCGATTATACAGGCGGTCGACATGGTGTTGTCCATCTCGGGGACAACTCAGCATGTGATATTGCAGGCATTGGCAGTGTGCAGCTTCAGTTTCAGCATGGTTCTGTCTTTACTCTTCAGAATGTTCGTCATGTACCTGAGCTCAAGAAGAGCTTAATCAGTACTGGGTAGCTAGATGATGATGGTTATCATACCACATTTGGCGATGGAAAATGGAAGATCAGTACAGGATCTAGAGTCATTGCCAGGGGTTCAAAGAGTGATACTCTGTATCCTCTTCATGTATCTAGTGTGCGTGACCATGTTGTCGCAGTAACCGAGCAGCCAAGTGTTTCTTTGTGGCATGGCCGGTTAGGACACATGAGTCAAACAGGAATGAAAGTTCTTTCTCGTTTGGGTTACTTGCCTTGTCTCCGTTATGCTGATTTTGAGCATTGTGATCATTGTGTCTATGGTAAGCATGCGCAGACATCTCATAAGAAATCTCTTTCTTTGAAATCTTCACCTCTAGAGTTAGTACATTCAGATGTATGTCAGATGCCAGGATTGTCTTTGGGGGGGAAGAAGTACTTTGTCACCTTTGTCGATGATGCTACACGGAAGGTATGGGTTTACCCCATTCGTAGCAAGGATGAAGTACTTGACAAGTTTAAAAACTTCTTGGCATTGGTTGAAAATCAGACTGATAAGACACTTAAGTGTCTTCGCTCTGACAATGGTGGGGAATATGTGTCCAAGGCCTTTCAGGCATTTTGTGACAGCAAAGGGATAAAAAGGGAGCTCACTGCCCCTCATAATCCACCCCAGAATGGAGTTGCAGAGCGTATGAACAGGACTATACAGGATAAAGTCCGTACTATGCTGTCTCATGCTGCATTACCCCATGGTTTTTGGGTAGAGGCTGTTATGACAGCCGTTCACTTGATCAATCGGTCACCAAACAGGTCTTTGGGGGGGGGGGGAGTCCCTCAGGAAGCGTGGTCGGGCAAGCCACCTTCTTATGCTCATTTACGAGTGTTTGGCTGCGAGGCTTTTGTGCACATTCGTAAGGAAGACCGCAACAAACTTGAGCCAAAGTCCTGTAAATGCATATTCCTAGGATATGGTGACGAGGGTGAAATGGGGTATAGATTGTGGGATCCCGTGAAAAGGAAAACAGTGCGCAGCAATGATGTTATCTTCCGGGAAGGTCGCATGCATAAACAGCCCGAAAAGACTGAGGAGGTTTGTAGGATTGTATTCCGGGAAGAAGTACCTTTTGGACAGCAAAATGTGCCCGCTGTACAGCAGCAAATACCTGCTGTAAATGAACCTGCGAATGCAGAAAATGATGCTGGAAATGATTAGCCAGCCATTGCCCATAATGATGAGCCACTAAATGTGCAGGAACAGCCAGGACAGCAAGCTGTTAATGTTGATTTGCAGGCTGAAATGCCAGGACAGCAAGCTGTAAATGATAATATGCAGGCTGAACAGCCAGCAAACAATGATCATTGGGTTAGGAGATCGTCTAGGGCTACTAGACAGCCCGACAGATTCGTTCCTGGTGCAAATAATGTGGCTGATTATGTCATGATCACTGACTGTGGTGAGCCGTCATGCTTCAAGGAAGCAATGGACAGACATGATAGCAAGAAATGGTATAAAGCCATGCTGTCAGAGATGGAATCTCTTGAGAAAAACGGCACTTGGGACTTGGTGCAGTTGCCTAAAGGGCAGAAAACGCTTCCATGCAAATGGGTTTATAAGATGAAGGTCACTTCTGGTTCCTCGCCAAAGTACAAAGCCAGATTGGTTGCTAAGGGGTACAAGCAGGAACATGGAGTTGATTTTGATGAGATCTTCTCTCCTGTAGTCAAAATGACTAGATCTGCATGAAGACATATATATGCAGCAGCCTGAAGGGTTTGTGGCTAAAGGCAAAGAGAAGATGGTATGTAAGCTCAAACGGAGTTTGTATGGGCTGAAGCAAGCACCAAGAGAATGGTATCATAAGTTTGATACATTTATGCAGTCTCAAGGTTTTCAAAGAAGTCAAGTGGACTGCTTGTACACCAAGAAGGCCGCAGATGGCAGCCTAATTATCTTGGTTCTGTATGTTGATGACATGCTGATTGCTGGCAGGGATACTCATGCCTTGGATTCGTTGAAGCAAAGTCTTCATGGCAGCTTTGACATGAAGGATCTTGGTGATGCAAATCACATTCTTGGCATGCGAATACTCAGAGATAGGTCCAAAGGATTACTCTTTCTATCTCAACAGGAGTATGTCTCTAAGGTTTTGCAACGTTTCAATATGGAGGGGGGAAACCAATTGGTGTTCCATTGCCTCCATATGTGAAACTCAGTGCAGAGGACAGCCCTACATCTGATGATGAGAAGGCTGAAATGGCCAAGATTCCATATGCTTCAGCTGTTGGCAGCTTGATGTATGCTATGGTTGCTACACGTCCTGACATTGCCTTTGCAGTGGGAGTGGTTAGCAGATATATGGCAAACCCTGGCAAAAAGCATTGGAAAGCAGTGAAAGGTATTATGAGATACCTTAAAGGCACAAGTGATTTGTGCATCTGCTTTGGAAAGCAGAAAGCATCTGTTGTTGGCTTTACAGATGCAGACTATGGGGTCATGCGGACTGTAGAAAGTCCACTTCTAGGTATGTGTTTACCTTCACAGGAGGAGCAGTCTCTTGGATCTCCAGGCTACAGAAGTGTGTTGCATTGTCTACTACAGAGGCAGAGTATGTGGCTGCTACTGAGGCATGCAAGGAGGCTTTATGGCTTTCACGTCTGGTGGGAGATCTTGGCATTATAGAGTTACCCGTTCTTCATTGTGATAGTCAGAGTGCTATCATGCTAGCACGGAATCCCGTCTTTCATGCAAAGACGAAGCACATACAGGTGAAGTATCACTTCATCAGAGATGTACTTGACAGCAAGAGCATTGAGCTTGTCAAAGTGCATACAGATGATAATCCTGCAGATCTTCTCACGAAGGGTCTTCCAACAGAGCGGTTTGCTCATTGCCGACAGATGATGGGAGTTGGATAGATATATGAATTTCAGCTTTGTACATACTTAGACTTAGCTGATTCTTTTCTCCTCTTAAGGCACATTGCCTTTAGGTGGGAGGTTGTTGGGAATAAAGGGCCATCGTGCCTTTTATATGTGCACGGGTGTGAACGCACCCTTAGCACACTTGTACTTTCATATATATCTATCTAAAAACCTAAAGTGGTACACACTCCAATTGTACCCAAGAACATCTTGCATCTCTCGCTCTCACTCGCTGCTGTTGCTCACGTGTTTTGCTCTTTACCTGACATTTCATCACCGGACATTGCATCTCCGCAGCGCATCACTCACTTCATGGGCTGGGCAGATTCATTCTTTCTTTCAATAGGTACATGCACATTCAGGTTGCTGAGTTCCACTTTGTCTCCAACGAGGACTGCTGGTTGCACACCCTGTCTTTGCCACTGTGGGCGTTGTTGTTATCATTTCAGATCCGGTGCCCTCATTCACGCCTTGGGCTGAGTGTAGGGACTAATCAGTCCACTTCTTTGTATTCAACATTCTTCTTCATTCAGTGCAGATTTACTTCTTTCATCTGTGTGTGTGTGTGTGGTTCTCTTCCATTGCACACTCTCACATGGTATGATCAATGAAGTGAGTGCATAGAGTTGCCTCTTCAAGAGGAGACCTCCCTGGGCTGAAAATGCAGATTTTCAGCCATCTACCCCCTGCTGAAAATGCAGATTTTCTATGTTCTACTGATCCATCTGACATAGACAAACCATCTACAATCCTATTGCGGAGGCATAGTTGATTTCCATTGTTTAGGACCATCTACAAGAGAACACAAATTTTTGTGGGTGTTTGCAGGTGTTGAAGATGTCTTATCACTAGCTTCAAGTCTTTGATGAGTCTATTCATACTTCCTCTAAGAAATGGTGTGATCATCACGAAGATCGGAGGTCCCAACCTCATTCTAAATGGGAACCCTCTCTAGAATGGTCATATAGATCGAAGCAACCATCTCCTCCCTCCTCTCTCCATGTCTTCCACAAGGCTTGTCCTTTTGCCCTAGGATGCCTATGATGGCACCGTCAGTATAGGTGCCTGTTCTTCCTTCTCTTCCCAAAGAAGACCGTTTGGACAGATCACATTCTTTTGGTCTTGTAAGGTGGGATGTATTCTTGACACCTTTAATCTTTGGGAGTTTATTACCCACTCTATTCTTGTTAGAGATTACTCATGCCTTGGATTAGCATTTCTTAGGTTACCATTGGTTCAGTTAGTTCTCTCGGAGGTACCTGCTTGTCACAGTGGGCGTTTTCAGCAGTCATAGTGTACAGGCAGTTTGTCAGGTAGGTGATGATGCCATGTGGCAGTTGGAGGACTGATCGTTGATTATTTTATTTGTTTTCTTTCAGTCTTGTCCATACACTTCCGCATTCGCTGCACGTTGACATGGTATCAAAGCAGTGTAGAAGGGCTGATTGATCATGGGCAGACCTGATTGGGAGGATTCTTTGGGACAAAAGTTGAGTTTTCAGCCTTTGCAGTCTGCAGTGAATAGGTTGTGCGCGGTGAAGGAGCAAAGTTGCTGTTTTTTGTAGGTCCTTACTGTTCGTGAAGGAGTAAAGGCTGTGTTTTCAGCCTTATTGCTGTAGATTTTGAGTTTTCATCGCTTCCGGCAGGTGAAACTCTTTGAGGACGAGTAGAGGAAGCCCTAGCAGGCACTAGCACCGTGCGTAGAGTCAGAGGGGGCTGCCCTTGTTTTTGTGTAGGTCATTCTATTTACAATGTCGACCGAAATTGATACAAAGTTTCAGGCTATTATGGACCGTAAGGTCCCCGTGTTACCCTCTCTTCCTTCAGATCAAAAGCTTGATGGGGAGAATTACCACATATGGCATGTAATGATGCTTGCCATCTTGGGGTCTTATGATTTGGCATAGCTCGTGATTGAGGCTATAGACCATCCTACAGCTCCTGATGTCTCCAAGCTTTCTTCGGATGAGAAAGCCAAGTTGATAAAGGTACAGCCACATTGGGATAAACTGAATGTCCGCATCCATTCTTTCCTCTTTCTCTTTTGCACTCTAGCAGTTTGCTCACATCGAGCACTTGATTTTGGCTTGAGACATATGGTTGGAGTTTGATCAAATGAACAAATGGATAGCCATGATGAAGCGGGTGTCTTTGGAGGTTCACATGAGGACTTGGAGCTCTAAGAAGTCTTCTTCTATGTAGGAGCATGTCAATAAGCTTTGACAATTGCAGAAGAATGTCCAAAATGCAAGGAAGGTGATTATCTCGGAGGACATGGTGATAACTCTTCTTTCTCAATTACCGCCCTGATTAAGTGCATTTTACTCCGCCTTCATTGCTGCAAGGCGATCTAAGAGTCTTCATTGAGAAGAGTTGGTCCTATGGTTTTGGACTAGGAGCGATTGAAAGGACATAATTCTTCCAAATTGGAGGCATTGACAGGTTAGTCCTCTCAAAAGAAGGAAAAGGACCAAAAGAAGAAGAAGGAGGACAAATTGAAGAAGGACAAAGAGAAGGATTCCACTTGTTACATCTGTGGCAATATAGGTCACTGGAAGAAGGATTGTCCCGACAGGGAGAGGAATGAGAAGTCTTCAAAGGATTTAGAAGTGGTGGTTGCTCCCTCATCAACTGCCTTCATCCACTTGGAGACAATTGAGGCATTGAACCCTAGGGCTTTTGCCTCGTCTCATGGAGGATCCTAGAAAGGGATTGACGATGGATCGTGTGACCATATGGGATCGGCTCAATTCTAGATCTTTCTTCTTTATGAGCTTACATGATTCTATCCTAGTGTACGTGCATAGGTTGTGGGAGGCAGCAGAAGTGTGGACAAAGCTTGTTTCTCTGTACCATTAGAAGACACTTGCTCACTAGATTACGCTTGAGAAGAAATTACAGATGCTCACTATTAATGACTCTCCTTCCACAAAGGATCACATCAATAAATTGGAGGACATAAGGGATGAGCTTTCTTTCCTTGGTAGGATCATCTCTTCGGAGGATATGGCCATGATTCTCTTGACTCAGTTGCCATCTTTGAAATACGATGTCTTCTATGCCAGTCTTCTTACATTAAGGACCTGAGAGACTCTTCTGTGGGAGGAGCTTGCCCCTCTTGTCTTGGAGCATGACGAGCATCAAGAGGTAGCAAGTGGATCCAACTTAACGAAAGCTTTTATTGCAGGTACGGGAGGGGGGAAGAAGAAGAAGGCGAAAACAAAGGTCCAATCCAAGAAGGAGATACATGAGAATTCTTTAGGCTCTGACATAGACTCAAAGAAGCCTTGATGCCCACATTGTGGGAACGGGACACATCTTGAAGAGAAGAAGTATCCTTTGTTGAGCTAAAATATGCATTACTTGTTGATTAGCCTCTTAAACAGCCCCAAAACACACTAAAAATGCTCTTTTAGAGTAAAACCCTAAAACGGGGAGCGGTTCAAGAGAGTTCAATGGAAACCCTAAAACGGGGAGCGGTTCGAGAAAGTTTAGTGGAAACCCTAATTTTTGGGGCGCCCTTCCACATCTATAAATAGACAGGCTGCCCCCATTCAGCCATCATCCTTTTTTTGCAGGTTACACCAGCCCATACACCCTCTTTTGCTGTTGGCGCCCAATTTTCTGTTGGAGAGCGCAGGTAGCGGAAGCGTGAAGATTTGCAGCAGGTGAAATGTGCAGGTGAGTGAGAGTGAGAGTGACGAGCTGATTTAGGTGTACCAACAATGTGTTGGTACACAAAGAATAAAATGTATTTATACTTAGGGCCCGTAAGAGTGCATTCACATGTACAGCATAACAATACACGTGTAAAATACACAGAGGTGAATAAAGGACCTTTACATCCCAACAACCTCCCACTTAAAGGTCCGGAGTGAACCTTTAACCAACTCCCACTAGTCGTATGCAATGCTCATGCTGAGCCTTGCCTAGACTTTTAGTGAGAACATCTGCAGGGTTGTCCTGTGTTTTGATCTTGGTCAATGTGATTAGACCATCCTCCAGAATCTGTCTGATAAAGTGGTATCGCACATCAATATGCTTTGTGCGTGAATGATGCATGGCATTTTTAGCCAGATACATAGCACTCTGGCTATCACATCCCAACACTGGAGTATTTATAGACATGCCGAGATCCTCTGCAAGTCTGCTCAACCATATAGCTTCCTTAGAAGCTTCAGTAGCTGATATGTATTCAGCTTCAGTAGTACTCAGTGCTACGATGTTCTACAACCTGGAGCACCAAGAGACGGCCCCTTCAACAATTGTAAAGACATACCCGCTAGTGGACTTGCGAGTGTCTAAGTCACCTGCCATGTCTGCATCACAATAACCCTGCAGATTAAGTGCACCCTGCCCATAGCAAATACATTTTCTTTGTGTACCCTTTAGATATCTAAGAATACACTTGACAGCCTCCCAATGTGGTTTGCCAGGATTTGACATAAACCTACTAACAACTCCCACTGCATGAGCAATGTCTGGACGAGTAGCCACCATAGCATACATAAGAGAGCCACAAGCTGATGCATAAGGGACTCCCTTCATAGCATTGGCTTCCATGTCATCTTTTGGGCTGTTGGCTTTACTAAGCTTAAGGTATGGAGGTAAGGGTACTCCGAGAGGCTTAGCTTCAGCCATGTTAAATCTGTCCAATACCTTTTCAATGTACTTTTCTTGAGATAAGAACAGCAATTTCTGCGTTCTATCCCTACGAATCCTCGTGCCCAATATATGCTTTGCATTCCCCAAATCTTTCATGGAAAAAGCTGATTTCAGCTGATCTTTGAGAGCATCTAAGCTAGTCTTTCTCTTCCCAGCTAGCAACATATCATCCACATACAAAACAAGTATGATAGGGCTGCCATCTGTATCCTTTTTCATATACAAACAATGATCTGCATGTCTGCGTGTAAACCCATGAGAGAGCATAAAAGTATCAAACTTTTTGTACCACTGCCGTGGTGCTTGTTTCAGCCCATATAAGCTGCGTTTTAGTTTACACACCAATTGCTCTTTTCCAGGAACTACAAAACCCTCGGGTTGTTTCATGTAGATCTCCTCATCAATGTCACCATGCAGAAAAGCTGTTTTCACATCCATTTGGTACAGCTCTAAATCCAATACAACAGTGAGAGCAAAAAGCATACGTAGTATGGTCATCTTCACGACAGGTGAGAAGACCTCCTGGAAGTCAATCCCTTCCTTCTGTGCATACCCTTTGGCAACCAATCTTGCCTTGTACTTGGGTTTCCCATCAACTGTCTTTACTTTGTAAACCCATTTGTTTGGAAGAGGCTTTCTTCCTTTGGGCAACGACACAAGATCCCAAGTATCATTAGCATACAGAGATTTAATCTCTTCCTGCATAGCTAGCTCCCACTTATTGCTGAATTTGCATGACTTGGCCTCTTTATATGTCAGAGGCTCACCCTCATTAGTAAGCATCACATAATGCAAAGAGGGGTCATACCTATGTGGCTGCCTTCTTAGGCGTGTAGACCTGCGTACCCAATGATCTACATTCTCAGGAATCGGATCTACATCTGGAGGCATGTTATTTTCACCATTTATTGGCTGCTGTAAGCCATTTTCAGCATGCTGTTCATGCTGTACAGCACCTTCATTTTCATTTCCAGCACCTGCATTTTCATAATCAGCAAGTCTATCTTGCTGTCCATGACCCCCTTGTGCTTCTATTTGCTGTCCATCATCATCTGGCTCAAAGATAACCGGCTGATCATCAGTTTCAGCCTGTGGTACAGCACCATGAGGCTCATCATATGAAGTAATAGGTGGCTGCAAATTGTGAAATTTGACCTTTTTCATGTCTTCATCAGAGGCTAAAGTACTTTTCAGCAACTTTGCCTCATTAAACACAACATTATGGCTGCGAACAATTTTCTTAGATTGAGGTAGCCACACTCTATAGCCAAATTCACCCTCATCACCATAGCCCATGAAAATGCCTTTGGTGGATTTCGGGTCAAGTTTATTCCTCAGCTCATTTCTAACATGCACAAAAACATCACAGCCAAATATTCGTAAATGGTCATATGAGGCCGGTTTGCCAGACCAAACCTCCTCAGGGATGCCATTATTTAAGGACCTGTTTGGAGAGCGGTTGCAAATGTGAACCGCGGTTTTTAAGTGCCTCTCCCCAAAAGTCATGAGGGAGATTAGCAGTGGACAGCATGCACCGCACTCTCTCACATAGGGTCCTATTGTATCTTTCAGCCACACCATTTGAAGAAGGACTGTAAGGGGCTGTAAGCTCCCTCTTGATTCCATGCAAGTCACAAAAGGACTTAAATTCATTAGATGTGAACTCACCCCCATTATCAGTTCTCAAGCATTTCAGCTTTCTATCTGTCTGAGTGGTCACAAATGCATGAAAAGTTTTAAAAACAGTAAATACTTCACTTTTCTTTTTCAACAAATAAACCCAAATCTTCCTAGAACAATCATCAATAAAAGAGGCAAAGTATGCAGCACCACCTAACGATTTCACAGGCATGCTACATACATCAGAATGCACTAAGTCCAAGACATTTGACTTACGGGAGACACCAGAGTAAAAGGAATTTTTCATTTGCTTTCCAAACTGACAGTCATTACAAAAATCAAGTTTAGAGCTTTTTCCATCAACCCTCTTCAAAGAGGTAAGGACATCAAGTCCTTTCTGGCTCATATGGCCTAATCTCTTATGCCATAACTCCAAATGACAGCCAATTTCAGCAACTGCAAGAAACTTGCCATTCAAAGCTTTACAATGCAGACAATACAAAGTACCCTTCTTGGTTCCTTTAGCAATCAGCATGGAACCCCTTTTTAATTTCCACAAACCACCACCAAACAGTGTGCTGTAACCATGCAAGTCAAGCTGTCCAACAGATAGTAAACTCTTCTTGATGCCAGGCACATATCTGACATTTTTCAACACAAGTTCTTGCCCATTATCCAAAGACAAGTGTATGGTGCCAATCCCATCAATGCTGCAAGCATGATTATTTCCAAGGTAAACCTTGCCATAACAGCCTGCATCAAAAGTAGCAAAGCACTCCAAGCATGGAGTCACATGGAAAGAGGCACCAGAGTCTACAATCCAAGTCTGAGTGACACCATCATCAACTGACAAAAGTGCATCAATCACATCAGCCTTGGTGATCTGCATATCCTGGATGTGACATACAAGGGCATCATAATCCACTGCACATAATACATCAGCCTCTGCATTCAAGAGCTCCTCTATGACAACACTGGAGGCCACATTGGCCTTTTCCTTGCCTTTGTCTACCTTAGATGCATCTGTCTTTTCCTCTTTCTTCTTTTTGTCTCCTGCATTCTTCTTTCTCTCTTGTTTCTTCTTGTAATACTTGCAATCAGGCTTCTTGTGGCCCTTCCGACCACACTGATAGCATGTAACATCACTCTCTTCTTTTCCTTTGCTCTTGCTCCTGCTTCTCTGTCTAGCATTTGCATTTTTCTTTTCAGCCTTGCCTCTAACATTATAAGCTGAGTTGCTGCCTTCTCCACTAGACTTACGTCTAATTTCTTCATTCAAGATTGAACCCCTCACACCATCATATGTGAGATTGGGGTTATTACTGAGAGAAACAACCAAAGTCTCCCAAGAGTCAGGCAACGTCATGATCAAAAAGATCGCCCTCAACTTATCATCAAAATCCAAATTAGCATCCTTGAGCCGATTTAAAATACCAGTAAAAGCACTCAAGTGCTCAGCTGCAGACTTGGACTCATCCAGCCGCATATTCACCAACTTGCGCATTAAATGCACCTGATTAACGGGTGTGGTGATCTCATAGGTAGTCTTCAACTTCTCCCATATTGCATGACCAGTGTCTAAACCCTTAATGTCTGTCAAAATGTCATCAGTGACACCCATCTTTATATAAGCCACAACCTTTTTATTGACTTTGGCCCAATCTGCCTCAGACATTTGTGCGGGTTTATCCTTCTGCAAAGCATCCTCACAATCCTTTAAGAACAATATGCCCTGCATACGATCTTTCCAAAGATCAAAACCCTGACCATCAAACCGTTTGATTTCCATCAAACTCTTAATGTCAGAACTGGAAGAAGTTGCAGCCATTTTTATCACAAACACAAGTGTAAGTGCACTATTCTGCAAGAGCACAAGCTGAACTAGCAAATACACTGCTGTTCTTGCCCAACCAGCAATAATCCTTTGCTGTTTTTACATAAACCAGCCGCCGCACAGACAAATAATACAGAAATTTATCAAATTCTGCATAAAATCCCAAATTTCCAGGTCCAAATGTGCGCAAATGTTAGCCAAACTAACTCAGCTGAGCAAAATTACATCAATACATGAAAAACCCCAATTTTTATTGGTCCAATGCCAAGAAATTTTACTCGGATGAGCAAAATTCCAACAAATTTGGCAAAATCCCCAAATGAAAACTATGCTTCCACGCGCGAACCCCCGTCAGTAAGGGGCTACTTGCAGGAAAGTAAAAAAAAATAAAGGAAAAATGCCTGAAAAAAAATGACGAATGTGCTGCCGTTGACCAGCCGCCTGCTGTCGTGACCTGGAAACTGCCGCCTGATGCGACGGAAGCTATCGCGAGCCTGTCGCCTGCTGCCGCCTGATCAAACACGACCTGTCCTGCTGCCGCCTGATGAAAAACGACCTGTCCTGCTGCCGCCTGATGAAAAACGACCTGTCCTGCTGCCGCCTGATCAAAAACGACCTGTCCTTGCCTGCCAAGTCAAAAACGACCTGTTGCCTGACTGAATCTGCTGTCGCCTGTCAAAAACGACCTGTCCTGCTGCCGCCAGGTCAAAAAACGACCTGTCCCTGCCTGCCAGGTCAAAAACGACCTGTCGCCTGACTGAATCTGCTGTCGCCTGTCAAAAACGACCTGTTGATTTCGCGCGAGCAAACACTGGAGATGTCTCACCCGGACTCCGAGGAGCGCGAGCACCTTAGCCGAAGTGCTGATACCAGTTGTTGGAGAGCGCGGGTAGCGGAAGCGTGAAGATTTGCAGCAGGTGAAATGTGCAGGTGAGTGAGAGTGAGAGTGACGAGCTGATTTAGGTGTACCAACAATGTGTTGGTACATAAAGAATAAAATGTATTTATACTTAGGGCCCGTAAGGGTGCATTCACATGTACAACATAACAATACACGTGTAAAATACACGGAGGTGAATAAAGGACCTTTACATCCCAACAACTTTCAGCCTGCAGCCCGCCTCCATCTGCTGTCCAGCCATCATCGACTGCAGCCACATCATCTTCAGCCTGTCCATTGCTGTAGGCGACAGCTCTCAGTTGCTGGCGACTGCTCCAAACTGTCCTAGACTGCTGTTTAGCCTGCCGTCCATCATCTCCAGGGTCAGCCAGCCCGCGTTTTCAGCATTGCAGCCCCTGACACTCTCAGACACTGTTTCAGCCTGCTGTTTACAGCAGATTGTGCACAGTTTCCAGCCCTCGATCGGTGGTACACTGCTGTGTTTACCAGTTTCCAGCCTCCAGACTGCTGCGTTTTGGTGACCAGCCTGCTGCCATTCACTATTCAGCACTTCTACATCCGACTGGTGGTCAGAGACTTGGGATCCGTCTTCGGTAGACGTCACACTCCGACATTGCTCTGCCCTTGAGTACACTGTATACTCTTACATTCATTTACAGCTTTCATTCACTTCAAAGTCTCCCTTCTTCTGTTTGTGTTTAAGTTTTTGTGTTTGAGTTTTGAGTTTTGCGTTTAGGGTTTGAGTTTTGCCCTCTGTGTCTGTGTCTGTGTCTGTGTCTTTGTGTTTTTGTCGTGGTCGTATACTCTGTGTGTCCTCAGTGCAAACACTAGCAGTCTTCTTAACACCCTCACCTTCATTTGGGAGTGGAGGATGGAGCTATGTCATCCCGGTGTTCCTCTACCTCACACCAACTGTTACCCATGAGTTCGTGTTCCTTTGTATCTGTGTGTTGGAGGTGTAAAAAATAATAGATATGCTTTGATACCATGTCAAAATAAGCGACAATGCAGAGAGTTAGTAGGGTTTTCGGGGAGTAACACAATGTGTGTACAACACACACTGAGAGAGAATAGAAACTCAGAAACACAGGAAGAACATGGTGATAATGCACTAAATCATACTATGAGAAGAAAAGCTAATACAACAAATCCGAAGCTTAGAAGATAACTACATTGTCCTGTCTAAATTAGGCGGTAGCACCTGTGGGAATTTGTACATTGAAGGGAGCGAAACACAGTCCTCTAGGCAGTGGGCTATCGAAGTAATCACTTGAAGGTGAAGGATAGCTCTGTTGAGGGAGCAGGCTGCAATCCTTGGACTGCAATCCTTTGATGCCATTGGAGATGTGGAAGATGATCATTGGCTATCGAGGGAGTGAACCGTAGTCCTTTGATGTCGGGGAGTAAGCCAGGATGCAAAACGCAAATGCCATGCTCCCTGACTGCCAAACGAAACTATGAATGCTAATGCCAGTTGGTAGGGTTTGACGCCAGTGTAGGAAATCTGACGCCAAGCAAGAGAATGATGACGCCAGAATGTGTGAAGCCCTCTAAATTGCCAAATGCAAATACTGGGGTGATGCCAAATGGGAAGAAGATGACATCTATTGGTGGATGTAAAACACAAGGTGGATGCTCTCGCTAGCTGTGTAGAACTGACGACGAGCAAAAGGAAGCTCCAAAATGCGAAACCTGGTAATGTGGAACATGGCGCCTGAAGCAGAAGAGAAAGGGTGAAGATAGCCACAAGCCACGAACCGCAATGTTCTCTTGAAGGGGCGTGAGGGTAGTGGAAGGGGTTGGTGAGAGAAGGAAGTGGTGGTGGTGACCGAAGAAGGTGGTGAAGAATGGCTGAAGAGAGAGGTCTGTGAAGAGTGAATGAAGTGATTGTCTATTTATAGGCATAAGCTGTCTAGGGTGGCGCACCATTGTGTGGGTGCCCATTGAAAAAGTGGCCAAAATGTGGACACCAGCCCTTTTTGGGATTGTTAGTGCGAAATCCTAAATGAAGTGTGTGAACTAAAGAAGTGGTTTCTCAACAGGAGGAGCCTTCTTTAGTGGTTGATTCGTCTTCAAAGAG
Organism: Lygodium microphyllum; assembly: GCF_053477565.2. Classification (NCBI taxonomy): domain Eukaryota; kingdom Viridiplantae; phylum Streptophyta; class Polypodiopsida; order Schizaeales; family Lygodiaceae; genus Lygodium; species Lygodium microphyllum. The sequence goes on along the minus strand of NC_141153.1, from coordinate 91,279,571 downwards.
CCCTTGGCTCATTGATAGTGGTGTTTCAAGTCATATGACTCCACGAGGTGATATGCTATTGGATCTTTGGCTTGATACTCGAGTTGTCTTTGCCGAGAAGGCCGTGTTTATTGAAGATTCTTCTTCAAGACTTGTTTTAGCGAAAGGTTGGCAAGAGAGCGGGCCAAGCTCCATTCCCCTTCTCTTATGCAGGGTCTTTTAAGACAATTGACTATTGCTACACCCGTTCTTGCTTGTGTACCATCTCTTCCATAGGTTCCTTCCCATCCCCCACCCCCCATCCCTTTCAAAGGGGGATGATCTCAGTGATGCGCTTGTGGATTCCTTGGCCCTAGTGTTTTAGAGGGGGATTCCTTGGATTGTGAGAAGCTTCTTCATTAGCAGTCTACATTGATGGACTTCATCAGCACTGGCACTCTTCGTGTCATCCTCAGATCATATCTTCTTTGGTCTTCAGCCACATCTAGGATCTGATAGGGGGTATTAGCAGTCGTGCTTGTCATGCATTGTCATCTTCTACCTATGAGTCTCAGTCTGAGTTAGATGAGGACATTAGGAGCTCTGACATGTCTGTCATGTGCTTTGACAGAGGAGGAAGCTTATTCTAGAGCATGCGTTTCTTTTTCAATTGGTTTAGATGTGTTCACACTACGCATTTCTCAGGTTCGCCAATCAGTTTCCAGCCCTTGCCAGTGTGTGACTATCCCATGATGGCCATGTCAGCATTTCTGCTGTTGCCGACTGCTCTTATTGCAGTCAGATTGATGCAATTGGCCATTTTTGGCCCCAAATTGGCAGATCGGTCAATTTAGCTGATTTTCAGCTATTTATAGTTGAGGGGTGGGCTGGGCAGATTCATTCATTCCTTTGGCAGGTACATGCACATTTAGATTGTTGTGTTCCACTTTGCCTTGGACGAGGGCTGTTGGCTGCACACTTTGTTTCCATCACTATCTGTCACCGTCTCCATCACTGTTAGTGCTACTGTCTCATCATTTCAGCCTGATCTGGTGCCCTCACTGACCCCTCGGGCTGTGTGCAGGGGCTGATCAGTCCACTCCTTTGTATTCAGCATGCTTCTTCAGTCAGTGCAGATTTCTTTTTGCCAGCAATGGAGAAGGGCTGAACAACGGTCACCAACAGTTTGGTAGTATTTGGAAGGTGGTGCCAACAACAAACAGCAGTAGGGAGAAACTCGAATTGAGATACCCTCCGTGTAGGGTGTGGACAATAGAGTTTAGGCACCAAAAATCTGTAAAAATGAGATTAAGGCTGAGTGGTGGGTAGCTTGTCTATTTATAGATGGTTGGGTCCTCCCAAATTAGGGTTTGGCTTATGGGACAGAGATACTCTATATGAACACATTTCTTTTTTATGAAAGTTTGGTAATTTAATTAGCTTGCTTTGAGTTTGTTTAATATGGCTAATCAGAATATAATGCATTTTTAGCTCAAAACCACTCATGAGACCATCAACTTCAGTAAGCATCAAGATCATACTTTCTTCATAATGCATACAATGTTAGTATGATCCAGCTGTTCACGATGGTGGTTTTATGTCTTTATGATGCAATGAGTTCTTGGTGTTTTGATGCTTTTGCTTCCAAGCACATCACTTCTAGCAGAAAGTTATTCAAGTTGCTCTCTCTCATATACCTAAGTGGGACACTATTATGTGTGCCAATAATGCTGTAACTGTTGTGAAAGGCATTGTGAGGTGCAAGTCGTCATGGTCTTTGGTATTCCTTTGCCTTGTAGGATGTGTTGTATGTGCTAGGCATTATTGCAACTTTAGGATTTCAGGTTGTCTTGTGGAGCATATGATATCATATTTCTTTCTACCATTGTGTTGGCTGGTTCTTGGGCTAATGATGACAACTTGCTGGAAATTATGTGGCTTATGCATTTTCAGCCAATGTTCCTATGGTAGACACACATTTATGGCATCAGAGGTTTGGGTACCTTAATTATAGTGCATTGCTGAATTTACATGCTCAAAATACGGTTCATGATCTTCCCAAAATGCACATGTTTGCTGATCATATATGAAGGATATCTTCTTGTAAGAGGCATTAGTTTTCTTTTCTAAAGCATAATTGAGCTAGTGCCTTTCCTTCATTGCATCTTATTCATAGTGATGTATGTGATCCTATGCGGCCATAATCTATCAAAGGCTTCTATTACTTTTTTACCTTCATTATAGTGATTATGCAAGGCACACTTGGGTTTTTTTCCTCAAATCCAAGTCTAAAGAATTCACATGGTTTAAGTTCTATGGTGGAGAACCAAAGTGGCTCTTGAATCTAGATCATCTGTATTTTTTTTTTTGGGCGAGGGGTTTGAGCGGCTGTCCAAATCATTTATACTGAATTGATGCTTTTCTATGGTTGATAGTCAGAGCAGTTGAGAAATATGAGTTATGGATGTATCCGATTAGTTTCTAGCAATAATTTTGAACAGATTTTTAATTTTATGTTATGTATATGCTGGTTGAAAAGTTTCAACAAGTTTGGGGCATGTAGCATGGTTGGACAACAATGTGCACTATTATGATTGTGATGCCTTATGGAAATTTCAATGTAGTATGCTTTTCCTTTGGCACAATGCAATGTAATCAAGGACGATTGCAGGGATTTCAAGGGGGAGGTCAGTCGTGGGGACGTGAAATTTTGAGATGCTTTAATCTTGTTGATAATAGGCTACGAACCTCGAGGATGCAGTGGGTGTCAAAGGCAAACGTTGTGATAAGTTATGCTATCTGGGCTTTGGGGGTCAGTTGGTGTTAGTTTTTACCCTGGGACAGTTATTTGGCCAGTGTTGACACTAGGGACTATCATTAATTAGTGCTAGTCTAAGGGTCAGCAAAGGTTGGGTACCACTCCAAGTTGCAAATGGCGTAGCTAATTTAATTATGGATGTGCACATTTAATTTTGGGCAGGGTAAGAAGGGTTGAAATTAATTTTCAGGATTATTTAATTCTGAAAATTAATTAAATGGATGGATAATGTTGAAACATAGGTTTAGAAGGTTGCCTCTTGGAAAAAATGCCCATGTAAATTGAGAAAACGTTTTTGGGGGTTGGGTCTCAACCATTCAGTTAGTATATAGCTTGGGAGAGGGAGAGAGAGAGAGTTACTGGTCCATTTTCTGATTAGAGAACAACAATTTGCTGACAGCCATTTGGGGGCCTCAGTAGACGGGACAGCAAGGAGTCACCTTCCAAGGACTAGCAACAACATTGCTGATCAGGTGGCCCATTTTCTCATAAGGGAATAACAATTTGCTGCAGAAGACAGCTTCGGAGCCCCAACAAGCAGGGGACAGCAAGGAGTCGCTTTCGAGGAGTTAGCAACAGCATTGTTGATTAGGTGAGAGCATTTTGGAGGTGCCTAGTAGTAGGTGACTGCATTAAATGCAGGGTGGAGTAGGCAATAGGCAGAATTTAGGGTTTTCTCGCGAAGAAAATTAGATTTGTCTCTCATCTTGGCTTTCTCTCACCTTCTCCAACCTATTCGCAGGAGGTCTTAGCATTTCTCAACCATTTTGAGGAGAGATCTTAGCCAAATTCGGTGGGATAGTAGACAGATCTTTGTTGTAAACCCTAAATTTCTGCAAAAATTAGAGTTCGATAGCCACCTCAGGACCCATGCCAATTGGTGAAGGCATTGTATACTAAATTCAGCACCTGAAATTTGAGTAATTGTTAGGGAATTCAAATGCTAGCCTATTCATTGTAATTTGGGGCAGCATTTGGCCAGTTGGAGGTGTCATTCGTGCAAGTCTTGGGTAAAAAATCAAGGGGCGGTTGACAGGAATGGATTGCTAATTGTTGCTTTAGCAAAAGGGGCTTTTGGAAAAGCAATGGAGATTGGGAATCTCAGCTTGTACTCATTCCATTAGCAATCAAGTTAAAGAAATACTAAAAGGGGTGTCGGTTTTGGGACCAACAGTGTCCAATGTCCAAGAGTTTCAAGGTAATTTGTGCATTTTAAGTTATGTTCATTTGTTGATTGTTGTAATAAGTGCTTAATCAAGTAATTACCACCCTTTTTCAAGAAGGAAGCCTGATTTTATTAAGGGACAACATCATTAAAAGGTTGTTGAGAACAAGGTCATTTATTGACATTTTCATTGGTAGCTATGGCATACAATGAAGAATCCGTTTGCACAAAAATCCTTTTTCAAGTGATCTATGGGTGGATGCTATGAAAGCTGATTGGATTTCATCCTTAGAATGACGCTTGGGAGGTGTATGACTTAGCGTTGGTAATAAGGCTATATGTACATCATGGATTTGTAAAATTACAAGGAAATCTGATGTTTCCATGGATAGATACAAAGCCCTTCTTGTGCTAAGGGCTATGCCCACCTCCCACATTGCTACTATCAGATGTGCTCTTGTTCTTGCTACTCACTTTCATTGACAGGTGCATTAGCTGGATATTAAGACTACCTTTCTCCATGTTATGTGCTCCAAGAAGTGTATGTCATCCAATCTCTAGGCTTTGAAGTCAAAGCTCAGGGACATGGCATGCTGTTGAAAGATTACACATATTTGAAGAAAGATTCATGTTAAATATTTTTCGTTGGTGTCTTCGATGGTTGAAACTAATAAACTAGCATATTTGAAGCTTAAATACAATATTTTGACATGTCCTATTTGTTTGCAAGACATATCATCCATGAACTTATATAGGTGTATATTACCTCCACCTCAAATTGACAAGCATGGCAACTATGGTACTTGGACAAGTCCATAAGATAGTGGAAAGTCAACCTCAACAAAATTTGGAAAAACAAATTGCTCTAGAAGCAAAGGCTATTCATTTGTAGTTGCATGTTTGGAGTGTTCCCAATGGGACAAACTTGGTGAAATGTTGCATGGCCTCACCTTGTTGTTCGAGATGCATGCATGCAAATGAGACAATACCACATTGCCACACCTTGTTGTCTATATCTCAAATGAAACACTATTACATCTACCAGCCTTTCTAAAAAATTGCATGCCTAATTTCTAGGTCAAAGATTTGGAAAATCTTTTGACTATTTGGAGGTTTTGGAAGAAAATCTCATCCCATTTTTACCCCAAGGCGTCCCATCCCAAAGCGACTAGGACATTGGACAAAGAGTGCACATTGGTTGCCCAGTGGCCTAGCAAGATTACGGAGGCGATGCTTATCTTACCCAGGGATTCCAAGTGAGTATCCGAGAGAGGCTAAGGCATTTGATAAAGGGTGTTCATTGGTTGCCTAATGGCCTACGAGGAGCCGCAAAGGCAGATGCAACGACATTGATTTTTTTTTTTTTTGGGAGGAGAGCTGGCTTGCGGCCTATCAAGTAACTGTGCCTTGGGGGGGGGGGGGGGGGGAGGAATCAAAGGGGATGGTTAGATTCAACGCATAACAATGCAAACCGTTGGGAATAAAGGGCCCTCGTGCCTTTTATATGTGCTCGAGTGTGAACACACCCTTAGCACACTTGTACTTTCATATATATATATATATCTATCTAAAAACCTAAAGAGGTATACTCGTGATTGTACCCACAAGTCGTGCTCACTCTCCTCACTACTCTCTACTCTACTCTCTCTCTCTCTCTGTGTGTATCTCTTTGCTACTAGCAAGCACTGTGTGCCTTGATCCTCGCGCCTCGGATCTCAACAAACTGGTATCAGAGCGACAAGGAGTGCATGCTTCTCGAGGCGAAGCAGGCGACAGGTGTTGTAGGAGTCCCAAGTGGGCTCGACGAGTAGCAGTTGACATGTACAGGAGAAGCGCAGGTAGGCATCAGTAGACGGCGGTCAACTGGACGAAACGGTGGTCAACTGGACGAAGGCTAGGTGGCGTGCGACAGTCGATTGGAGAATAGGCGACGCGACGGGCTGGTGGCTGGCTGCAGGGCATGCGACGGGTTGGTGACGTGGTGTTAGCAGTTGTGTAGAGGACTAGGGGCGCCAATGAGCAGTTGAGTGGAAGTCTAGCGGGCGACTAGGTAGTTGGCGCGTGGGGATTGACAGGCATGCGAGCTGACGACACACGCGGAGAGGCGCCAGACATGACAGATTTTTTTCTCTCTCGTCATTTTTAATCAAATTCTTAGAATTTTTCCTTCTCCACTTGCTGGTGCTCACGGGCGTAAGCACAGTTTCCAGATTTGTCTAATCTTGGCTCGAAAATTTGAGGCTTTTCCTGGATTTGGGGATTGTGATGCAAAGCAAGACCATTTGTTCCAGAAATTGCAGGAATTTGTAACATTTTGCCTTCGACATTTTGGGGCTTTTCATGTACTTTCAAGAATTGGGCTGAAATTTACCCAATTTCTCGACATTGATGCACATTGGACCTTGTGCAATTTGGGGCTTTTGCTGTTTAGGCAAAATTTGTGTGCCATTTGGCCATTTAATGGCCAAGATACCATATGCTTCAGCTCTTGGCAGTTTGATGTATGCTATGGTTGCTACATGTCCTGACATTGCCTTTGCAATGGAAGTGGTAAGCAGATACATGGCAACCCCTAGCAAGAAGCATTGGGATACAGTGAAAGGTATTATGAGATACCTCAAAGGCACAAACAAGTTGTGCATCTGCTTTGGAAAGCAGAAGGCATCTGTTGTTGGCTTTATGGATGCAGACTATGCTGGTCATGCGGACTACAGGAAGTCCACTTCTGGGTATGTGTTTACTTTCACAAGAGGAGTAGTCTCTTGGATCTCCAAGCTACAAAAGTGTGTTGCATTGTCTACTACAGAGGCAGAGTATGTGGTTGCCACTGAGGCATGCAAGGAGGCTTTATGGCTTTCACGTCTGGTGGGAGAACTTGGAATTAGAGAGTTACCCGATCTCCATTGTGATAGTTAGAGCACTATCATGCTAGCACAGAATCCCGTCTTCATGCAAAGACCAAGCGCATTTAGGTGAAGTACCACTTCATTAGAGATGTACTTGACAACAAGAGCATTGAGCTTGTCAAAGTGCATAGAGATGATAGTCTTGCAGACCTTCTCACGAAGGGTGTTCCAGCAGAGTGGTTTGCTCATTGCCGACAGATGATGGGAGTTGGATAGATATATGTATTTCAGCTTTGTTCATACCTAGACTTAGTTGATTCTTTTCACCTCTTAAGGCATATTGCCTTTAGGTGGGAGGTTGTTGGGAATAGAGGGCCCTCGTGCCTTTTATATGTGCTCGGGTATGAACACTCCCTTAGCACACTTGTACTTTCATATCTATATCTATCTAAAAGCCTAAAGAGGTACACTCGTGATTGTACCCACAAGTCGTGCTCACTCTCCTCACTACTCTCTACACTGCTCTCTCTCTCTCTCTCTCTCTCTGTCTCTCTCTGCTGCTAGCAAGCATTGCGTGTCTCGATTCTTGCACCTCGGAGCTCAACACAAACAAGCTAACCCAACCACTCGAGGGTGTCAAGGACGAGGAAAAGGGTGATGAAGTATAGTGAGGTGTTGGTAAGGCGGTGAAGAATTGCCAATGGAGATAGCTCAAGAGCTGCCCATGTGTGCTTTGCACAATGAGATGCATAGGGTAGTATGCTACATGATGAGAATGCGTATACAACAGGTGCTACTTGGACAATATTCTGCATGGGAAAATTGTTCACTTGCCCAAGCCCCCTTGTACTAAAATGATGATGATCATACAATGCAAAGAGGAGGTACAACTGGGAAGGTAGGCCAATGTTGAAGACAAGTGTGGAATATTGTAGAACACCAAGATAGGGTAGGAACCCCCTCTCAACCCTGGATGTTGATGCTGAAGGAGGAAGAGGAGCTTGATGTTGGTTTTCATGTGGTGCTAAGAACCATGGTGATAGATAAAGAGGAGGATGAAGCACCCCGATTGGAAGAGCAAGGTAGAAGTCATTGATAGCATCAAGAAAGAAAGAAAGAAAGAAATATCTATTAACGTCGCTAGAATGCCAAGATGGCTTATGAGATTGTAACCAATGTAATTGGCATTATCATCTCTCATTAGAGAAGAAAAACAAAATTATGTCTAGATCTACATGATAAACTGAAATGAGAAATGAAAAATAAGAAAAGAGTATAGGTTTGTGAAATCCATCAAAACTCTATCAACTATCTTCAACTAAGTCAGCGTGGTAATCTTCGTCTGTAGTGAGCAATCGTGGCACGAATGTGTTGCATATGAGCATGTCTATGTTGCCAAGTAGGTACCCTAGGGCGTCGTACTTTGCATAACGCTGTAGCTCTGTCTACCGTGATGCGACTTGATGATGTCCCTCAATGGCGCTTGTCAGTAGGAGATATAGTGTTTAAGGTGGTAGTGGTCGGGGGGATTAGCTGTACTGAAAAAGTCTGTAACTACTCTCTGAGAGTTAGACATGGAGAGGTGTTCCATGATATGCCTCGAGAGGGAAAGCCCCCATGCTGGTAGAAGATCAAATCTCCTAGGAAGATAAAATCATGAAAGGAACAATGCGTATCCCATTTCTCTAGCTCAGGAACGATCAATGCAAACCTACACGCTAGCCCCACACTGAAATATAAAACCTTACAAGAGAACTTGTGCAAAATAGAGGTTAATAATGAGATGATTCAAAGCAAAACAAAACAAAAAGTAAAATGGAAAAATATGTGCAATGAGTATGTATGCATGATTGGATGAGTGAATGCAGGGGAAGACTAAAGCAAAACCTAACGATGTGACCACCATTATGTTCTTCCATCAGTAGGTCTTTGTCAATTAAATGCATGATGAGATGGGGAAGTGTGCGTAGGGTGGGGTGTAGGAGGAGACCACGGAATGGATGCAAAGAGTACAATGTGTGAGGAACCGGCAGACCAATCAGTTAATTCTTCAAGGGTAGTGAAATATATGGATTGTTGAGGTTGTCCATGTGCCACATCTCTTGTGGCAATTGTGCCAGAAGGAGCAGTTGGGGTAGTAATAGGAGGCGTAGCCCCAGTCAATTGTCTCGCAGGAGTGAAGGTAGTCACAACGGTCTGCTGTGGTTTCTTAGGTGGGAGACCCTGGGCCTTGGCATGACACTCATTCACATGGTCCAATCTTTGGCAAGGTGTACAAACCTATTCTTCTTAGGGAGTGTAGTGACGGGTTGGGCACGGAGATCGGGACAGACAGTCATTACGTGCAGTGAGAGACGGAGAGTGAGATAGAGCAGAGCATAGAGTGAGCACGTTTTTAGGTACAATGACGACAGTGTACCTTTAGGTTTTTAGATACATAAATATGTGTAAGTAGAAGTTCTAAGGATGTGTTCACACTGGAGCACATTTAAAGGCACAAGGCCTTTATTCCCAACAACCTCCCACCTAAAGGCAATGTGCTTGAAGAGGAGAAAAGAATCAACTAAGTCTAGGTATGTACAAAGCTGAAATACATATATCTATCCAACTCCCATCATCTGTTGGCAATGAGCAAACCTCTTTGCTAGAAGACCCTTAGTGAGAAGGTTTGCAGGATTATCATCTGTATGCACTTTGACAAGCTCACTGCTCTTGCTATCAAGTACATCTCTAATGAAGTGGTATTTCACCTGTATGTGCTTTGTCTTTGCATGAAAGACATGATTCCGTGCTAGCATGATAGCAATCTGACTATCACAATGGAGAACATGTAACTTTGAGATGCCAAGCTCTCCCACCAGACGTGAAAGCCATAAAGCCTCCTTGCATGCCTCAGTGGTAGCCACATACTCTGCCTCTGTAGTAGACAATGCAACACACTTTTGTAGCTTTGAGATTCAAGAGACTGCTCCTCTTGTGAAAGTAAACACATACCCAGAAGTGGACTTCCTGCAGCCTGCATGACCAACATAGTTTGCATCCGTAAAGCCAACAATAGATGCCTTCTGCTTTCCAAAGCAGATGCACAACTCGTTTGTGTCTTTGAGGTATCTCATAATACCTTTCACTGCATCTCAATACTTCTTGTCCGGGGTTGCCATGTATCTGCTAACCACTCCCACTACAAAGGCAATGTCAGGATGTGTAGCAACCATAGCATACATCAAACTGCCAACAGCTGAAGCATATGGTATCTTGGCCATTTCAGCCTTCTCATCATTAGATGTAGGGCTGTCCTTTGCATTGAGTTTCACATATGGAGACAATGGAACCCCAATTGTTTTCCCCCCTGCATATTGAAACGCTGCAAAACTTTGGAGATATACTCCTGTTGAGATAGATAGAGTAAGCCTTTCGATCTATCTCTGAGTATTCACATGCCAAGAATGTGATTTGCATCACCAAGATCCTTCATGTCAAAGTTGCCATGAAGACTTTGCTTCAATGAATCAAAGGCATGAGTATCCCCGCTAACAATCAGCATGTCATCAACATACAAAACCAAGATAATCAGGCTGCCATCTATTGCCTTCTTGGTGTACAAGCAGTGATCCACTTGACTTCTATGAAAGCCTTGGGACTGCATGAATGTATCAAACTTATGATACCATTCTCTTGGTGCTTGTTTCAGCCCATACAAACTCCTTTTGAGTTTACATACCATCTTTTCTTTCCCTTGTTCAACAAACCCTTCAAGCTACTGCATATAGATGTCTTCATGCAGATCACCATGTAAAAACACAGTCTTCACATCCATCTTTATGAGCTCCATATCCTCAACTGCAATCAAGCCCAAAATGGTTCTCAATGTAGTCATCTTGACTACAGGAGAGAAAATCTCATCAAAGTCAATTCCATGCTCCTGCTTGTACCCCTTTGCAACCAATCTTGCTTTGTACTTTGGTGAGGAACCAGAAGTGACCTTCATATTGTAAACCCATTTGCACGGAAGTGTTTTCTTCCCCTTAGGTAACTGCACCAAGTCCCAAGTGCCATTTGTCTCAAGAGATTCCATTTCTGACAACATGGCTTTATACAATTTCTTGCTGTCCTATCTGTCCATTGCTTCCTTGAAGCAAGACGGTTCACCATAGTCTGTCAACATGACATAATCAGCCACATTGTTTGCACGAGGAACAAATCTGTCAAGTTGTCTAGTAGCCCTAGACGATCTCCTAACCCAATGGTCATTGTTTGGTAGCTGTTCCTGCAAATTTCCATTTTCAGCATGTTGTCTTGGCATTTCAGCCTATAAATCAGCATTAATAGCTTGCTGTGCTGGCTGTTCCTGCACATGTAGTGGCTCATTTTCATGGGCAATAGCTGGCTGATCATTTCCAGCATCATTTCTTGCATTTACAGGTTCATTTACAGCAGGTATTTGCTACTGTACAACGGGCACATTTTGCTGTTTAAAAGACATTTCTTTACGGAATACAACCCTACGGACCTCCTCAATGTTTTCAGGCTGTTTGTGCATGCGATCTTCCCGGAAGATAACGTCATTGTTGTGTACTACTTTCCTTTTCTCGGGATCCCACAATTTATACCCCTTTTCATCCTCGTCACCATATCCTAGGAAAATGCATTTTCAGGACTTTGGCTCAAGTTTGCTGTGTTTTTCTTTATAAATGTGCACAAAAGCCTCGCAGCCAAACACTTTCAGATGAGCATATGAAGGTGGCTTGCCCCACCACGCTTCTTGGGAAACTCGCCCCCTCCAAAGACTTGTTTGGTGACCGATTAATTAAGTGAACGGCTGTCATAACAGCCTCTGCCCAAAAACCATGGGGTAATGCAACATGAGAGAGCATCGTATGGACCTTATCATGTATGGTCCAATTCATACGCTCTGCAACTCCATTTTGGGGCAGATTATAAGGGGCAATGAGCTCCCTCTTTATCCCTTTGTTGTCACAAAATGCCTAAAAGGTCATGGACACAAATTCCCCACCATTATCAGAGCGAAGACACCTAAGTGTCTTAGCTATTTGATTTTCAGCCAAGGCCAATAATTTTTTAAACTTGTCAAGGACTTCATCCTTGCTACGAAAAGGGTAAACCCATACTTTTTGTGTAGCATAATCGACAAAGGTAACAAAATATTTCTTTCCCCCTAAAGATAATCCTGGCATTTGGCATACATCAAAATGTACTAACTCTAGAGAAGAAGATTTCAAAGAAAGAGACTTTTTGTGAAACGTCTGTGCATGTTTGCCATAAATACAATGATCACAATGCTCAAAATCAGCATAACGAAGACAAGGCAAGTAACCCAAACGAGAAAGCACTTTCATTCCTGTTTGACTCATGTGTCCCAATTGGGCATGCCACAAAGAAATGCTTGGCTAGATACATGGTCACGCACACTAGATACATGAAGTGGATACAAAGTATCACTCTTGCAACCTCTGGCAATAACCCTAGATCCCTTACAGATCTTCCATTTTCCATCACCAAACGTGGTATGAAAACCATCATCATCTAGCTGCCCTGTGCTAACCAAGCTCTTCTCAAGCTGAGGTATGTGTAGTGCATGCTGAAGTGTAAAGACAGAGCCATGCTGAAACTGTAACTGCACACTGTCAATACCTGAAATGTCACATGCATAGTTGTTCCCAAGATGGACAACACCATGTCGACCCCTTGTATAGGCAGAGAACCACTCACGATGAGGGGTGACATGAAAGGAAGCACCTGAATCGAGAATCCAGGTATGCAAGTCATCATCCGTATCTACATGTAAAGCATGTGCACCAAAGTGTGAAGAGACAAAGAGTACATCACTCCCACTATCACTGTCATGAGTGACTACATTCATCTCTTCAATTTTTACACTGCTCTTATTAGGCTGATTGTCCTTTTCTTCCTTGCTATCATCTGTCTTCTTGCCTTTTCCTTTCTCTTTCTTCCATTTGTAGCAATCACGTTTAAAGTGACCCTTCTTGCCACAATGATGACATTCAATATCTTTGCCACGTGATTTATTGCGTCCCTTGCTATCATATTTTCCCTTTTGTTGTGATCTGCCCCTAGTATGCAAAGCATTGGAAGACTTACTGGATGCATTGTTCTACCGATTCATCTCTTGTATAAGTAGAGCACTCCCTACATCAGCATACAAAAGAATCGCATTAGAATTGCTCATAGCAGTCCTGAATGTATCCCAACTCTCTGGTAGAGTGCAAAGCAAGAAAGTAGCCTTAAATTCCTCATCAATCATGAACTTCAAGGCAACCAACTGGCTGAAAATGGAGTTAAACTCACTCAAGTGAGTAGACATTGATGTACCCCTTCCAGTCTAGTCCATATAGCATATGTAGAATCCAAACCTTCAATGTTGAACAACAAGGCATCAGAGATCGATAGCTCTATGGTTGAGCGTGCAAGCTCATTTAACTCATCGCAATCGTCCTGTTCCATGTCTGCAGGCTTTGCCCCTTTGGTTTTGATCGGCTTTTCCTGCTTCTTTTGCAACAGGATATTATAGCACTGCTTTTGCCAAATTGCAAAGTTATGTGCACCTTCAAGCTTCTTTATGTGCATGAGATTACCACTATCATTGCTGCCAGCCATGATTTTCAGCACAAATGTGACCAAAAAACAGCAAATGCAGGCCCAAAATTGTCACTCAAGTGACCAAGGTACAAACAAGTTCCAATCAGCAATAAATGACCACGCAAAAGCACAGATTTCAGATCTGTAATTAAATTTTTAGAAGCACCAAACCATGTGCTACAACATTCCACAATTGATTACAGCTGTTCCAAGGGCGTATGCATCACATTACATGAGAAATCCCAGATTTTATCTCTAATTTCTGTTGTACATGTACCAATGGGTATGAAATTTGACAGGAATGGCCAAAAGCCCGAAAAATTTTGTGCTCAAAGCATCAAACACACATTTGCATTCTCTCTGTCATGCATAGGACATGCCAATAGAGCAATTTCAGTAAAACCCCCAAATTTTACCAAGCGTTGATGTCCAAATTGCGTGGAATTCAACCTGGATGTACATGAACTGACCAAATGCTGCAAAAATTTTGCCCAAACTGCAAAAGCCCCAAATTGCACGGGGTCCAATGTGCATCAATGTCGAGAAATTGGGTAAATTTCAGCCCAAATTTGCATGTACATTAAAAGGCCAAAATGTCGGGGACAAAATGTCACAAATTTTTGCAATTTCTGAGACAAATCACTGTTATATCTTGCTCGCACCAAATCTGGACAAATCCCCAAATTTTCCAAGTCCTGCGTGTACTAATTTCAGTGAAATTGAAAGAATTTCACTAAAATGTGAAAAACCCCAAAATTCCCGCGCAAATGTGCAGCGACTTTGCAATTTTTGAGTCAAATTGTCCAATTCTGTATTGAGATTCCCAAATTCGGGAAAAGCCCCAAATTTCTGGCTTAATTTTGCATAGATATGAGATTTTGTACTTGCGCGCGCAAACCTTGGTTAGAGAAAGAGGATTTTCTACAAATTTTGAAGAAGAGGAGGGAAAAAAAAGGATGACGGGTCCGTTGACCCGCCAGACATGCGTCGTAAGCCCCGCCAGTCGTGCGCCGTGAGCCCCGCTGGTCACCTACAATTGCGTGGTTGTCTCTTGGTTGCGTGCGCCTGGTCGCGACTGTTGCCGTCACGTTTGCTTCGTGGCCCGTCAACTGCTGTGTGGCTTGGCAACTGCTGCGTGGCCTACCGACTGCTGCTCTCGTCAACTGCTGTGTGTCATGACGTGTTCGCTGCCTGTCGTGGCATGTCCATCGACTGTCCTGACTGCTTGCGACTACCCACGATGCCTGCAGCTGTCTCTTGCCCGCTTTGATACCAGTTTGTAGTGATGGGTTGGGCACGGAGATCGAGGCAGACAATTGTTACGCACAGTGAGAGACAGAGAGAGTGAGATAGAGCAGAGTATAGAGTGAGCACGTTTTTAGGTACAATGACGACAATGTATCTTTAGGTTTTTAGATAGATATATGTGTAAGTACAAGTGCTAAGGGTGTGTTCACACCGGAGCACATTTAAAGTCATGAGGCCTTTATTCCCAATAGGGAGTTGTTGCGAGATGGATTTAGTTTCTTTGGTTCCATCGGAAGAAGGGGCGTTGCCTTGGGTTGAGTTGTCTTCTCGTGTCTTGTAAGTTCTTCCCCACCTTGAGTTTTCCCGTGCGAAGAAGAGGCAACGAGACCCCTCTCTGAATAAGAATGTGGAGAGGACTTCTTGTGGACTTGATCATGCAGTCTTGCATTATGCAAGAATCGACATTTGAGCTCAAAGAAGGTTGGCAATTGGAGCAACCGGATGATGCGTTGGTTGAAGTGGAAGTACTTTTTAGTTAGCTTGTTAAAAAAGAATGTAACCTAATCGCCATCCGACTTTGGTGAGCCATTAGTAGCAAACTCAACAAGTAACTATCTATTTTCAGCCAACTTAACTTTCAGATCATTTCTTTTCTTAATGAAAAAATCTTGAAGCTCAAAGTCAAGATGGATATGTCGAGTGTAATCTCGTGTAGCATAATGGCCAATGAGGTGACTTCAATGCTCAGATGTGAGGGGAAAATGCTGTAACTGATTGTGGAACTTAGGAAGCAACCCTTGCATTAGCTCTAAATTGGCTATGGCATTGTGGGCTCTCCATTGACGGATGTGATTAGGGGGAGCCACTAGTGTAGGCTCTAGACCAACGACAAGGTCCGAAAGACCTTGAGATTCCAGTACTTGTTGTATGAAGTTCGACCAAGTGGTGAACTTTGACTCATTAAAACAAGTCTTATTTGTGAAGGCATTCTTGGTTGTAGCACCGAGTGGTAGTGCTGTAGGATGGGAAAGGGGAGTACACGTGTGAAGTGTGCACAATGGATCCAAAAGTGGAAATGGACTGACTAGGCACAGGCATGGTGATTGCATGAGTAGCCCATGGAGTAGGGATAGGGGCATGTGGGGCAGAGGATGGAAATCACTTCATTATCCAGATCCTGCATACCAAAAGGAGAAACAGGGGAGGGATTTGATTCATACGACTTAAAGGGATTAATCATTATACGATCTTGACACTCTACCTGGTTGAGATGAAGAAGATGGTTTGTTAGTTGTCCCAAATGCCATATGTTCTCCTTGATTGCAGAGATGGCCAGTCTCACCAATTGGTCTGGATGTAGAAGAAAAAAAAAGGTAAATTGGACCATACTTGTTGCGCATGAATTCGTTAAACCCCTCATCTGTCATGAAGTTAGGAAAAGGAGAAGAAAGAAGGTGAAGTTGAAGTGTTGTCTCTTCCTCCTGGAGTTCATAATGCCTCCTCAGGGCCTCTAGTGATGGAGGAGTCTGATAAGACATAGTAGGATCCTAAGAAGGAGTCTGGGACATTATGAAATGGTTACATGCCGTCCATGTATCTGGTACTAAACTAAGTGTCAACAATACCCCAAGATACTCTTTAAAAGAGCATTGGCTTTGATTCCATGAAGATATGCTAGGGTTTACACAGAGAAAACATAAAATGTACGAACACAATTGAAACACAACAACTTAGTAGATAGTAGCACAATAAATGCAAACCCTAAATACAAAGCGCAAAATGCAAAACAAAAAACACAAAATGCAAAAACACAAACAAAAACACAAAAGAAAGATAACTTTGAAGTCAATGAATCAATGCTGTAAATGAAGGAAAGAATGTACAAGACGCTTGAGGGTAGAGCTGTCCAACAGCCGGTGGCTCTCGTGGGAGTAGGTTGAGGGAGGTATCAATGTGTGTTGTCCACCGGAGGGGAGTGCAGTAACCACCGGTTGGAGCAAAGATTGATGAAGAAAAACCAGAACGCAGTAGTCTCTGGGGCTGGAATTGGTATACACAGCAATGTAACTGCCTAAAGATGACAGCAGCTAACCATTGGTAGTAGTGGGAGGCTGAGCGATAGCTGTAGACCATGTAGTAGCAATTGATGGGGGTTGGATAGCTAGTGGAAGAGGACTGATGGCTGAAACATGCAAGACAAGGATAGGGCTGAATGGTTGGCAGCTTTTTTATTTATAGATGCAGACGGATCCTCCCAAATTAGGATTTTACATGTGGGACATAGAAACTCCCTTTAATGAAACTTTTGATAATCTACATGTTTTGGGGCTGTTTTAAGAGCTAATCAATATGGAATGAATTTTGAGCTCAATACTCTCTTTTTGGGGTTTACTTGACTAAGCGATGGGGTTTTGATTCTTGGATTTTGATTGGATGCCACTTGCTCTTGATTGTTGATACTTGTTTTCAAAATGGTGAGATAAAAGGGTCCAGCCGCCATGTCTTCCCCTGAAGACCAATCACCCAGATCCTTTTCCATGAAAGGATAGCTATCCCCTCATCCTACTGCCCTCTATCAAGAGCCAGACGCCCCCCCTCCTGTACGGTGAAGAAAGTCCCAGGTGGAGCGCCGCCCACTCTACCCCACCTCTAGGGGGATGCCTGCTGGTGAAAACCTAGCGGCCCATACCTCTCCGAGCTCTATCGGCTCTCGTATTAAGGGAGCAACCCACTCCTGAGGTACTGTTGCGTCTATCTCCCTTCTCCTCAACTCCGCTCCTCTCCAGCATCCCGATACTCGTTGCAGCACCTCCTCATCCACCATCCTGTACACCTCCCGCCATGTCCTGATGGTATGAGTTGGGCCAGCCTCCCGACCAGCCCACTGGATGTGGGGGCGCTCGCCAATCTGTGCCCCTTCCTGATCTCGAAAAATAGGTATTACCAACACTATCTGCACAGCATCACGGAGCCTTTCCGACGGACCTTCTGGCACCGCCTATGGGATAGTTGGAGGCCGAGGAGGGTATCGTACTTTTTATGGCTGGTGGCACATGGAGGCTTGGCGGTGGGAAGCTGGCTTGCCCAAATGCAGAAGGAGGGAGGTTGTATGCGCTGCACACAGCAGCCTTCGGAAACCCCAAAGCACTATCTTTGTTCGTGTGAGGCGGCGTAGCTCGTGTGGAGAGGAGCATGCCGCATCCTTTGCCGTATAGCACCCAGCCTTGGATGTATCTCATGGGGAGGTTTCTGCTGGCAGGTGGTGAGCCAGGGCCGTCACCTTCTGTATGAAGCCGGGATGTAGGACACGATATTCATGATTGAGGCAGGGTCGTGTGCAGTGGTCGGTTTGGAGGCTTTACCCATCCGCCAGGTATTGGAGCCCACAACAGACCGCTCTGAGGTATGGGAAATCATAGGGAGTCTTACCGGTTGGCATATTTGGAAGGCGTGGTGTTAGGAGGCCTTCGGCGGAGAGAGACTCTCAGTACAGGCGACCTTAGCAGAGCTTTGGACCTCCATCATCCACTCCCTCCGCGACTAATGGGATCAGGTGCAGGGCGAGTCCAGGGCTCGTCAGGAGCTCCAATGTCATTTCATGCACACTTGGGACGGCCAGGACCTGTTTTTCGTGATGCAGGCAGGCAGCCCCAGATGGGGATACACCCCCCATCCACGGCTTCTTATCCCCATCCCCCCCAGACCGCCTTGAGAGGCTTGTATACATGATGTATTTGTGACCTCATCAGCTCCAGCTTGTCTGTAGAGCATGAATACTCCATTGTAACCAGTTTTTTTTTTTTGGCGACATTTAACTTGCCAAAAAAAAAAACATCTGTGGTTCAGCCACCATCGCCTATTGTAGCCCATCATCGTTGAGCCCTAGGCAACCTATTTCTATCCATTGCGTTGCTGTTTGGAGGTTTCCATCTATTGCATCATCATAGTACCTGATCAGCTTGCGTTTTCAGCATCTGGTGCCAGGCGACAAGCTACTGCCATCTCTCCCACGAGGTGATCGTTGCAATACTTGTGTTTTTGCTGTCCAGCATGCCACCTACATAAGCAATTCTCTCTCCTATTATCACCTAACAATTCTCTGCCTTGGGTGATCAATTTTCAGCCTTTTTTGGTGGTACATTGCTGTGTTCAACAGATTTCAGTCTACGACTACTATGTTTTAGTGACTAGCATACTGCCCTTTGTTATTTGGCACCCTCTTATCTCGGATTGGTGGTTACAGCACTCAGGACCCATCTTCGGTGGACATCACTCTAGGATACTCAGTGTTCAGTTCTTAAGCATTTTGTCCTCTCTTATATTTATTTATTGTATTGATTGATTTATTTCAGAGTTCTCATTATCTCTTTGTTTATGTTTGTGTTTTTGCGTTTTGAATTTTAAGTTTTGTATTTTGCGTTTAGGGCTTGAATTTTGCACATCATTATTTGTGTTTTTGTCGCGGTCATACACTTTGTGTTTCCTTAGTGCAAACCCTAGTAGTTTTTTCACACTGGACAACAAAGTTTACGCACTAGCAATATGCAAAAATGAGAATAAGGCTGAATATTAGGTAGCTTGTCTATTTATAGATGGATGGGTCCTCCCAATTTAGGGTTTGGCTTACGGGACAAGTACATAGTCTAGGATCATATTTCTTTTAATAAAAGTTTGGTAATTTTGAGTTTTAGGGTTATAATTAAGAGCTAACTAAGTATAAAGTTATAATACATTTTCTAGCTTAACAATTGGGCCTCTAATTATGTATACTGTATCTCTAAGCAACACTGGCTTTTGATCAGTCTCTAAGCTACACATACACACCTTTGAATCATACTCTTAGTCATGTGCATAGCGCCTCTAAGCCATGCAAGCCTTTGATTAGCCTCCGAACCATGTTCTTTTTTGGGTCCATAAGCTTGTTAGTAGACCATGTGATGATCTAGCTCATATTGCATCTCTCTCACTCATGTATCTTGTCTCCAAAATTTGTCCTATGAAATTAGGCGCTATCTCTATTGAGGTAAGACCTTCCCATGATACTTTTTCTTATGTTTCATGTTACAGATTTAGTCGCCCATGATCCAAAGGGGGATTTGTTTGTTATTTTTCCCTATGTGTGAGCACACCTTATATATGTACATTTGTGCACAAAATGTGTAAATGTTTTTTATACCATTGAATATTAAATATACAATGAGGCCCTAGTTCTTGTACTTTTAATCATCAAACCGTGACATCAATCCACTTTACATTTGTGTATATGCAAGAGTTCTCTCATTCTTTTTCTGTAATGAGTTGTTATATTATATCATGTCACAATACAAAAGAAAATATACAAAGGTTAGGGCAAGGTAACAAAAGAGTCCAATGCCAAAAAACTAAATCATCTCTAGTCAAGATAATACCATGTTGGATAAGATCAAGCTGCCATTGAAGAAGGCCCCTAAGCTTTGTCACATGATGTTGCATGCCCGAAGCAGCATAAAAAATGAACACATTGCAAGTGACCCAATTATGCCAGCAACCCAAGAATTGAAGAAAGTGAAACAGAATCTTCATATGAGGTTGTGCTAGATGTCTCTCTTTCTTCTCTCCCTGCTCTCTTCTCTTCTCTCTACACCATATAGCTTCACTCACCTTAGGTCCTTGTCACATCAGCCTACATTGGAGTAGTGACAAACCGGCTAGGAGCTTAATTCCAATGATTTGGAAGCTAGTTGAATCTTGGCGGATAGACCTCATAGGCCAATGTTTGGTGGGAAGTGGATCTTGAAGGTGAAGGTTCACTCTGATGGTGACTTGGACAAGTACTAGGTTCACTTGGTGGCCAAGGGATATGTCCATCAAGAGGGCATCAACTACACAGAGGCATTTGCATTGACAGCCCACATGACCACTATTTCAATTGGTGATAGCTGTACCTTCCCATTATAGGTGGCCCATTCTTTAGATGGATGTGAGGAGTGCGTTCTGGAATGGGATAATTTAGGAGGAAGTTTATGTGGAGAGGCACAAGGGTTTTATTATTTCGGGGCAGCAGGATCGAGTTTTCTGCTTGTGAAAGTCTTCTGTGTTCTAAAGCAAGCTCTTTGAAAATGGTATCATAGGATTGATTCTTTCTTCCACTCACCGATTATTATCCACAACCAATGGATGCAAACCTCTTCTTTTTGTTTCAGCATATTATATGTGGATGATTTGATTATCACAGGGTCTCATATGGCCAAGGTGGTAGATATCATAGAGCAGCTTCACTGTACCTTTATAATGACTGATTTATGTCACGATGCACTATTTCTTGGATATGGAGATTCCATATGATGTACATGTATTCATCTATCACAGATCAGTTTAAGTATTGTTAGAAGATCCTCGCTACACTGCACAGGGCCGAATGTGCCCCTGCGACTACTTCCATGGATCCTAACTCCAAGCTTCACACTGTGGATGGTTCAGAGTTGATGGATGCTACTCGTTATGAGCAATTGGTTGGTCCCTCAGATTGTTGGCACATGACGGTGAATATTAAAAATATATTGCTGATTCTCCTTTTTGTTTCATCATATTGGATGTGGATGATTTGATTATTACAGGGTCTCATATGGCCAAGGTGGCTGATATAATGGAGCAGCTTCACTGTACCTTTGAAATGACTCACTTAGGTCAGGGTTGCATTATGTCTTGGATATGGAGATTCCATATGATGTGCATTTATTTATCTGTCACAGCTCAGCAGTATTGTTAGAAGATCCTTGCTACATTGCATGTGGTCAAAGTGTCCTTGCAACTACTCCCATGGATCCTAACTCCAAGCTTCACCTTGTGGATGGTTCAGAGTTGAGGGATGCTACTTGTTACCAGCAATTGGTTGGGTCAAGTCTGCATTTGGGAAGCACAATGCCTTTCGAAGGCCTTGACATGCTTACCTATAAAGTTATGTCACCATGGACCATGTGCTAGTGGGTGCATGTGACACTTCTACACTCACCTCATGGATGTATGGAAGATGTTCCTTTTCCTTCTGGTAGATTTAATATCATCATGGTTGAACAAGGAGAAATAGAGAACCAACCGGCACTTGAGAATTAACTAATGTAAGCATGCTGAAAACCATGGCGTGTAAAGTGACTTGACTAATTTAAGATCATACTTTTGACTTTGCCTGTATCATTTTCATTGTTTCTGTATTTGACGCTTCCTGTTTATTCTAGACATTGATTACAGTTCATATGCTTGTGCTTTCAATAGTTGAATTTATGTGATGACTTACAGCCCCTCCCCTTTTTTTTTTTGCAGTTTAAGTCCATTCTTCCTGACCGTACTGCAAAGTTTGATATTTCCATGGCAGGCCCCTTGGCCGGTGGGCTTTTATCGTTTGCCATGCTTGGTGTTGGACTTCTACTCTCTACTAGCCCTGAAGCAGCCAGTGATTTGGTGCAAGTCCCAAGTATGCTCTTCCAGGGGTCGCTACTTCTTGGGATTTCAAGCAGAGTTGCACTTGGCTACGAGTGCGTGTTTCTTTTTGCTGACCTGAATCTGTTAGAAATACATGCTGGCATCAAAAGCATATGCACAATAATATCTACCGTCCTTTAGAAACCATTTTGGTAGCTTTTAGGTTGGTTTCATATTCATTTCCATATTTCCTGATTTCTGCTTTCTGGTTTGAAACATGTTGGCTTTTTAGCTGTGGTTCGTTAAGTCTTGTATCCAGTTGATGAGTATATACTGCTGCTTGAACAATGGTACCTGTCTTACCAGAATCAGGGCAGGTGGATTCTATTGGGACTATTTTAAACCAATTTAGAGGGTGAGGTTCATAAGGAGGCCTGGTGGTATTTCCAAGTTTTAAAATCTGTAATTTGACAGGAGAATCTTTTTCTTGCTTCAGCATATCAACCGGTTCTTTATGTCTTATTGAGCTACAACAGCAAGCCAAGCATCCTCTGTTCAAGGTTCCTTGATATTGATAGCTACAAAAATGAAAAGGAAAGAAACTTAACGTCAAGACCAAAGTAGATTAAGCCTGTCCAATAGATTCTTTGCCTGCGTAGTCTGTATGTGCTTATCTATATCATAGAGCTTGTCACAGGGATGCACTAGAAGCAGATGCATTGTTCAACTGATGCATGATAGCAGTTATCTTGGTTGTGTAAGAGCCAGTAGTCGAATTGCCAACCTTGGGAAAGACCAAATCAATCGTGTTGTACCATGCTTGAGGTACTTCTGAGAAATACAAGGGCTAAGAGAGAATGCCCAGGAGTGGATGAACCACTCAACTAACAAGTGACTGCTTGGAATGAATGGAAATAAAATAATAATGTAATGGATGAATAAATGACATAATGCAACGGACTGCAATGTAGCTGGAGTTGAGGTGGAAGAAAAGCCCTCACAGGCCTTTGTCTCTCAAGAACTGTGCTGTAAGGGGGGGCTGGTGGAGTTGTCGATGACACCATGCACAACCAGAGCGTGTTGTACTCGAATGGATCCGGGATGGAGCAACCAGCCAGCTCTTGGGTGCTGGAATGACTGTCTCTATGTTTTTAGGGTTCTGGTCAGTGTGAACAGCAAGGAGCAGCAGGTTGGAGGTATAGGATCCATGGAAGCCTGCAATGATCTGCAATGTAGCCAGAGTTGAGGTGGTAGCAAAAAGCCTTACAGGCCTTTGACTCTCAAGAAGTATGGTGAAGGGGGGACTGGTGGAGTTGTCGATGACACCATGAACAACCAGAGCATGTTGTACTCGAATAGATTCAGGATGGAGCAACCAGCCAGCTCTCGGTGCTGGAATGCCTTTTTCTCTATGTTTTTTGGGTTCTGGCCAGTACACAACAGTAAGGAGCAGCAACATGCAGCAGTTTGGAGGTAGATGATGACATAGCAACTTGCAAACTTTGCATTTGACAGCAGCAGCAGCAGTAGGGTGGCCTTTGGAGGGGGAAAAATGAAGCTGTCTGGAGAAAAGAAGGTATTGTGGGAGGCTGCTGTTCTGTGTGGCAATGGCAGTAACATTTCAGTCGGGACAGCCTCCATGGTTGGCAGGGAAGATCTGGGCAGCAGTGTTGATGATCAGTGGGGCAGTAGACAATAGCCTATCGTTTTGATGTGATTGTGGAATGATGATGCAGTTGTGGGCAGCACCAGAGATGGGCTGGAGGCATGGGCTGGAGGCAGAGAAATGCTGATGAAGGCTAGAGAGGTTGATGGTGATGATGAGTGGTGAAGAATGAAGGTGCTTGGATGATGAGGATCAAGAATAGAATGGCCATGCCCCAAGTGCCCTATGTATAGGACTCTTTGAGCCATTTGTCCTACAAGAGTTCTAGAATCTCGTGTTTTTGAATCAATTATCTATTTGTGTTGTACGGTTGTATGAAAGTTGAATAAATTAGTGAACAATTATAGGACTGATTTGGGCTGAAACTTTGGTACCTTTACTTCCCTCTTAGGCTCAAAATGGGAACCCAAGAAGGGCTGACAAGCTTGGCTCTTGCCTTCTTTTTCTTTTTTGTTTTTGTTGTTACTCAAAAGGTTCCGCCCCAAAGAGACTTGGGCATTGAACAAAGGGTGCCAAAAACAAACTCCCCTAGTCTTGCTAATAATTAACTTTTTTCATTTTCCCTTTTTGAGATTAATAAGGAGAGAGAGAGAGAGAGAGAAAGAGTAATTCGGTATTTTATGACCGTGCTGTTATACTTTTCTTCACTGGCAGGATCCCAGTGCTTTCACATATTTGCCAGTGGATGCACCATTTATTGCAAGGGGAGTGTGTTGAGGAGATCTTCCTTGGACCCCGCGGCTTTTATGAGGTGCTGTTGAAATCAGAAACACATCGGGCTGAGCTCCTGTCCAAGTTGCCATTATTCTTTGATCGCCGCTTGGTCCATGCTGTACCATGGCACCCTATGGGAGACTTCCAGCGCCTGCTTCAACGAGAATGCCCGGTGTGGGTGGAAGTGGAAAATTGTCCGGCGGTCTATTGGCCATTGTTGAAGGATGCGATGGCAGTTGTGGGAACAGTGCTGGTTCCCCCAAGCCTCAGGGCTATGAATCGAAACCGTTTATGCATGTTACGGGACACGGCCAGGAAAAGGCCTGCGTGGCTTCGCCTCAATTGCTCTGGCATGCATCTTTTGCATTTTCGCTTGAAATGGGGTAACTTTGCAGGACACTGCTTTTCATGTGGTAAATTGGGGCATTTTATGGCCGAATGCCCAGAAAGACAACCGTCTTCCGAGGATGCGCATGCTATGCTGCCTAAGGATGACATGGTGCTTGATGCCCCGGCACAGGAGGCCCTTCAGCCACCTAATGTTGTGGATAAAGGCAAACAATAGGTCCTGGGTTTGGATTCCCGTAGCACTGATTGGATTGAGGCACGTCAAAAAAAAGGTAAAAAGTTGGATGCAGGCCTGGCGGATTCTGGGCCTAATGCTTCACAGGATTCCGTGCGCACGTATATGCGCAGGAAAGAAATGTTCACTTCACAGCATGCTGCGCGTACTATGGCCCCGTCTGCCCCCCGTAATCAGTCTACAAGGAAAGTCTATACAGACGGTCCCAAGGGCCCACCTGCTAAGCTGGCGTTTGATACTAAAGGTAATGTGATTACACCTTGGGATCGGCGTTATCCCCGCCCCACTCCCAAGGCAGTGGATTTTCCATCTATCTCTAAAGCAGGCGCATATGGTGCTAATAAAGTGATGGCCTTGGTTTGGAGGTCCCAGGTGTTTGAGATCTTTGGGGTTCCTTCAATGATTGAGGGGAATGAGTGACACTCGAATTATAGGAAGTGATCTCAACCACTTTGGGATCTTCTTGTAGATTTGTTAGCTTAGCTTGGGGGATTCTTTTCTTGTAATGATAGGGGCATGGTACCTTATATAAGGAAGGAAACTCATGAAGGACAAATCTCTAATGATATTAAGTGCAACTTTGGATTAGAAAGCTAAGGCCATCATATTTCATAAGTCCCACAAAACTAACTTGATAGAATGATTTTATTGCATAAGCAAACCTCGACATATGGAAATGACTCGAGTTAAAAGCCAAGTTGTACAAACATTCTTGATTAGTTTGCCTAGACGTCACCATAAACCCTAATTTGATGTATGTAGTAAATTTGAAGCAATGTGTATGTACTCGATTGAAATTAACATGGGCATCAATCTATGAACCAAAATGCATCCATCTTGCAAATAAAGTAGGAGCGAGAGCAAAATGAGAGAACAAGCATGATTCATTGTCAAGTAAAAGTAGGAAAGGGAAACTTTCCATCAATGAGATGTTTGTCCTCTAACGAGATGTATCTCTCCATGGTTGAGGCATCTCGGCATCTGTCTCCTATGGCACTCAATGATGGCTCTAGTTTGTCTGTGGTGTGGATGTCTAGGCCTTCGTCCAAGTGGACGTGGGCGCCTAGACTGGCTAAGTGCCACTACTCTATCCAAAGGGACACCTACAAAAGATGAGGTCCAATAATGATGTACTCATGTAGACTGTGTGGCAGTAGCAGTGGTATGTGCCATACTCGGTCGTGTAGCAATGAAAAAGTCAATGACCGCTCTTTGTCTATGTGAACCGAGTTGTGGGGGCCTCCTACTCCATAGAATAGTTGCTCTGTGCATCTAGAGCTCCAAGAGGAAGAAACCCAAGCATCTTTGATTCTCAAACTGCATGATTTGTCTTAAGGGTCCAAAACCCTCTCGAAACAAAAATCGATATCTGCCTCGTATATCATAATATATCGTGCATCAGCAAATGTAGTGTTACTCTGTCTTTGGCTTTCTGTCGCATAGTGGGTATATGCATTCCTTTGTATGTATGCCCTCCCATTTGCTTGTCTCAATCCTCAAGTGGTGGGATTAGGTGCGGATCTGACCAATAACTGCGCTCAATCCACAAGACAACCGTGTATCCATGTAACTAGGTCGGGCAATGAAACCATCCTCAAACACCTAAAGAAAGTGGATTCCCAATCCTTGTGCCATGGGGAAAGGGGGGTCGGATCCAAGTCATCTCCATATCTAACCTCAATATGTCTACTCTGATCACATGGTTCAGCTCTGATCGAGTGTAGGGCAACCCAAGCTATAGTCAAAGGGGGGTAGTTTGTCAATATGCAGCCCATGTAAACTCATCCATGTACTCATCTAAGCATACCAACAATGTCTGTCACCATCTGTTGATAGTTTCCTAGAAGAGGCCAGCACTAGTTGTGTGTATCTATTTTGGGGGAGCTCCCATAGTTTATGTATGAAAGTCACTGCCTGGACCAAGGCCTCAACCACCATGGGTGATGCTCCCAACTTAGCCGTGATAATCTCATGTGGGGTCAAGCTCTTCGCTCATATCATATGTGAGATCATCGTGACCAATGGTCTTTCCATATGCTCCTACCCATTATACTATTCCTTTTCTGGTCAATCTTGGTCTCCCAAAGGCTATCTCCTTGTGTGGAAGAGACTCAGACCCGAAATAGCTGCCCCATAGGAGTGTGGGTGTAACCAAGGTGTCAAAAAGCGACATTTCGGTGTGCGGTTCATGAAATTGTATGTGAGCACATTGCCTCTCCAATGCACCTAAGGCTACATATGCTTTTGCCAAACAAGCCTCTAATCTCTCTATCCAAGAGAACTGTGGTCTCTTCAATGTGACCCCCGGATAAACATACTGCCTAATCATCTCCACTAGCTCTCCATCGAAAGTAAACTGGTGCTCTCAGCTCTCGTCACCCAAGTAGCTGAAGTGTTAAATACCATAACTTTAGTTTTGCCAAGATTCACCTTAAGATCTCTATCTCTGCAAAAGCTGATAATGCATCCAAGTGTCTATTTAGTCCCTTAGGCGAGTCTAACATAAGTACAATATCATCTACATAAAGCAGTAATGATATCAGCACTCCAGCTAGGCTGGCTTTGGCCCCACCAGTTCTGTCCACATATTCTGAAATTTTATCTACGAGTGAATGTGGGCACCCTTGTTTCACCCCAATCGTGCTATTGACTGTATTTGAGATGCCCTCAAGTGTATTACTCTTCCTGTCTCTATCTCATACAAGGCATAGATATTCCATTGTATCTCTACGGGCATATCAATGTCTTGCATTCTTCTCATGAGTCTAGCACGTGGCATTGTGTCAAAGGCCTTGCAAAAGTCCACAAAATAGCAATAGACCTTTTTCTTGAATGCCTTGCTCTCTTCGATGATTGCCCTCAATGTAAACATATGGTCTAGAGTTGTATATCCCCTCCTAAAGCCAACATGGCCTTTTGATCTCAGGCCATGCATCTCAGCCCATTCACTCAATCCTTGTTCCACAATAGAGCCATATATTTTGGCCAGCATGTGTCCAATCATGAAAGTTCGATAGTTACTAGGTAGCACGGGGTCTCCCCTCTTAAAGAGCGGCACAATTGTATGGTCTAACCAACTGGTTTGAAATCCCTCATAGACTGCCCTATTAAAGATATGAGCCAGCGTTGGTGCCAAGATATCACAAGCATGTGCGAAGTGTTCTATTACTAAACCATCATGATCTCGGGCTTTCCCTTTTTTCAGTTTCCATATGGCATTTCTCACTTTTTTTCTGTGATAAATGTGCAATTTGCTGGCCTTGAGGTTGAGTAGAGTGGCATAGGCTCTTGGCTAGAGGACAAAGAAACTTTGAAAACACAGCAGCAGAAGAAGATGAATGATGAATCATTGAATCATGCTAAGTGAATCAAGCTGATACAGGCTGTAGAGAATCAAGCTGATACTCGGGCAGCCTATATCATCTGGCATCAACCCTCCTCACCTGGCGTCATCATGAGACTTGGTTGGAGTTTGGAGCAGATTTAGGCTGTTTACAGCAGGCTACACCCTCTTTATCAGCCCAAAGGCTACATATGGAAATGACTCAAGTTAAAAGCCAAGTTGTCAATCAGGCAGAGAACTTCCCTTTACTCTGGCAACAAATTGATCATTCTTTTTCTCTACAGCCTATCTTCAGTTAGCAGATTTGAGGTGGACAGCAGTGCGTTTCTGTCAAAATCCTAATTTCTGCATAATTCAGGGTTTGTGTGAATCAGCCTCCCACAGGTTTGTGTGGCAAGTTCTCTGCCTGATTGACTAGTGGCACACATTCTAATGTAGTCTCAGCCTCTAGACTCTAATTTTCAGTAACTCTTTATTGTGGAAATTGAAAATTCTCTCATCCCTGCCCATAAATTGGCCACTGCCCATCCACATTTAATGTGCTAAGCCCTTTAACTTGGAAATTCTTCTAACTTTCATTAACCTTAGTCTAGACATTAAATGTTTAATTTTTCTTAGCTCAAATGACCACATGTTATTTTAAAGGGTCTATTTAATGTCTAAGACCAAGATTGTCACCAAGCACCCGCTAGTATCTGTCAAGTATAACTTGTCACAACTTTTGCCAATGTTCCCAACTACCCAACTTGGGTTTTGGATTGTCACCATGCCAAAATTAACTTCCACTTCTCATGCGCACATAAGCAATAAAAATGCACGTTCTTGTGACATGCTAAGTGTGTCAAGGATGCTTGCTTAGCTTTTATACCATGATGGAAATTAAATGGATTTTAATTTGTAAAGAAAAATACATATTAATCAATAACCCAAAATGTTTCCATCTTGCAAGCAGAGTAGAGAGAGATAGAGAGAGAGAGAGAGAGAGAGCTCTAGAATTTCATTTCCCAAGTGTGGTCCTTAGTAACTGAGCACCGCATACCAGCTCGTTCGTGGATTATGGAAAATATGTCCTCTGTGCCTTCTTTGCATTCAGATTGTTCCTGCCTATTCCATTTCCTTAGATGGACAGCCCTGTGGCATATATGGCGTACTCGGAATGCCTTTATTTTTTATTCAGCATCGGGCATCCATGGGCATGTGGCCCATGTGCGTGGATTAGTGTTATGGAAAATCTCTTCTATGATGTCAGTTGACCTGGTTCTTCTGGATATTGTTGCTCCCTAGCTGGCGATTGTTCGCTCTACACCAGTTGTTCTTTCTGTGATTTATTAGTGCTACTCATGTAATAGGTTGTTCTGGTTGTTCTGATAGCTTGCAGGCCTCATGTAAATATTTCGAGCGAGAGAGAGTTTATGTCTGTTACTTCTATGCTGGCCTGATGGTCTGATGTAAATATTTACTACTTAATTCAATTATCTTCACAAAAAAGAAAGAGAGAACTTTTTTAGCTGGTCTTTTTTGCAGCAGCTAATGTCTACCATGGGATTTGGTCCTCGCATGATTTCTCTTGTTGATACCTTAGTCAGGGTGATGTGGCTTGTATTGCACTTAATGGAGGGATCACAGATGAAATTGCCTTGTCTCGGTCTCTTCGGCAAGGTTGCCCTCTCAGCCCTTTGCTATTTGCTTTAGTTACTTACCTGATGCTCTCATTGTTGGATAAGTTGGCCGATCAAGGTGAGATTGTTGGTTTGTCTCTTCCTAGTGGTGCCCAACTTTTGGGTCAATCTTTGGCTGATGATTCCTTTATGTTCCTTAAGACTGATCACACTAATTTTAATCGGACAATGGTTGCGTGGAATCTTTTTGCTTTGGTATTGGGACTTCATATTAATACTCAGAAATCTACACTGCTTTCTTGTACGGAGAATGATTTGCAGGCCTTGGGTTGGCATGGAGTTGTGATTTTTAAGGGAGATATAACCAGACACTTGGGTTATCCTATTGGTGTGGATGTAGCTCCCTGTGCCTTGCTTGATTGGATGTCATCCCGTATTCATGATCAATTCATGTATTGGAAATCTCAAGGCTGGCCTCTTCATGTGAGACTTAAAGTTGCTCAATGTATCATGATCAATATGATTTCGTTTTTTTTGCCATTGCTTCCTTGGACTAAGAAGTCTCTTTTGAAAATGGTTCAGCCTATCACATTCATGTTGTGAAAAAAGAAAGGAAATCATTTGGGCCAGGTGTGGATTTCGTGGCAGCATGTGACTACTCCTAAAAGGATGGGGGGAGGAGCTTTATTGATGTTAATTTGCATATGGCTACTTTGAGAGTAGCTCTTTTGTAGGCACTATGTGTAGAGAATCATCCTTGGTTAGTTATTGCAAAATTTTTCATAAAAAGGACTGACATCTCTCATGGTAGCATAGTTATTCATGCTTCTTGGTGGCATGTGCTTGATTCCACGCATATTAAGGTTTTTCAATCTTTTCTCCTTTCTCATTTGATTACATCTTGGCAGGAGATATTACGTTTTGCAGTTTGGTAGTGCCCCCCCATGTTTGATTTTTATAAGGAGGAGAATTCGCTGCAAGGAGAAGTACTAGCTACCTCCAAGTTGTTGGATTGGCCTAATAAAGATTTGCAGCGAGACAAGTTTAATTGAATGGCTGGTTTGGGGTTACAGACAATCCTTGATGGTGTCATTCCTAGGCAGCCTCATCTTTATTCTTTCCGGCATATCCGTCAACACTTTCGGGTGTATCGAGGATATCATGACATTTGGTTGTCCATATAGGACAGGCTTTTGAGCTTCTCTCCTTTGCCTACATTATAGCCATTGTCTCCCTGGTGAGATTGGATGTTTGTGCTTCCTGATGATTTCAAGAAAAGGTTAGCTAATCAGATATATCATCAGATGGTGGAGGCCAAGAGATGGGTCATTGGAAAGACTAATAAATTATAGCATATTTGGGATAGAAGAAGTGGCAGGAAAGATTCATCCAACTTTGGAAGTCTAAGGTTCCTTATCAAGGTAAAGTGTTCATGTGGAGGTTGCTTATTGGGGGTCTTCCAACTGGGAATGTGTTGGGTGCTTGCAAGATCTCCAGTGGTCGTCGTATGTTTTGCACATGTGATGAGACATTGCTTTATCTCTTTGTCTCTTGCCCTGTTGCTCGACAGATTTGGAGTTTTGTTTCCCGTGTGTGGTCCTCGGCGACTCAGCATCGAATATCAGCTCGTTTGTGGATTATGGGAAAGATGGCCTCTACGTCTACTTTGCATTCAGATTATTCCTGCCTCTATGTCTACTTTGCATTCAGATTATTCCTGCCTCTTCCATTTCCTTAGATGGACAGCCCTATGGGAAAGATGGCCTCTACGTCTACTTTGCATTCAGATTATTCCTGCCTCTTCCATTTCCTTAGATGGACAGCCCTATGGCATATTTTGCGTACTTTAAATGCCTTTATTTTTTATTCAACATCAGGCATCCATGGTCACGTGGCCTGTGTTCGTGGTTTAGTGTTATGGCAGATCTTCTCTATGGTGTCAGCTGATCTAGTTCTTCTTGACATTGCTGCCTTGGCTGGATAGTGTGCGCTCCATACCAGCTGTCCTTTCTGTGTAATATTTTTGTGTTAGAATCTTGGTAGACTTTCATTTGTGTTTGTTTTTTCTTTGCTGACCTGATGGTCTGATGTAAATATTTACTTCTTAATTCAATTATCTTCATGAAGAGAGAGAGGGAGCAAAAGTGAGAGAAGAAGCATGATGATTGGTTCATTGGTTGGAGCCTTTTACAAAGGCAAGTACAAAGTCTAAGGAGTTAAGCCAACTACTAGCAAAACCACCATGTCCAAAACCACTAATTGCCAACCTACATCCACCTAACTGGCCTCCCATTTTCCACTACATTAGAGGAGGTTCTCATGCCACTAACTAGCTACCACTAGTTGGGACTGGTACAATTCCCAAAGGATACCTCCAAGACTGCAAGATTGGCAATGGGCTGTTGTTTCTTCCTTTTTTTTAAAGTAATTGTTGGAACTTTGTCTCCTATACTAACAAATTACAATATACTTTGGTCTCCCTCACATTTGATTGCAAGGCTTGCACTTTCAGGGAAAAACATGGCATTAAACTATGTTTCTTGAACACGCACAACTCACAATGATTGTTTTCCACTGAGGCTTTTCTTAGTATGCCCTTAAGTTTTTAACTTCTGAGTCCATATACAGAAGAAACGTGGTGGATCACTAATTTTCATCACTCTTGATATGCAGGGCAATGCATGCAGCGACTGTGGCCATTCATCCTCTTGTCCTTGCAGGCTGGTAATTCCTGGTCATATGTGCTAAAGAGTTTGATATAAGTCTTTGAAAGTGTTTCTCATAAAGGTTTGTTCATCGAGTCTGCAGGTGTGGTTTAACAACAACTGCATTCAATCTTCTTCCTGTCGGTTGTTTAGATGGAGGCAGGGCAATGCAGGTAATTTTCTTCTATTTTCTGTTTGGGGTTGGAAAAGAATGTTGAGTGTTTGTTGTGAACCTTCACGGTACACCTTTGGATTCTTGATTTTTTTACCTCACAGAAGCTTTGAAGCTCTCTTGAAATATAAGTTATGACCTTGCAAATTTGAAACATCTTTGAGACAATACGGATGAAATGTAGCAAAATAAAAGGCAATGACATGGCTAATCTGCTTGCCCTTGGGAATTCCAATTCCATCTCCACTTAGGAGTTTCCCTTAGAGAGGCTTTGAAGATCCCGCACTACCTATGGGATCACACACACCCAAGAGGTGTAGAAAAGAGCCCTTAGGATTGTATTTCATGGTACAATTGAGAGTATGATAGTAACTTTGGGGGTAGTAGCTTGGACCACAGACAAAGGCACTTCAACTATGTGAGAATGATATGAAAGTACAATCTCTAAGGTATTAGGTACCACACCCACTGATGAGTGTTCACATGGGGAAAAGACCCTTCTCTAGCTAGAAGGTAAGAAGTGCCCTTAGATAGAGGAGCATTCACACCAGCACTTAGGAGAAATACTATAAGTGTAACAAATCCCCCTTGAGTGAATGATGTGAACATATACATAGAATAGATAGACCAATCCCCAAATGGTATCAAGCCTAGAGCCTTGCGAAATGCTTCAAACTTCTCTCTAGAGAGAGCTTTTGTAAACACATCTGCCAAGTTGTCTTGTGTAGGGACATTAACTAAGTCAATCTCCCCTACATGGAGCCTTTCTCTGACATAATGATAATGCACCTCAATGTGCTTAGTGCGAGCATGAAAAATTGGATTCCTCGCAAGTGCCATGGGACTTTGACTATTAATATAGATAGGAGTGGGTCACTATTATCCCACACTAAGATCGACCAAAAGGCGAATAAGCCATGCACATTCCAATGTAGTTGTGAATGCTGCCCTATATTCAATTTCACAAATAGATGTGGCCACTGTAGAGTGCTTCTTACTTAACCAAGAAATAAATGAATCACTAAGCATGAAACAATCACCACTAGTGAATACCCTCGTGTCAAAACAACCAACCCCAATCACTGTCTGTGAATGCATGCAAGCAAAGAGAAGTGCCTTTAGGATAGAAAAGGCCTAATCTCTAAGTGCCTTAAAGATAACAAAATACATGTTTAAATGCTTGCCAATGTGTAGTATCAAGGTTGTACATAATGCGTTCCAACTGAGAGACCCCAAACTGAATATCCAATCATGTATTACACAAATACAATAAATAGGCAGTAGTCTGCTAATAAAGAGAAGCATCAAATGGTTCTCTTGCATCCTCAAGTGTAAACCTATGGCTTGTCTCAATGGGAGTAGAGATAGACTTGTAGCCTTGCATCTGAAAAAAGAAGCTACCCAATGTACTTAAGACTGTTGCAAAATGATGCCCCCCTCAACTACAATAAATTTTTATGTCTATAATAGTGCAAGTGGCTCCTATTCCCTTTGCTGCAATTCAACTTTTAAGGCTGAAATATATGTTCTCATGAGGTGGAGTCAACAACATGTTATCCACACATAGAATGAGAATTAAGAAGCTATTCTGATTTTTGTGGACATAATGTGTGCTTTCAATGTGTGAATTACTAAAGCCAAGAGGAATCAAGTACGCATGTATCTTTTCATACCATGCCCTAGGTGCATGCTTTAAACCATAGAGGGCCTTATGCAAATGGTACACTTTGCTTTCTGAACCTTTTTGAACAAAGCCAGGAGATTGAGTGACATAAATTTCCTCATGAAGATCACCATTTAGAAAAGTGGTCTTCACGAATCACACCCAACTAACGCATATGCCAATCATAATGAGCAGCCAACATGATAACACTGCAAATGGTGGTCGTAGGTGAAGTGGATGCAAACATCTCATCATAGTCAATCCCATGCTATTGGGCATACCCTTTGGCAACAAGACATGTCATGTAGTGGTCCATGCTACCATCGTGTCTACATTTTAATTTGTAAACCCACTTTGTGCCTATAGCGCGCTTGCCAACAAGCAAGTCAAAGAACTCCCGTGTGTCATTTTTATAAATAGAGTTTATTTCTAATTGTATAGTTGCCATCGAATGTTTATTTTATAAGGCATCATGTAAAGAAATAGATTCCTTATTGCATATAGTAGCTACAAGTGCTTGTGCAACTAAGTTACCTTGTGCATGGCAAGTGGCTGCTCTAGTTTAACTGAGATGTGGAACAGACTGTTTGGTGTCCTGTAATGTATCTAACAGTCATCTAGGGGTCATTTTGGCTTCCCAAATAGCAGCTCTCTCATCAACTTTATAATCAACAATGCCTTGATCAATGGGCTGCTACTGTTCAGCATGTGTTTGTTGTTGTTTTTGCTGCTGTAAATCCACATTAGGTCATTGCAATTGACCAAAATCAAGTACACTTTGTTAAAATAATGGCAAGAAACTATCAAACATGTCCATATGCCCACATTGGGCTGATTTTTGAGTCTACTAACAAAAATCTTGTTGGTAGACAGTTGATACAAATGGTACCCTTTAGTTTCTGCACTATAACCAATAAAAATGCATTTGATAGCCTTATCTTGCAGTCTATGTCTTTGTGGTTGTGGCACCAAAGCATATGCCAAACAACCAAAAATAGGAATATGTGATATCACTTGTTTTCGGCCATTTCAAGCCTCATAAGGCGTACATTCAGCCAATGCTTTAGTGGGGCTGCAATTCAACACATACACTACACACATAATACCATCAAGCCAAAACTTTGGGGTAGCTTATTGTGTGATAGCATACAATGTGTCATCTCCATCAAAGTGTGATTTTTTCTTTCAGCCACACCATTTTGTTGACGTGTGTAAGGCGTATTATACTAATGTATAATGTCCCCTTTTAGCCAAAACAAAGTTGAACTCTTGTGACATATATTCCCCCCTCGACGGTACATAGCGTAATTAGCTTGCATCCACTGTCATTTTCAGCCAAGGCCAAGAATGTTTTAAAGCATACAAACACTTCTAATTTGTGTCTCAAAGTGTATGCCCAATAAAGACGAGTCGTGGCATCAATGAAGATACCAAATTCTCGTTTTTGCAGGTTTCGGGTGTTTTCAGCTTGGTGCCCACACCCCTTTCGCAGAGGACATCATAGTCTTAGCTGTTTCTTGCTGTCATCTACAGTCTAGTGCCTGTTTCCAGCTTTCCACCTGCAGTTTGCAGCTGTTTATAGCAGAGCAAGTGTTGCTGATCACTCTCTATTCAGAAAACGATCTCGTTTTTGCAAACTTCAGGTATTTCAGGTTGCTGCCCACACCCTGGACGCGGAGGACATCGCGGTCCAAGCTGGCCGTTGCTGTCTACAACAATCTGGCGCCTATTTCCAGCCTACCACACACTATTCGGAGCTGATTTCGGCGTATTGACTACTGCTGCTGTTTTTCCCTACGTTTTTAGTCTCTCTCTCTCTTGCAGCGTGCGTTTTTAGTCTTTCTCTCTCCTCACCTGCATTTTTCTACTGGTTGCAACCTCTTACTACTGGTCACATCCTCCTCCCACTAGCATCTCACTTTTAGCCCTTCCACTGCCCTCCTAGCCCTTGATACGGACATTGCAGTTCATGGTTCGTGGCTAACCTCTTCCTTCCTCAACAAGGCACACTGGTACCCATGGCTTCTTTACCAACAGATGACAAGACTACTAGGTGCTCCTACTGTGGCATCACTGGACACACCACTGATGCTTGCCGACTTCGACCTTTACTCCCCACCCCTCGAAGTATTATGTGTCTCCACCAGGTACTCCTTGTGCCGCCTCTCCTTTTCGAGCTATAGAGATCGTTCTGTATCGGCTATCAAAGTACTATGCTTAAGACAATAAGATGCATCTAATGTGCACTAAGTCCTTTCAAGCACATGCAAGATTGATTGGCGCTACGACCTCCTGGAGATCGTCGCAATACCAGTAGCAATCTTCTTCCACCTATTTTCGGGTACAGTGGCTACCATAGCCCGTGATTTTGCAATCTGCTCCATCAAGAGACAATGATTGTTTAATACCGTCTCCTCGTCAGTCCACTCTTTTGAAAGACAATGGCTGCTCAACTCCTTCCTCTTCTTTGGCTTCTCGGTCTACTCCATTGAGAAGCAGCGATTGTTGCCCACTCATTGCTTAGTTTGAGCTCCACCCTTCACCCTTGCCTACTCAAGTTCAAGAGGCCACCTGTGAAAATTCTTCACCACCCTCGATACCTTCTTCGGCACGACCGGCGGCACTTCCTCCATCCTCAAACATTTCAGAGTCCGTGATCCATGAGTTTTTGGATTCCCTATCTACCTTAGAGGGGGATTCAGAGGGGGATGATCTTTCTTTGCCCTCCGAGGAGGCATCTACATCTACGACTTCAAAGGGGACTCCTACTCCTCCAGTTTCAAAGGGGGTCTCCACCTCCCGCTTAATCCTTTGCACACCTTGGTGGAGGCCTTTCACCTTCTTCTTCTACCCTTGGATGGGGTGGCTTCCTTCCAGCGATCATCTCACCTATTGATACCTAGGATCTCGAGGATCTACCTAGATCGGAGCCTTGGAGATTCGGTTGCAACTTGGTGACGAGGCCTTCAATTTCCTTCTTGCATGGATGCACGGAGCTAGTGGCTTCTCTCCCGAAATTGAGTTTCGGGTTCTCCGATTCTCTCTATCTACTCTTCTTTATTGCAGATTACCTTTCAGGTGGAAATCTTGGATCTTAGGGATCCTCTACATCTTCTTCCTCCTCTTCTTCTTGCCTTGGTCACTTGGTCAGCATGGAGCCAACTCTCAAGATCGAGTACGGGCATATCCTTATGGTTCTTGGCACCACTCAAAGTCTGATATTCCTTCTCTGCATTGCGTGTTTTCATCATCTTTTACTAGGGCGCTAACTTCATCCTTCCATTCATCAGAGTTTCTTCTCTCTTCTCTTCTCTTCTCCATGTTTGCCGAGCTTACTTCGTGTTCCTCACCGCAAACCCTACTGTCTCGCCAGTACGTCATCTTTTGACACCATGCTCATGTGAAGAAGGATCATATTAACAACACACAACAAAAGCATAAGATTGACCAATATCCAAGCATGCTAAATGTGTGGTTGCATCCTTAAATTTGCTAAATTTTCAACAACACTCATGCGCAATTGTTTCTTCTTTTCACTTGCCATCCTCTTTTTGCATTCTTCAATAACATGCCCCTTTTCCTGCAATAATTGCATCTCTTTTTCTTAGCACCTGCATTCTTGGTGCTTGAAGAGTGTGTAGAAGAAGAAGCTGCTTTGCCTTTATTCTTTGAGTTTGAGGACTGCCATGAGTTCCCTTTGTTTCAATGGCTAGCTGCAATTCACCCTCGATTGCTCTTCTTGCAACAATAGTGATACCACCACATCAAATGTGTATGCATTAGGATCTCCTTTTGCAAGTAAAAAAAGTGTAGTGGCAAAACTCTGATAAGTATCAAGTAAACCAGTCAAGACTATAGATATAAGAGAGGCATCGAGAATTATTTGATCAATATTAGCAAGCTGCTCCGTGATGGCCTTGACACATGTCATGTATGCATTCACAAAATCGCCCTCTATCATGTGCTCCATCTCAAGCTGCTTATGCAAATAGGCTACATGAGCCTCATTGCGCACCTAATACAATGAAGCAAGCTAATCCCAAGCATCCTTGGCCATTGTGCATGACCAAATATGTAGGATAACCTATCTCTTACATGAGAGTGCAATCAAAGCATGAGGCTTGGGCATCATGCCCATGCCATCTCAATTGATTTTCAATGTAGCTAGGCTTGCAAGCCTAACTTTTGAACCATATACATAAACCCAAAGCACTCAAATGTGTAAATTTGGCCCTTCTATGATGAATTATTGACCAACCAAACTTAACCGTTTTTTTTAATGCCCCTCCATTAAGCACAATGCTTTGATGATAATGTGCATGGCACTAGTCATTCAAGATCCAAAACTCAAAATTGGCCATAAAATACCTTTAAAGGCCAGCTGACATAATTATAAGCCGTCTCTATGTCAAGTTGGGTTAGGACCACTTCTTGACAACATGCTTGAGCATGCTCAATTGCTAACTTCACATTAAGGATAAAATCCAAAATAGGCAAAATATTATGGATGTGCTGTCGCAAATAAATCAACAAGGAAAGGATTTTAGCCAAAACCTTGGGGAGGATTTTGTACAACAATTTTATTCTGAGCATTGGTCTCCCTTGTTTCAAATTCCACTGGTGCTAGTAGTTTTGACCACAAACGAAGAAAACGGCAACTTCCAAAGTGTACTGAGACTTTAATCTGGCAACATGTGCCATCAGATGTGAAAGTTTCCTTTCTAGAGTAACTAAAGAAACAGCGGTACTTTTTTTGTGTTACGCTTTCTTTTTCATGTGTCATGGAGTAATCACTGCAACTAGCCCATAGACTGCTAGTTTACTGATCCAATGGTTTGCCAAATGAACACTCTATTTTTATTACACAAATTAAGTTAACTTTTAGCAAACGTTGAACTGCAGGCAGCATTTGGGAAGGGTGCATTGACGGGTTTCGCACTGGTTACTTATTTGCTACTTGGACTTGGAGTGGTAAGTATGTAAGAATTAAGTACTTTGAAGGATGATATGTTCGGGTTCTAGTAATGATTTGGAAGTTATGAGAGTGGGTTTTGACATTGATTTGGAAGTTAAAGGAGAACATGAGTACTGCTCATTAACAGAGCCATCTTTTTTGTGCTTGTTTTTGTTTTTATGTTTGGGTGGGGTTTTGGATTTCCTTTTTCTTTTCCTCCTTTTTTGTTTTTTGTTTTTTTGTGTGTGTGGTGGGGGGTGGTGTGGTGTGGTTCATACAATCAGCTAGGAGGGCCACTGTCCTTGCCTTGGGGGCTATACATTTTGATCTGCCAGGTAGATTCGTCTCCCTCCATGTTGAGTTTTTCTGGAAATGAAGTCAACGTAGCATACAAGCTAATTCTATCCACAAATAATCTGCAGAGGGATCCTGAAAAACCATGTCTCAACGATGTTACTGAGGTGGGAACGTGGAGACAGGGAGCTTTTGCAGTTTCCCTTATGCTGATCATTTTAACACTCCTGCCAATTTGGGATGGACTTGCAGAAGAGCTTGGTATAGGACTGGGAGCACCTCTAGTTTAGAGAGGCACTCATGTACAAAGTTCAACAGTTGATATGATAGACCTGCTCACAGCATATTTGATGGAAGCTAAATTGTTGATCTGCCTTTCATCACATTGCGGCTATGTAAAGAGATGTTTATATGAGAGATTTAGGTGTTCTACAGCTCTCATTAAAATGTCTGAAAGGCGGATACTCTGTGGACTTTTCAATGCCTTGAAAGTCAGGCAGTTTACTTGAATATCATATATTGCCTTATCAAATGTTTTAGCTGAATTCATAGGTGTGTGTTCTATCATGTCTGAAAATTCTTCTGTTTCTCTTTTTTATGCTTTTGATGCACCTACCCTTTATCAGGCTCCTTTCTGAAAAGTAAAAACAGTGAACCATTCTCAGAGTGACTCTCCCACAATTCACTGCTGAAGGTATGAACACTAAAGTAATGGGAGAACAACTCTTTATACAAGTAAACGGTTTTCTGTGAGTTAACATAAGAACAGAAATAATCTTCAGACAAAATGGAGTTTCAAGAAAAGGATAACATCCTTCGCAACTGGTTCCATTCATGGGAGCAGTTCTCTGAGTTGAATCCACAACATCGAGATGGGCGGGATTCAGAAATGATTGTGCCACACATATGGTGGATATGGTAATGTTTGAGGGGTTTGCCTCCCATTAGAGTGCAACCATTATGTTGCCTATCCTGAAAGCAGGTGATGCCATGGTCCTAGTAATTACTGCACTATCACGTTTGGCCATACATTGGTTGCACACCTCCATTATTGAGCATGAGCTTCATAGGTGCATAGAGAAGCATGGTCTGAGAGCTCCAGGGCAGGCATGCTTATGCTCGTAGAGGATACTTGGCCCATGATCACACCGAGCTAGAATGGC
The DNA here is from genome assembly GCF_053477565.2 of Lygodium microphyllum. Classification (NCBI taxonomy): domain Eukaryota; kingdom Viridiplantae; phylum Streptophyta; class Polypodiopsida; order Schizaeales; family Lygodiaceae; genus Lygodium; species Lygodium microphyllum. Next base: position 91,238,644 of record NC_141153.1, on the reverse strand, counting down.
ACAGGATCCAAAATTTATTGTTGTTTTGAAGACTCTCACAAGCCTCTTGACAGTGTCACAAGGTGGAATTCTAAGGATTCTTTTGGGGTTGTCTTTGAAATAATAGCTCTTTATAAGTGGGTGGATGGACTCCAAGGGAGATCAGAGTTGGAGCAACTCTTCCATTGTGGTTGAGAACTGCCCACTTTGATTGGATTCTACATAGAGGAAGCCTCAGATTTCATTGATAGAGGTGGAAGAGGGTTAGTAAGTACATTGTTCCAACTGCCCATTATTGCACTTATAGTGCACTCTCCTAAGGGAATGCAAAGACATTTGGATGTACTTATGGTGGGTGTTGGGAAGACCAAGTGCATGATCTTTAATCTGTATACCTGGTCAGTGAGCCACTTAGCACCACATTTTACCTATGGGGATGCAGTCCTGGAGTAAGCTACCTTTTGTGCATGCTTGGAGACACGGTCAGTGATTCTGCTTTCTCCATGAGGTTAGCTTTACCAATGTGAGATTGATCCTAGGGTATGCAGCCCTAGAAGGTATGGAAAGGATGTGCTCACAGGAGCCTAGAACCAAGCTGTAGAGCCACACCAACTTTTTGATACAGAGTACAAGTATGGTTTAATGTTGTCTAAAAAGTTATTTGTGTTTAGAAACTCTAATGCGAGTTTATTCTTATTTGAGCTATTTTAGAGCAATAATGCATTGCAATGTGAATATTTCTCTAATTATTACCTTTCACATTCGCTTTTGACTTCGGCTTAGATAAGTGATTCACCTTCATAGAGCCCTTTCTACCATCTACTCGTATCTTGATAGGCCCTTGTGATTACATAACCTTGTCTAAAATTATTGTGTTTGGCATTCACTTTAGACTTCGAGTTAGAGAAGTCCTTCACTTTCACTTAGCCTTTGAATTTAGCCTCTACTCCTATCTTGATATGCCCTTGTGAACGTATGTGGTTGTTTAAAATGTTCAAAGGGCTATTCACACATTGTCTATTATCAATTAGTGTGGATCGGATTTGTGCACCTATTTGTATATCTAGAAGCATATTGCTAGGTTTGTAAAGATGTAGATATTATTGGTTATCATGATAAGTTGGTAAGAACATTGTGTCATAAGAGGGCAAGATCAAGTTTTAACTTGCAAATCCAATTGCGAGATGTTTCCTACATGGTTTGTCAAAGTGGTCTTCTTCTTGGTGCACAAATGGGTTGGATCTTTAGTGAGGATCCACCACGAAGTCAAACACAATCCCTGAGATACTATATTACCACACCTAGACAAGTGTTCACATGGGAAAAAAAAAAATTCACCAATTAGGAGGCAAAAAGTGCCCATGGATAAGGAAGTGTTCATGTTAGAACAATAGAGAAACACAGCAAGTGTATCAAACCCCTTGGAGTGAATGATTTCATTATATATAGGGATTGGCATATCAATCCCCCATGGTAGTAAGCATAATGCCTTGTGAAAGGTCTCAACTTTTCTTCAAAAGATTTTTTGTAAATACATGGGTCAATTTGTCTAATGTAGGGATGTAAACCAAGTCAATCCCCCTTGCATGGGGTCTCTCTCTAAGATAATGATAATGCACTTGAATTTGCTTAGTACGAGCATACATGTGGGATTGCATTTAGAACCAAGTCTCATTCGCTACTTTTGGGGTTGCATTTAGAAACAAGTCTTATTTCTTACATAGACGTGAAAGGCATAAGAAAGTAAGTTTCCAACAAAGTGTGTAGTCCAAAGGTAAATAATTAAGAAATGCAACTACAAATAGAGTTTATTTGATTGAAATTCAAATTTGAAAGCTCCATTACAAATCATCTATACAAATTGAGTAGTATATTGTAATGGTTAGAAGCATAAATGCATGAATCGCACAAGTAGACACCATATTAATGTGCATCATGAGTTTGCCAAAACAATATGGCTTCCCCTACTTTGGAGCTCTATATATCATCTCTTACTCAACAAGTGAGAATTAAAAGGACATGAAGTTCCCACATGAAATAAGGATGTAGCATTCTATTGAAGCAACATAAGATAACTATACCAAAAGACAAATACAAAGGTTCAGCAGATCACTTCGAAGAATCAAACATGAAGAAAAACCTCACTACATAAAGTGTTTCCTACGCAAGAATCGATCATCATGGAAAAGAATGTTGGAGCATTGAAGCCAATATTATGGAAAATGAAATGCGAGGAAGCACCAAGGATTTAATTAGATTGTCTCTTCTATATCCTTTGGGAGACAATGTTCAAGGACTTTAATACAAATAATCTGGCCATGGGCCCATGGGCCTAAAGCACTAGAATAGGCTATGATTTTATGCTAATTTGACTTAATTTTCTGAAGTACATGTCATTCATGCTTGCAAGTGTGAGGAGTACTAATGTAGAGTAGCCAATTGGAAATTGCATAGCCAAGAGCATTGTGGGCAAAGCATAGATGAATTGTATTAAATTGGGAAATACGATGAGATTCAATGTTTTAATGTTGTACTTTGTCTACAAATGTTGATTTTTATGTGTTTTTGAAAGAAGATTGATCGCAAGAGTAGGTACCGAAGCAAATTAGCTAGTCTATAAGTGATTGGCTAGTCGAATTGCCTATCTAATTGAGAGTGGTAAGTGAAATTCTAAAATTTGGGGTGTTACATCATTAAAATTGGCCAACTCTTCTTAGATATTTGAAGTTGGTTTATCATTGGTTCTTTATGAGCTTCAATTGGCAATAACCATCTCCCGATAGAGCTTGACCAACTCCTATTGTGAACACACTACGAACATAGTCTAGGGAGTTTTGGATTGAGCAAGTTAAGAAGAGATGTGTATACTTGGTATTCACTTTTTCTTTGTAATTTCGTTGATTGTGAGGCTTGGTTTGATTTTTTGGCTTTTTACCTAGCCATATACATTCTCAAGGGTTCTACGAGACATTACTGAGCTAGTGAGGATCAATAGTACATAATTTGACAATATTTGAGTTCCCCACTACCCACAAATCATCTTAGATTAAAAATTGCAATATTTAGGGTTGAATGTATAGGTTTTAGACCAATTATGACCTCACTTAAAAACCTGAATATATATGTTTATTGATTTGGCAATAACCAAATACACTTAGTCCACATCTCTAATTCAAACTTTTGACACTTTATGTATTTAAGGCACTTGCAGATTATTGATCTAGTTTTTATTGAGAATTATTGAGTTTGTTAGTTGAAACAACTTGGGCACAAAGGGGGATAGCCTTGCCACCACTATAGAGTCGGCTAATAGCCATATGGGAAGAGGCTACTAGACCTTCTTGATTGAGCGGCTATTTGACTTTCAAGTGGACATCTCGACCTTCTTGAGAGACTTAGATGGACCACTTGGATTGAGCCTTATGGACCTATTGCACTTAGCGCTATGAAGGTCTTTGCTTGAGTTGAGCACCTTTGCTTGCTCTCACAAACATTGGAGATGCTACGAGCCTTCATGGCATATGCCTTGAGTGCACATTGTGCTTATACACTTGAGCACTCTATTCAATTGGAGACTGGGAAAAGGCCCTTGATTTGAGAGGGAGATGCTTCTGTTGACCTTGAGCCTAGTTCTTAGCATTCTTCAATGGGCACTTGTGAAGGATTGAAAGAGCAATGTCCACTGGGAAGAGGAGAACTCTCTTTTTGAGCATTAACACCACCTTCTTGACCACCTCTTTTAGCAACATCAACACCTACATCATGTGGGTTATTTTCATCATCTTTATCACCCCAATCTACTTGACCTTGAGGTAAAGAGTAGTATATTGGGTTGTCTCAACTCAAGGTGACTCACCACCTTGTATCAATCATACCATCAATTCCACATACCTCCTCAAAAGCACACACTCTTCACCATTTTCATCTACTTACTCTCCATCATTATATGTGTTATCAACATCTTCGTCATTGTCATCAACTCGAGTAACCAAGCACCTTGAGTTGCCTCAACTTGACGTGACTTATCCTCCCTTTAAACATGCCATCATTGGGGCTTGCCTCATGCTCATCATCATCATCATAATTGACATGATCTTCTTCTAATTCAACATGGCATAGCCCATCATTCTCAACACCATCTCCTCCATCACACTATCATTCTCCCCATCATATCTAGCCCCTTAAACATCATAAAACCCTTCCATAACCACCTTCACTTTCATCATTGTGCTCATCTCCTCCTTGGATTTCAATCTGCCACCACTAAGGAACCATCAACATTATTTTAGTTGCCTCAATTTCATTGACATTAGTAGCATCTTTCTATCGAAAAACTCGATGTAAAATATTAGCCTTGAGTTGATCAGGCAAGTCCTACTTGAGGTAAAAAAACATTGTGCTCCAACCTTGCTATGCAATCTCTAAGCAATCCCTAGAAACATCTCAATCTAATGGTAACCCATAGTACATTTGTAGCATATCATGACTTGCATCTTCCCTTGGATCATAAGGTAGCTTCAAGTAATCCCACATCATGTTTGCAACAACATACTCAAATAGTATCTACTCACAAAGCATACCCACATTTGCCCCATCATCATCATTCACATAAAAGCAATGCTTGCTCACTGTCTAACATCCAGTTTTGCTTACCTTGTATAATAACTGGAAGTACTGGTGAAGTATCTTCACCTTCTCTAGCTTTGCAACCCACATCTTTAATATGCATTCTTGCTATATATTCTACAAGCTTTTCATCATCCATTTCATCTTGTTGTGAGTAGTTCAGTACTTCTACAATGGTTGAAATGAGCATAGGCGGTGATTCCATCTCATTGTCTTCTATGCCTTCCACCCATACTTCAAATTGGGAGTTATTTGCAACCATTACATCTACTTCCTCAACCAAATCATATGTTTCATCTACACTCTCAAACAATACATTATCTGCATGCACCATCATTATATCATTTGTATTCAAAAGTAATGTAATATCTATATCCACAATTGATGAATCAACAAATCCTTACTACATTCTCATAATCCTTATAAACCACCCCCTCAGATATTATTTGCTCTTTTCTTCAAGTCATGTAATCTTCAACTACAACTTATGCATTTAATGTAATAGTTATGCTAACACTGATTCTTGAGACCTCGTGAACTACAAGAGAGTCCTTCCACAACATCTAGTTATTGAGGAGATAGATATGGTGGCTTGTCACACGGGTATATATGCGGGTCTCACAAGGAGAGATTTAGCTCCCAACACATTGGAGGCCTATAAAGCGGACCACTTTTGGTCCTTTATTATGTCCAAATGGGGAGAGGATATTCCTAAAAGATTGATGACTTGCTCTAGACCATTGTTATAAGCCACATTTGCATCCATTTTGAATTCCATATCCAAATCCCCCTACTTTGTTGAACTTTTACTTTGATGCTTTCTGTTAGAAGATAGGCATAGGAACCCACTATAAGCAAGGGAGTATGAGGGCAGATGGGTGTGAATAGCCTTAGGGGTAGGGGAAAACCCTAACCCTAGCTTGGCAGAGGCTAGATAAACAACCTATGGGTCACTATCAAGTGTGAGATAGAGTGTACCCAAGTTGTACTTTGAGCAACTTATTAAACAAGAATTTGTTCTTGTACTTTGAGCCTCTTTCTCCCTCTTGTGCACACATTCCAATGCTGCAACTCTGTTTTCTAACATGGTATCAGAGCCTCCATTGATCCCCTCAACTTCCTACACCCTCAGCCTCACTAAGTGCATAAGATAGTCCATCATCTTCATCATTTACCTCTTGCCTCCATACCCAAGCCAGACCCACCTCTGATGGAGGACTTGGGGAGGACAAAGGAGGCCATTTCAGCTCATGGTTCCTTTTGAGGAACTCTTCAGCAACTCAGGGTGATTCAGCCTAGCACAACAAAGGCAGACATTAGTCAACCTGGTGGATGACATTGCAGAAATCGCAGATCTGGCGCAGTTTTCGTAGCGACCTGATTCGAGCTGAAGTTCGTCTGGTACATGGCACAATAATGCCGGCTACCTTAGGGCTATTGTAGCCCCTATAGAGGACTATACTCGCCTAAGAGGGTTTGTACTGATTCATCTCCTATAGCCTGCAATGATCAAAACCCTAACTGTGGGTCTCTGGCAGCCATAGCCAAGAGCTTCAAGCTTCATCCATTTTCAAATTTTTTTCAATGTTTGGTCATTAACAGTGATTTTAATCACTGAGTCAACTCTTACAGAGTGTGTTATTAATCTGGGAATCTCATTTCAGAAGTTCCTCTACTCAAAGAGTCAACATCAAGCTCATTAAGATTGACATTTACCATCTCTAGCAACATGAACTACATATGAGTGCTTGTAAGCACTAAGGCACTTTGTTTAAATCATCATTGCTGCTAATACCTACACAATCTTAATGCTTTTATTAGGAAATGAAAACAACTAAGTGCTCTGCTTAAAATTGTAAGGCTATGTGTACAATTATAAACACATAGACCATCATACACTAGAAGTGTATTGCATATCTTGAGTGACTTTGTTTCAAGTACACTGGTCAATGAAATCAAAAGGATGAGTGTCATTGTACTCTCCTCGGAATCATCAGCAACAAGCATTGAGATCATAGACCAACCTTGTCCAACATAAGCTTCATCCACTAAGCCATACCACAAGGAGGAGCCTGAAGTCCAGTCTAGGTTTACTTCATTAAAACCTAAAAAGACTATTAAACCTCGGAAGAAGATTGCACATAAGAAAGGACCACCACAGTCATACCTTGAAATATTACATCTGTATGATTTCCAGCCTTTCTCCTCATTGCAACTTTGATTTCAATTATTTGATTTGCTTCCGCATTCAGTGGAAAATTTGTAAGGGACTAGACACTGCCCTTGTCCTAACAAGTGTGGTAAGACCTTCCCAATGGCCACAACATATGCTAATGTCCGTCCTCAAATTCGAAAGTTTGATGGCAAAGATTTCCACCCATGGCAGGTACTTATAAAGTACAAAATGATGGAAAGAGGGTATCGGCCTCTCATTCAAAGCACTAGAGTTGTAAACTCTACAAATCTGATTGATATAGAGGATGACCAACGTGCCCAAGCAATCATAATGCTACACTTAGATGAGTCCATGATTCATCATGTTGATCAACTAAACACTGCTAAAGAAAAATGGGATGAGCTTGAAAAGCTCTATGGAGTCACTGGTAAAAATACTAAAATCTTCCTTAAAATTGAATTCTTTAGCTTGGAATATAGATCAGGAGAAGATTTGGGAAAATTCATCTCTCACATGAAGGGACTTATGGCACAGCTTGCCTCTATACAAGCTCCAATACATGAAGAAGATGCTATTGCTATTCTCCTAAAAGTTGTAAAATAGGTGTTTCCTACTCTTGTAACCACTCTCGCCAACATTCCAGATCCTACATTGGCAAGTACCATTCAATCCTGTTTGGATGAAGAAAAGAGGAACCACAAAGAAAGCAGCAACAGTCAGGCATCTTCAACTTCCTGTGATCAAGTATTGGTATATACAGCTCTCACTAGATATTCTTTCTAAAAGAAAAAAGGACATCTTGTAAACAATTGTTGGAAGAAGTATCCCGAGAAAATGAAATGTAACAAATGCAAGAAGACAGGGCATATCACTAGTAAATGCCCCAACACTCCTGATGTACCCAAAGAATTGGTGGCCAACTATGCCTCCAATCCATCTAAAGATCGACTGTTTGGACGCTTTAAATCATCTACCTAAAACACTCTTGTAAGCCTGATTTATAAAGGCATCCCAAGAAGGGGTAGGGACATCTTACATGCCTTGTAATCCAATGCCACCCTGGCATTGAGGGGGGGAGGGGGTGTGGGGGTGTTAGAAGATAGGTATAGGAACCCACTATAAGCAAGGGAGTATGAGGGCAGATGGGTGTGAATAGCCTTAGGGGTAGGGCGAAACCCTAACCCTAGCTTGGTAGAGGCTATATAAACAGCCTATGGGTCACTATCAAGTGTGAGATAGAGTGTACTCAAGTTGTACCTTGAGCAACTTATTAAACAAGAATTTGTTCTTGTACTTTGAGCCTCTTTCTCCCTCTTGTGCACACATTCCAATGCTGCAGCTCTGTTTTCTAACCCTTTCACATCCGATTCACCAAAGATGTTGTAGGACAAAGAGCATATAGCAAGAAGACACAAGGTCTCAAAATGTCTAGTTGTAGGGGAAATACCCTTCATGCCATGCATCATTAACATCATGAATAACATCGGCATCTTTACCTCGATCATCATCATTATGGCCTCTGCCTACTCGGGGTGAATCACAACTACCTCATCTCAAGGTGACTACCAGCTTACTAGCTCAAGGTAAGGGCACCCTCTTGCTACTCAAGGTACCCCTCTCCATCTCAAGGTAAGCCTCCACTTGCTCAAGGCTTACTCCTACCTACTAACTCACAGTAATAACCCATTTGTTGCTCGACGTGATCTACATTTTCTTACTACTCAAGGCAATATTGCACTAGTTGCTTGAGGTTGCTAGTTATCATCATCATCATCACTACTTGCTTCACCATGCCAGTAATTGCACTAATCATCCTACCTCGAGTGTCAATCTGAGTACCTCAAGGTAGATATTCAAATTCCACCTTGAGTTTATTGACAAAAAGCACCTCAAGTTGTATAGAAAACATAAAAAATAGGCAAAAATCTAAAGATAACAAAAGTGAATGCAAAAGCAATGCCTTCTCGGAGCAAAAGCAAACCACTCAACATTAGGCATCATTATTCTTAAACCATCATGAGCATTGCTTCATTCCTACTCAACAACATTAGCAATGTGGAAAGCATCATAACCTCTAGTGTGATCATCATCACCATATCCGCCCCTAGCTTGATGTCAAGAATCACCAATCTAGCTCGAGATAATGTCTAGCTCAAGGTAATAACATGATCTACTGCTCAAGATAGAGCTACCCTTTCAGTTACTCGAGGTGAAGTGAAGATCATCCTCCATGCATAATCATGGTAATGTCATGATCCCAGCTCGATGCAATATTACACATTCTTCTCAAGTCACTATCATTATCATTGCTAATCATCTCCATACCCTAGATGCAAAGTGAGGTTGTCCAAAAAGATTACCTCAAGGTGTGGAGAAAATACCAAAAGCATGATAGATATCTAAGACCTACTCTCTTAACCTTCAATACAACATCAATTTGGGCTTCTTGGACTTCAAGGAAGTGACTTTTGAGGCCAATGAGGAGCAACTAGAAGTATACACTGTTGCAATGGAAAGGAACTTCAACCTGAGTAGACCTAGTGCTTCAAGAGAGGCCTATCTAGTGTGGCAACCAAGCAAGCCACCACAACAAGATCACAAATCTTGAGAAATCAAGATTAAAAGATACACATCATAACCATCTTGTTTGATTTTGTTGTTGTCTTGCTGCTTGATTTGTTAAGTATAACCAAGGCACATAAGTAAACACTCATCATAGAGGACTCGGCTTTAAAACACTCATCTCGTTGCACGCTTAATGAGCCTTACCTCCACATTGTTGGCCATCAATTGGCCCTCTCTCACTTTGAATCAACAAGCATTGCCTCTAGTGACACACTGTTGTCTAATGGATTAAATTGCCTTGAGAGGAGAGCTCTAATTGGCCTATTTTGATTGTGCATCTTACCTTGAGTAACACAACTACACTCCTTGCCAAGAGTGAGTGAGTGTCAAATTCAACTTGCCCTATACCTTCTTGCAAACCACTCAAGAGTGGAACCCTCTCACTCAAACTAACACATCTGATTGGATATACTTCCCTTGCATTGTCTTGAGATAAAGCCACATTGAGTGCACCACAAACTTCCTTACCTATAGTTGTTGAAGTTAGACACATTTAAGGGGTTGAAACAAAAACAAGGTAAATAGCAACACAAGCCGCTAAGATCTCATTGCCCAAGGAATTCTAACAAAGACCACCCTTTGTCCATCTCTTGATTGAGTTGTCTAGTGGACATTCACTCATCATTAACCTAATTTCTTGAATTCCTAAATCCTTGAAAAGAATTTTTTGCTTTCTTGAATTCTTGAATTCTTGAAAGGAGATTCCCGATTCACTCTATGACTGAGAAAGAGACACCACAACTAGAGATCAAAAGTTAAGACACTTGTGCAAAGAGACAAAAATAAGGTAAATAGCAACACAAGCCACTAAGATCTCATTGCCCAAGGAATTCTAACAAAGACCACCCTTTATCCATCTCTTGATTGAGTTGTCTAGTGGACATTCACTCATCATTAACTTGATTTCTTGAATTCCTAAACCCTTGAAAAGAATTTCCTGCTTTCTTGAATTCTTGAATTATTGAAAGGAGATTCTTGATTCATTGTGATCAAGAAAGAAAAACCACAACTAGATATCAGAAGTTAAGACACTTGTGCAAAGAAAACTATTACTAAGGACAAGGAGAACTTGCACTACTAACCTAAGCTTCCAGCTACACACATAACCCTAGGTTGATATCTCTCCCTAGTTGTAGTCCTAAGTTACCTCCACCCACAAATCTGACATTTGTGGTTAGTTTGACCCTCTTGAATTAGAGCTAGGAGGTACAACTACTAGACGACCTACACATCCTCCCAATAGTTTTTAACCAATTGTGACATCCCTAGGGATATTCACTTCACCTAACTATGCCTTTTTCATCATTTTCCATGCCTCATACACCCATAAGAGACTCTTGGTTTAGGCCATTGCACACTAAGACACAATTGCACAATTGCAAATTAACTCACTTCGCTAAACCCTAGCTACAAAACTACATGCATAATTCAAGTTCTATCATCCAATCACCTGCTCATTTCCTAACATACACCTTAGACATGCAACTTGGCATACCCCATTTGAATGCACTAAACCTTAGGACCACTGTCTAAACCTAACCTTGCAAATACAATTTAACTTAAGCACCCCACAATCACTTAGGTCACTTAGAATTGCATAATTCACCAAGACCTAGATCATAAGGTATAAGCCAACTAACAAGAGGGAGACCAACTATAGAGGGGTCAACATTGAAAGACTCTAAAACATTAGCGCATGTTATTTCTAAGTAAGCTACTATGAGCCCTATATGGTATTGCAACGCTTCTAGTCCTAGATGGTTATGACCCATGAATAGTTCCTCTTGCCACCTAGTTCTAGATGATTGATCATTGAGACATGTGCACACACCACAAAAGAATTAAACAATAAGAAGGCAAACATCAACTAGAATTGGATATCACATCCTAGGGGGAACCACAAAATACAGCCCTACAGAAATCTGCCACAAAAACATCATTCAACAAATGCAAGGAGTCCAAAGGAAATACCAAGGAAATATAATGAAACCAAGATTGGGTAGTACCAAACCCAAAGGAAAAGAAACCATTCCCAACTAAAACAAACAAGGATTATATGAAATTTATCATGCCTATCTAGCTAGAGAGGGCAACTAAACAACCCTGCAAGTTCTTCTAATGCACTTAATACCACACAATTCGCACTTTGATTAAGTTAAGTCGTGTCTTCCTTGCGAACATCACTACCTCCATTGCCTTGCCTAAGCTCATTAGTCTCATTGAGGCCACCTTAATTAACTAAGAAGAGCCTAGAACAATGTCAAGTTCGAGAAGAGCCTAAAAACAATATCAAGCTTGAGTTCAATCATGCAGCATGACCAAGACACAAGGATAGAGCATGCATGGAGAACATTGGAGGATATACTCACAAAATGCTAGGCAGTGTTATTTGACCAAAATAAATGTTTGTATACGGATTATATAATGGTCGTACTTTTGTATAACAAGGTTTTTTATTTTTTACAATTTATCAAAAAATAAAAATTTATATGATTTCAAAAGAATTTTGACCATTTGAAACCATTTCAATTTTCAAGTTGCCTCCTCTCAACTCTCCAGCTCTCAACTCACTAGTTACTTTATGCTCTAACATCAACTGTGATTATTTTGATATATTAATATTTTGTTATTTTATTTATTTTTATAAAGTTTTACATTATATTTCTTATTGTTAAAGCTTCATCTCACACTTAAAATGTATTTTCTAATTTTAACCCCCTTTCTATATTTGGTAGAGGCTTGTCTTACACTCTAGAAATGGATTATTAGAATTAGCTAGTTGTGTTGTGTTGTGTTAGAGGCTTACACTCACACACACACAACACAAATTTTGAGTATAAGATTCATCTAAATGTGTTAATGTTTGAGACTCGTATGTACACTGCAATAGTAAGTTCAAGTAAAAAAAAACTTTCATTTTTGTATGTGTTAGAGGCTTGCCTCACACTCTAGAAATGAATTCAATCTTTATGATGCTTGTACTTGTGCTATATTTGAGGCTAATACTCACACTCACAAAACAAGTATTATTGCTTAGTCATTGCTAAGTAGCTCTTGAGATTTGCACTCATGCTCCAATAGTATGATTGGGCAATGAAAACTTTATCACACTAAGTGCTTGTATTTATGTTGTGTAAGAGGGTAGTACTCACATTTGCAATAGAAGCGTAAGATTTCACTTACTTCTTACTAGTGGATACATTTGAGATTTCATTATTGTGTGTTGTGGCTTGCCTCTCACTCCAAAATAGCATTACACGTTAAAATAATTTAACTCTATGCATTAGAAACTTGTCTCACATTGCAAAGACATAATTATGTTTTAGTGTTGCTTGTATGTGTTATGTTGATTTTTTCAAAACATTTATGTATGTCTATGTTTGCATATTCAATTATATTAATTTTTGTTTTTTACTTTCATAGAAATGGAAAGTAGTGAATCTCCACCAAGATGGAGAGAATATGCATCACCAAAGTTTTTTTTGTTGATACCTTTACAATTGCAATGAGAATCATCATTACACTATTTTAGATAATGGTGAGATAAGGGCCAACATGAGCAATTTACTCTCAACTTGACAGCCCATGTGTGCAAATGTGTCTTCAAGCCAAGTTTTTGGACAAGTAATTCAACGTACCTTTCTACACATCTAAGGCCTTGTTCTTGGAGAATAGACACATTATGGGTCAAATAATAGTGGTGGCAAAAACCCCTTGCAGTACCCGTTATTTGAAGAGAGCAATATCAACTCGTACAAGTACACAAAGATAAAGCACAAGCAAAGGGCACAACATGCAAACACATGCATATGGCAAAGCAAAGCAGTGAAAGAACATCATATGTAGGAGCTGAAGATATTAGCATAAAGCCCCAAGGACACATAGCATCGTCATACAATTCTCCCGTGTTGTACATCTTGAGGTCCTCCAATATTGTCTTTTTAATTGAGCCATGTTTGGGAGAGGGGATGTTTACTTTTTTCTGCAAATCAAGTTTAATGAAAAAACATTTCTAAGTGAATCTTATACTAGCAAATGCATAAAGATAGGTGAACATGGCATGTCTATAGAAATTGCAACAATAAAGGAAGCCACTTGTATTCCATGCAAGCACTTGGGCGTTATTGCCCCTAGTAGTTTGGTTCATAGTATTGAAAGACTATTGCTTGTGCTCAAAAATTGGAATGGGGGTCTTTTGCAACAATGGTTTAGCTTGTTCAAATGAGATGCAATGAAACTAATGCCAAAGGATTTTGTACTTGTGGATGTAACATTCAGCTAATGTAAGCAAACATCTAAGGAATCATTAGTGGCTTGCTACGAATAGTACAATTCATGCATAGCAACAACTTTATGCACAACTTCTCATGCAAGGAAACATTTTGCTACATTTTAGTGTTCGAGAGGCAATGTATATGTTGGAATTTTGGATTGCAAATCTAAACCCTGCCACTAGGGGAGACTCTAACACAAAGTTTTGATATGTTGCTCTAGAATGCATCTCTACCATATGCCCCCCCCCCCCCCCCCCCCCCCCCCCCCGCGGAGTAAAAAACGGGTAAGGAATTTATAGTCTAGTCTATGTAATCCATCATTTGTTAGATCATTTACCGTCTAGTCCTAACACAAACCCTAATTTTCTAAGGAAGCTCAAGTCTTCTCTTGAAAAGTGTTTAGATAAGGAACTTGTAAAAAAATATTACAATAGAAAAATTATTATCTTTTTTTCCCATTGCACCCCATTTGAGCATGCCAATTGTAAAATCCAGTGGGCTATGCTTGAAACTCGAGTAATGAAAATTCAAAAGTGTCTCTTTTATACTACCTTGTGCAAGATTTTGTTCTCAAGGCCTTATCTAATAAATGTCAAATTGATATATGTTACTATTTTATCTAAAATAAATGTGATTACAAATTTCTTTTGATTAATATGCATTGTCTAATCATTCTAAAGTGTGAGATGTTGTCCAACACAATAGAATAATTGAAGACTTTAAATTTTCTGTGGACTTAGCTTGAAGTGTGAGAAAATCTCTAACATAAGGTGGAAGCACGGTTTGGTGGTACAAAAATTTTACTCAATTTTAGATTGCCCCTTTGGTTCTTTTTGAAAAACTTTGAGGGATCTTTGAATTTCTTTTTATGCTCTTGAAGTAACATTGAAATTTTTTTAACATAAAGTAAAAATTAAAAACGAGTTTTGTAAGGCCTATCACAGTTTAGACATTTGACACTCAAACATGTAGTGATGCCATGCATACAAGCTTCTTCTTTTTTGTTTTGTTAATGTGATATGGAGGGTTCTACATGTGAGCTTTTGGCTGATATTACTCCACTTGATGCTCTCCCAATTCCCTCTTCTTCCTACTTATTTGGACTAGAACTTTGTTGTTGTGTCCATGAACAGAGTTCTTCTCCTCTCTAACCTACCTAGTCTTTAGTGAGCCCTCTTGAAGGTGTGTAACTTTTGCCCTCATCTTTTGGCTCCTAGCAAGACCACTACCCTCTCACCTTTCTTAAACCTCGTAAATCATTTCGACAGGTCTTGCGGCTTCCTTTGCTCCTTAGATTGCAAATCCCTAGGTTGTTTCCTCCTTTTCTTGTGCAACCTTCGGCACCTTAGGTGGACTGGTAGGTCTCCTCTAGTGCATTTGGTCTTAGGTGGTCAAGGTATCTCAAGATCACTATCTGAGCTTACTTTCGACTTGGAATCAAACTCTCCATCTTGCCTAGAAGAGGGAGACTCTCCTAGAGGTTGTAGCTCCGATGTGATTCCGTTCTGAATATTGGTGCGACACTTGGTTGGGCAAGACCTGCTCCTTCATAATCAATCGCTTTTATGTGCTCCAACTAGGTGCGATCGCAACCCATTTATGTGAATCCTTTCTCGATTCTGAAGATGCTCTTTTTCTGCAGTTTGGAGTCTACTTGTATTTGTTCAATCTCATGCCCCTCAGTATCGTACTCTATCGTGTCAATCTCTTCTTCACTCTTATCATTGGAGGAGTGACAATCCTTGTACTCATAATCAGAATCGTCCCCTCATTGGAGGAGCAACAGTCTTCGTACTCATCATCGGAATCGTTTCCTCATCCAACTGCTTGTCATCTCCTATAAATGTAGTTCCTTGTCATCATCGCTGGCTAAGGCCTAATTGTACATCAAGTTTAGGTCATGCACCTTGGCCCATCACCACTTGGGTTCATCCAAGAGTTCCTTGAGCCGTTTAAGATTTGCAGCTGGCTTACCAGTTAATTTGTCTATCAGGTACTCTAAGATCTTGTGGAGGTCTCATTTGTTGTTCCGGACATGGAATGTGACAAAGGTGGGTCGCCCATGTGAGCTCCTCGCCATCATGTAGATTGGTACTGAGGGCATGTCTTTGGGCTTACCGACTACCTTAGTAGCTTCCTCGTATTCCTCGTTATCCAAGAATGGAAAATCAATTGTGGCTAGCACATGCATCCAATCTCGCTCATCCTTAGGGCAAGGGATATACTTAGTCATGGCCTTTAAGATTCACTGACATGTGTCAAGAATCACGTGATGGGGGATTTGCTTGAGCTGCTTCGCCAAACACACACTGTATATACAAGAGAAAGCTCACTCAAGAACACAAGAAGAGAGATGGAGGCCAAAACGTTTTCTTGCTGATTTTTCTTCTTCTTCTACACACTATACAATGTACACAAAGTATAGATAAGATACAACATAAAGGAAAGTGGCCTTCTAAGTCAAACAGTGCATAACCGACTACACTAATCGAGTGGCATTATATCTTTGTCAGTTGTAGGTAGATGTAACAAACTAAATATAATAAGTGATAAGTCAGTGGCCTTGTGAGTATCATAATGACCACCAATATGCTAAGTGTAGACATACGGACTCATCTAGCCAGGCGGTCCATCATCAATGTCCGCACGTGTTGAGCTTGCCATCTCAACACTCCCCCCTCAAGCTCAATTCTATCTCTGCAACTCCAAGTAAGCTTCGACACTTTCAAAGCTTCTCTGCACCCATTGCCTTTGTAAAAATGTCAGCTATCTGATCCTGTGTGCTGACATATACCAAGTCAATCTCTCCTGCAAGTACCTTTTCTCTGACAAAGTGGTAGTGCACCCCAATGTGTTTTGTCCTAGCATGGAACACTGGATTCCTAGCTAGCTGTATATTGCTCATGTTGTCACAATGAATGAAAACTGGACCATCTCCCTGCACGTCCAAATCACCTAACAACTTTTGCAACCGTACCACCTCACATGCTGTCATAGCAGCACCTCTACACTCAGCCTCTGTACTCGATAAAGCAACTGTAGGTTGCTTTTTGCTGCTCCATGTAACTGCTACACTACCAAGGGAAAACATGAATCCACTTGTAGATCTTCTGTTTGACATGCTACCAGCCCAATCTACATCTGTGTATCCAAAGACCTGTACGTCCTTACTTGCCTCATAAAAAAGTCCATAATGTAAAGTGGACTTCACATACCTCAATATACGTCTAACTACATCCAAATGAGGCTTTCTAGGCATCTGCATAAACTGAATGACAAGGCCAACAACATAGCTCAAGTCTGGCCTTGTGATAGTCATGTAAATCAAACTCCCTACTATCCTCCTGAACATAGTAGGGTCTTCTATCTCATCCCTAATGTCAGCACGCTCAACTTCACATTTTGCTCCAATGGTACTGAAAGGGGCTTACATACTGCCATACCATACTTGGATAACATATCCAAGCCATACTGCCTTTGGGATAGCCATATACCATCATCACATCTGATCACCTCAATACCAAGAAAGTATCTCAGCTCACCCAAATCTTTCATCTCAAACTTCTTGTTCAAGAAGTCCTTAACTTCAGCAATCCCATTGTCACTGTCACAGGTAATAATCAAGTCATCCACATATATGACTATGATGACCAAACCTACATCTCCCTTTCTCACATAAAGTGAGTGATTAGCATCAAAAATACAAAAACCAATATTGACAAGATACTCTCCAATCTTGTCAGACCATGCTCTAGGTGCTTGTTGGCTGCTCCATATACACACATATGTGGGATGCTCTAAATCCTCATAACCTGCTGGCTGCTCCATATACACTTCTTCTTGCAATTCACCATGCAAGAAGACATTCTTAACATCCATTTGCTGCAAACCCCAACCTTTGGTTGCTGCCAAGGCAATCACACACCTAACAGTTTCCATCCTAGCAACTGGACTGAATGTCTCTTCATAATCTATGCCATATGTTTGAGCATAGCCTTTTGCAACCAGCCTAGCCTTATACCTACTAACTAAACCATCTGCATTATGCTTGACTTTGTAAACTCACTTACAGCCAATAGCTTTCTTACCCTTAGGTAAGGGTACCAAATCCCAAGTCTTATTGGCTTCTAATGCAGCCATCTCCTCATCCATTGTTGCATCCCAATGAGCATGAACAACAATATCATCAAAACAAGTGGGCTCAACATCCTCAATGAGTTTCACCATATAAGCATAATGGTGAGCTGGATAACCTTCAAAACCAAATCTTTTAATAGGGTATCCGACTCTGCTAGATCTGCATACCATCGGATCACTCAATGGAGCCTTTACATTACTATGAGCTCTCTGTACACCTGGTGTCCTGACTGAAGGAATACCAAGCTCATCATCCAAACTCTCTGAACCACTGGAATCTCTGTCAAATCCCAAATGACTGGTAGATGCATCATTACCATCCAACACTTTCTTCTTTCCTTTGTCCTTCCTTGCAACACTTATAGATCCACCTGAAGATGTGGGGCTACTCCTTGGTCTGGGAGACCAAGGGCTCACTGTAGGTATAGTACCAGATGATGTTTCTGGTCCACTAAGACTCCGTGATTCTTGTTTTTCTTTCTGCACATAAGTGTCATGATCATTATCATAATCTAATATATCACCAACAGGTGCATATCAACTGTCCATCTCATCGAAAATAACGTCCATGCTCACTCTTCACCTATGATAGGGTTATAACATCGATACCCTTTCTACTCTAAAGAGTACCCAATAAAAATACATTTTTCAGCCTTTGGATCAAGCTTCTTCCCTAGCTCATTTGGCACATGAATATATGCAGCACATCCAAATACCTTCAAGTGCGATACATCGGGCTTCTTGCCAGTAAAGCACTCTTCAGGAGTCATCCCATGAACTGCAGCTGTAGGAGTTCTATTCATAATGTAGACAGCAGTATGGACAGCCTCAGACCAAAAATTTTTGGGCATATTCTTTTCAGCCATTAATGCCAGTGCGACTTCTGCAATATGCCTATTTTCTCTTTTTGTAACCCCATTTTGCTGTGGGGTATACCAACTAAATTGCCTCTTTATCCCAGGAGTCCTCAAGAGGCCAGTAAACTCATTAGAGAGGTACTCTCCCTCTCCATCTGATCTCAAGCACTTCACTTTTAATCCTGTTTCTGTTTTAACATCTGCCTTAAAAGATTTGAAGTGCTCAAACACATCACTATTTTCCTTCATGAAGTATACCCATAACTTCCTTGAATAGTCATCAATAAATGTGACAAAGTATTTGCTGCCACCAAGAGATACATTCTGTGTAGGCCCCCAAACATCTATATGCACTTCATCAAGTATTTTTCTACTCACTTCTCTGTCATGCGAGAAGGGTTGCCTTGCCTACTTACCAAACTAGCATGCTTCACAGACTTTATGTAATTCTGCAACTCTAAAAGAAGGCAACCCTGTAACCAATCTTCTGGATTGCATTAATTTCAATCTTTGTTTGCATGTCCAATACGTTTATGCCATATTTCAATATCTACAACTACTCCTTTTCCTTTAGCATACATAGTAGCATCCATTGCAGGAATTCCAGCATCTAAAGTGAACATTCGGCCAACTCTACGTCCTTTTGCGACCAACCTGCACTTATCATTAGTCTTCTACAAAACAACCTTTTGCATTGAATTGGACGTGCAACCCCGGCTCTACTATTTGGCCAACAAACATTAGATTCTTTGTAATTAATGGCACATGTAATACATCTGTCAAACTCTTTGTCTAGCCATCATACAAGGACAAGGGAACCTTTCTAATATGTGAAATTGGGTGGCATTAATCATCACTCATCTGCACATAACTTGGATTTTGTAAGTCCTGCATCTTTCCAAACCATTCAACATGAGTGGTCAATGCACCTGAATCGACATACCATACATCATCATGTGTCTCCTTTCCTGTAACTGCATTCATCATATGCTGCATAACAAACAAACACTCATTTTTGTCTTCATTCTATCGTGAAGATGATGCATAGTTTCCTTGCTGCAATTTACCACTGCAAATATCATCATTCTTTGCATAGCAATGGGCTGCAATATGGCCCGTTTTGCCACAATAATGGCAAAAAATAGCAGAATTTCTAAAACCTCTATTCTGCCATCCACCTCTTCCTCTAGAGCTCCCCCTGCCTCTAAAGTTTCCTTGGCCTCCTGAAACCTGCATTTCACCAAATTGCTAATTGAACCTGTTTTGCTGGTTATTGCCAGTACGTCCCATACCACGGCCTCTCGAAGAGAAACTACCACTTTCCCTTCCTGTACTTGAGTAAAATGCTTGAACCTGTTTACCATTTTTTTCAGATGAGTCACCCTGCATATTGATCCCTTCGGTAATCATGAGAGAGATCAACTCATCAAAATCTGAAAATGGCTTCCATACATATACTGAAGTAACAAATGATTTTCATGCCTTCTCATGGTTAAGGCCACTCAAAGTGGATGAAACCAAATCATCATCATCATGCATTGCATCAATCACTACTAAAGCATTTGCAATGCTTCTCACCTTCAATACATACTCATTGATAGACATTTTTCATTTCTTCAAGGCATTCAACTCTTGCCTGAGTTGAATCTTTCATGCCTTTGTATTTACTGAAAACATGTTCTCAAAAATTATCCAAGCTACATGTGAAGTTTCTGCATTCCTAATATGTCCCAACATCGTATTATTAATGACTGCAGATAACCAATACATCACCTTTTTGTCTTTCACATTCCATTCTTTCCATGCTTTTAATTCATCAGCAGTCAGAGGGATACCCAGCTCTGGCTCCTCTTCTTCACCTGAAACAAACTCATAAAGGCCCTTTCCAATGAGGAAGTTCATCACACGGAACTTCCATGAAGGGTAGTTGTTCTTGTCGAGCTTCTCAATAATGCGATTTCCACTGTTCTATGCCATTATCACAAATAAGGATACAATACAGCAAGCTAGTCTTCTGCAATCTTTCACAACACGTGCACAACACTACACCAAGCAACCTTTTTCACTGATTGCTCAATAATATATGTAATCTGCAACCTCTTTGCAGATAAACCTTATGTTTGCTTCCTGCAAACACCTCAAAAATTACAGATTCGCAATTTGTAACATATGCACCTACTTTCGGTCAATACAGTCGAAATCATAGTGTACAGTGTACCGTGAAACTGCTGTTTGCAACCTTGCGGCTATAAAGCAGGGCCTGAAATGGCCTCAGACACCCAAAATAACTACACAAAAGCCCTAAAGGACATATCTACAGAATATACAGTGTTCTGCTCGCACACCAAATCTCACAGCAATCTGATATTTTTGCTCGACCCTGCTTTTGGTGCCTCCACATACACTATTTGCTTGAGCTGTTGCACCAAACACACACTGTATACACAAGAGGAAGCTCACTCAAGAACACAAGAAGATAGATGGAGGCCAAAACATTTTCTTGCTGATTTTCCTTCTTCTTCCACATACTATACAATGTACACAAAGTATAGATAAGATACAACATAAAGGAAAGTGGCCTTCTAAGTCAAACTGTGCATAATCGACTACACTAATTGACTGGCATTATATCTTTGCCAGCTGTAAGTAGGTGTAACAAACTAAATATAATAAGTAATAAGTCAGTGGCCATGTGAGTATCATAATGACCACCAACGTGCTAAGTGTAGATGTACGGACTCATCTAGCCAGGCAGTCCATCATCAATGTCCGCACATGTTGAGCTTGCAATCTCAACATTTTGAACGCCGCCCTTGAGCATAGCTGAGATGGTGTCTAGGTCGAATGGTGTGGTCTTCCAAGTATCCATTTTCACTCTTACCCCGCTTCCATTTGATTTCCTAGAAAGATCAAACCATTGCTGCAATCTTCTATGACTCGTGCATTTTACATCTAGGGTCGGCCTAATAGGATATCGTAGTCCACTCCTTTCATGACTATAAAGTCCACAGAGAATCAAATTCTTGCAATCCTTAATGGCTAGTTTTTTAGCACTTCGGATGGCTTCACCTTCATTCAGTTAGCTAGTGTGGCGTTGAATCTAGCATCCTCGACATATGTGGCTAAGCACACTAACTCCTACCCCTGTGTCTACAATCCCTTTCCTCGTGGTATCATCTAGAGCTAGGACCAGCAAGACCGTGTGCATTTCAGTGCCTTCCTAGAAAGCATTAACATGCAAAGACTTGCGCATTGAGTGTAGTGCCAAGCTCGATATTTGCATCACTACGTCATACTCCTATAAGTCAACGGCAGCTTGCTCCATTGATCCTTCCACCCATTGCTTTAGCTCCTGCCATAGAGTTGGATGCTACCTAAGAAGATATCCTAGACTCATAGTTACAGGGTGGTCACTAGCGTTGTGAGAAGATTGCTAGCTGCTTGCTTGTCTCCTGATTCTGCGCTCCTTGGCTAATGGCCTCAGCTGGTTTGCTAGGTTACCCACAAGGCCTTGTAAAGTTCCTAACTGTGTATTCCGTTTATGAATACCATGGACACCGCTCTCTCGGTGGGTTGCTTGTTAGTGGGGATTCTCTTATAAAAACTCCGCACATGAGTAACATAGTCCCTGATGTCCTCTTTATCCCCTTGCTTGACATTCATCAGCCACAACAGTCATCATAAAGTTTAAAAATACCAATTTAGAAGGCATAAGTGAAGTAACCAAGATGGGCAAGGAGACAAGGCCTAGGGCTTCAAGGACAAAAGGCACTCACAAGACCACAAGAGCCTATTAGTCAAACCAAAGTGTATGACTATATACACAAAGATCTGCCCACTCTATAGTAAAGGCTATCTTATGTTGATTATCTAGATGGATTTGCACTCGATTATAATATCAAATTCCACAAAGGAAGATTTGAGTCTCCTTATTTACCATGCATTTTAGCATGTACTAGTTATTTATTGCAATATGAACCTTCTAATAGACACACATTCAGAACTTTTTGGTCTTTTTAAGTACCACAACAATGGGTGATACCTAGTTTGTCAACTAAGAGCATAGATTAGGTATTTCCCCTTCCCTACTAGATTCATCTTTCCACCTTAATAAAACCATCTATATATTTACTAGCTTTATCTTCTCACTTGAACCCTAACACCATTATTTCTTGATGTCCCTTTTTAATTGTGTGAATCATTTAGGAAGATACTGAGGTTTTTTTAATATCAATGCTTTAGAGTCATTCCCTTTCCTAGTTAGCTTAAGCTTTTTTTTTGAAAAAATTTGCAAGTGGATTGGGAAGTCCCTTTAAATCCTTTGGGATTTCGCAGTGTTGCATATTTTTTGGGTCACTGCTCATCTTTGACTCAAATCAATATACTTATTCTCTCTAGGAGCACCATTTTTCTCATTTTCTCCTTCATAGTTTAAGACATCCAAAAACTTGAGCTACTCCAATATAGATTCATTTCCACTACTTCATCTTAGACTAGCAATCGTGGTGCTTTTTCAAGCACTAGTTTGGCTAAGATTTTCTTATGACTCATTTGTTGATGTAGTAGTCTATCATTTTGCCTCATCTTCTAAGGTTTCTTCTTGTAAACCAATATCAATTTTGTTTATTTATCTAAAGTATTATAATCACACAACCTTATTAACCTTTCATGATATTGATTAGCCATAAGTGCATAGTTACAATAGAAATTTAAGATATGCATATTGCTCCAAATTCATTATGAAGGTTGTGAAAGCTCCTTGAATGTCTTGAGGTAAGCTAAGGATTGTTTTCTAGCCTCCTTCTCAAGAAGATGAGGTCTCTTACTACCTTAAATTTGTTGCAAGGTGTCAACTAATGCATTTCTTCTACCCTAATATCCTATGAGGCATTCATCATATAGAAAAGTATCAATGAAAACAACTTACTTCAGCTTGGTTAAGTTCACCTTGATCTTTTACTATCATCTCATTTTATTGATGTATTGAGTTTGTTTGTAAATGGCAAGTATGATTTTGTAAGCCTTGCACATTCATTATTGCTCATATTTGAACATGGGATGATTTCAGTAATCTACCCTTGTTATTATCTATCTCCATCTCAATCTTTGTCATGTCTATTCTATTTTAGAAGAAATCTTGTATATTTTCACAAAATCATATGAGTCTAGAATTTGGAATCCAAGGGATTTCAAGTATTAGGGCACATTCCACGAATTTCAACATTACAAAGTTGACTTAGAAGTGTATCCCTCGACTCATTTTGCATCCAAGGACTTTCACGTAGTAAGGAATAGTCAACTAGTTTCAACATTACAATGTTGACATAGAAGTCTATCCCTCCAATATTGACTAGCCCATCCTTAATGACTCCCAAAAGTCTAGCTTTTGAGCCATCAACTACATTCACATTGATTGTGCATTGACTATGGGCATGCTATCCCATGCTTCAAATGTTGTTGAGTTAATGATGCTGCCACCTACTTATGTGTCTATGATCCCCTTCTTGATAGTGTCTCATGAAGCTAACACTAGAAAAAAAAAAATGTACCTTTTAACTCCTTCCTAGAAAGTGTAAACTCCTAAAGGTCCAAGTTCATGGTTAGATGCTAGGTCAAGGGAGCTAGGTTCAATTCCTCATGAAAGGTTTTAACTCCAGATAGATTCAAAGGCTCTGATGCTACAATTTCCTTACCTATGGCTAATTTTGTCTTAGGGAAACCTACATAAAGATGCATAATGCCACACTTTGGGCATTTGTTTTCCATCTTATTCTCTTGCATTTCTAGACATCTTAAAGCTAAATTCCCAAGCAAACTACAAAGCCAAGAAGATATATACTCTTTGGATTGTGTCATTCCTCTTTAGCATCCTTATCTAAGGACCATTACTGGAATGGGTTTCCGTTATGGGGCTACATTTCTTTTTTCATGATTGATCTAAGGGGTTGTAGAGTTTTCTTAATCCAACAGCTCCTCCAAATAGTCCAGAGGAATGTCACTAGTGTGATGGGTTATGATTGGGCTAGGCACCCTTGGTATTCATGATGGGTTAATGTCAGTCTTGGGTGATATGATAGAGAGTTGCACCATGGTCTTACTTTCACAATGTTGCATATTCTATTCCTAGGCTTTGAGTATTCACACAATAGGTAGCTACCACCATAGTGGATGCATTGCGCATTGGTTTGGCCATGCCTAGGTTTAAGGCTTCCTACTATCCTTATGACTTCTTCTTGAAGATCAGCCCATGACTTGTGGAAAGCTTGATTACATAAGGCATTGCTAATTCAACCAACCATGACTTGTGGAAGGCCTGATTCCTTATCCTTCCCCTCATTGCTCTAGAGAATAATTTTTCCAAAACAATGGGCTTTTCTCTTTGCTCTTTTATTGACAATATCATTTACCTTAATGGTTTCCTCAAACAATCCACTTAGACGGCTTAACCAAGCTCAAATTGCCAATTGTAACCCTGTATAGCTCCTCAACTTTGATCCCATTCATAAAGATTGTAGCAATAGCCTTCTCCATAGCATCCTATTGTATGTATTCTCTTATAGAGACCACAAATGTTGGCCACATAATCCTTAATGGTTTCATTCTCCTTTTGCCTTATATTCATGAGTATGACTATGACATTATCCACATAGCTAGCATTGGAAAGCCTTTTGATGAATAAGGTCCTTCAATGTGGAGAAGCAAATCTTCTCTAGAATATTAACACATGTGAACTAAGTCTTCTCTCTCTCTCTCTCTCTCTCTCTCTCTCTCTCTCTCTCTCTCTCTCTCTCTCTCTCTCTCTCTCTCTCTCTCTCTCTCTCTCTCTCTCTCTCTCTCTCTCTCTCTCTCTCTCTCTCTCTCTCTCTCTCTCTCTCTCTCTCTCTCTCTCTCTCTCTCATAGCCCATAATCTTATATATTCTTATAACTTGGCACAAGGTTGTTAGCCTCAAAATTTCCTCAAATACTCTATTAAGCTATACATATAATCTTCTCTATATTTGTCTAGTTGATTGGCGACTACAGAGATATTTGATTGCTCTCTTAACTTCCTAGCCACTACTCATATTGATAGTTAACAATATGCGACTGGAGTTGTCTAGCAAATTACATTGCAATAGGTCTAAGATCATGTCCTTTGAATGCCAAAGAGTCACCTTATGTCATATAATCCCTTTTCTTATATTTTTATAGTCTCTTAGTGCTTTAAAGTCCATTTTATAATGTCTTCTATGGCATTTCTTCCCTTGGTTTCTACACTGGTTGAGTCTAAGTGATGTCCGATTTCGTTTTTTTAGCTCAAGATAGTTTTATGATGTTACTGTCTATCATCTTACTAATATATTTCTTCATAAGCTACTTTATGATCTCAAATAGTTGAGGAATGGGAGTGTCTTGAAGAAGACAATCCCCAAATGATGACACCTCAACCACTCATGTCTTTGGGAAGCTAGGATGTAATTCCACTTTTAATTTACATAAGATACCTCTTATCCCTTCACAACTAGATTGCTCTTGTTAGTATTTGGTCGATTTGTCTATTCAAAGTCCAAATATCTAAGGTTTTCTCTAAATATATTTTGCTTGTGCATCAACATTGGCTACTTTTTGTTCTTAGTCAATCTTAGCTTTTAATCAATCAACTCTCTAGGCTTTCTCTCTTGACTAGAATCTCAAGGCAACTCAATATGCCATCACTCTTTAGGCATAATGCAAAATGATAGTTTCAGGAACCATGTGGTTGCAAGGTAGAGATCAAAACCTATCATAAGGTACTTAACTCTTGGATTTCGCAAAGTCTTGAGGTATTTTTCTAGTAGAGCTAAGGCCTTACTCAAGATTACAATTTAAACCACCTAATATAAAGGAGGTGCTAACTCCTATCAGTAATTTGTGTTGACATTAGAAGGTCAAGTTCACTTGAGGAGCTTAACAAAGATATCTAATGCAATAAGTTGATTTTGTTAGTGAGATTTGCTTCCCCCAAGTTATTCATACTTGGAGCATCAAGGGACTCATGGGGAAGAGTTCCTAGGGATGTGGGGAACTTCAACTAGCACAATGCAAATGCAATTTCTGTGAGATGGAAGGATCGAGGTGCAGCTGGGATTCAGTAGACAGTGTGAGAGTGAGAGACAGAGTTGAAGCACGACACCCAAGAGAATAGACTGAATGAGTGTAACCAGAAAGTACAAAGTACAACCCTTAAACCTTAGGGTTGTAGGGGGTGTTCACACCCGACACACACTAAGTGCCCAAATGTGTGTAACATAAGCACATAAGTACATACGACAATAAGACCATAATTCTAGGGGGAAAAAACCTCTCCTACCGAGAGTAAAAAGTGCCCCAGTGTCCTACTGATCACTGACACTCCCATATGAGTGTAGGCGCAAGTGAGGCGTGCGTGAGTCAAATACCTAACAAACCCCCTTGGAGTGAAGAGTGATCAAGAGTACAAGGATCATCCGCCACCAAAGGATATCAAATTTAAAGCATCGTGAAATGCTTCAAATTTTTCACGATGAAGAGCTTTGGTGAAGATGTCTGCCACATTACTGGTGGTAGGACAATAGACAAGGCTGATATCACTTGCATGTAGCCTCTCTCTGACAAAGTGATAATGGATCTCAATGTGTTTCGTGTGAGCATGAAACACTAGGTTCCGTTCCACTGCAATGGCACTTTGACTGTCAGTGAACAAAGGAGTAGGCTCCGTAACAGATACATCCAAATCAGCTAGCAAGCGTCTAAGCCATACGCATTCAACTATGGTAGTGAAAGCTGCCTTGTATTCAGCTTCACATGACGATGTGGCAGTAGTGGATTGTTTCTTGCTAAGCCAAGAAATGCAAGAAGAGCCAAGAAAGAAACAATTGCCACTAGTGGAGTGACGTGTATCATAATCACCAGCCCAATCAGAATCACTGTAAGCATGTAACTGCAGTGGTCCCCCCTTGGCATAAAGCAACCCAAGAGAACGAGTACCCTGCAAGTAGCGAAAAATACGCTTGACAGCTTGCCAATGTGACATACGTGGCTGATGCATATACCTGCTCAAAGTTGAAAATGCAAACTGTATGTCCGGCCTAGTATTGCAGAGATAGATAAGACATCCAACTGCAGGAGCATATGTATGTATATCAAACAAATCACTGTCATCATGTAATGACAGTTTCAGTCCAAGTTCCATGGGAGTACAAACTGGCTTGCAATCCTATAAGCCAAACTTCTCAAGAAGCTGCCCAATATACCTTGACTGTGATAGCCCAATACCTCAAGCATTATGTATGAACTGGATGCCCAAGTAGTAATGCAAAACTCCCAAGTCAGACATGTCAAAAGTTTGCTACAAATTTTGTTTGAATGCTGAAATCTGATCAACATGTGTTCCAGTGAGCAAAAGGTCATCAACATAAAGACATATAATCAGCATAGATCCCCCTTCTTTACATACATAAAGGGTAGACTCAGATGAGCTATTTAGAAACCCCTGACCAAGCAAGAAAGCATCTATTTTTGCATACCAAGCTCTAGGAGCTTGTTTCAAACCATATAGTGCCTTTTTGAGCTTGCATACCAAATGTTCTGAGCCTTCAACTACAAAACCAATGGGTTGCTGTACATAAACTTCCTCCTGAAGTTCCCCATGTAAAAATGCAGTCTTGATATCTAGCTGATGCACTGTCCAACCATAATGTGCAGCCAAAGCAATCATAGACCTGATGGTCGTCATATGGGAAGTAGGAGCAAATGTCTCCTCATAATCAATGCCCTTTTTCTGTGCGTAGCCTTTAGCTACAAGCCGTGCCTTGTATTTATCAATGGATCCATCTGCTTTTCTTTTCAGTTTGTAGACCCATTTCGTTCCAATGGCTTTCTTCCCAAATGGCAAGGACACCAAATCCCAAGTTTGATTCTTAGTAATAGAATCTAATTCAGCTTGCATAGCTGCCATCCAATGCACACTGTGTTGTGCACCCTCATAACATTCAAGCTCTTCATTATCAAAAGTACCTGCTGCCATAATAAACTCCATGGTATGTGCTGAATCATGCAAACGAGTTTGCCTTCTAGTACGACCAGCCATGGGTGCATCCAAAGGACTATCTTGCATAGTCTGCAAATACCATCTAGGTAACTGTCTAGCATCCTGACTGTGTGCAAGCTCTTGCTGAATTTCAGTTTCAGCATGATGCTGAATATTTCGATCAGCCAATGGCTGAATTTTTGCACTTTTCATAGGAGCAGCTGGCTGAACATTAGGTTCATTTTTTGAAGCTCCAGCTGAATCACCAAAAGTAATGGGCAGCAGCCCTTCAAAAACATCACGGGCAGCCTGATATGTGTCCAAACCAGCCAAGGATAATTCTGATTTTTTATCAAAAACAACATCCCTGCTGACAAAAACCTTCTTTGTAACGGGATCATAGAGTCTGTAGCCTTTGCTCTCATTGCTATATCCCATAAAAATGCACTTAACACCCTTGTTGTCCAATTTTTTTCTAAGTACCTGTGGAATATGGGCATAGGCAAGACACCCAAAGGTACGAAAGTGACCAACAGAAGGTTTATGGCTGTTCCAAGCCTCAAAAGGTGTGATGGTCTTCAAGGCTTTGGTAGGGCATCTGTTCAAAATATGGCAAGCACACATGACTGCTTCCATCCAAAAAAGGCAAGCTCTTTGCCTTCAGCATACATCTGGCCATCTCCATGAGTGACCGATTCTTCCTCTCTGCTACCCCATTCTGCTGTGGAGTATAGGCTATAGTATACTGATGGACTATGCCCTTCTGCTGCAAAAAGGAATTCAGCATAGAGGACATGCATTCCCCCCTCGGTCCGAACAGAGAGTCTTAATCTTGCATCCAAATTGATTTTCAACAAGTGCACTGAAAGCCAAAAATGCATCATACACTTCTGACTTCTTTTTCAAACAGTAGACCCAGCAAAAACATGTAAAGTCATCAATGAATGTCACAAAATAATAACAACCACCCAATAACATGGTTTGCATAGGCCCACAAACATCTGAATGCACCAACTAAAATCTAGTTGTTGCTCTGAAAGCAACATCACGAGGAAATGAGAACCGATGCATTTTCCCCAAAATGCATCCCTCGCATAAGTGCACAAGAGGTCTCTCCAAGAGAGGTAAGCCATCAAGCATCTGAGTACGCTGCAAAAGCATCAAGCTGCCAAAGTTTACATGCCCCAAACGAGCATGCCATAGCTCCGCCTGTATCATAGCAAGAGTAAGAGTGGATGTCAAGTATGCCGACTGATCTACTGAAAGAGCATCCAACTCATATAAACCATGACACAAAGATCCTGCCAAGACCAAATTCATGCGTTCTTTATCTCTAACCATGCAACGGTCATCATCAAATGTGACCTGCAAACCACAACGTGCCAAAGAAGAAATAGAAAGCAAATTCTTCTTGATTCCAGGCACAAACAAAGCATCCTGCAGGCAGAGAATAGAGCCATCAATGGCTATGAGCTGAATCTCCCCAATACCACGAACAGGGTATGATGCATTATTGGCACACTGTACCAATTTCCCAACGGGAGGTGCACTAACTGAATCAAACAAATCTCTGCGAGATATAATATGTCTAGAAGCACCATTGTCAAAGAACCAAGTGTCAGCATCCTCTGTAGAGCTAAGTGCTCTATCGGCCCAAGAGATGTCATAACTGCAAGTGTAAAAATAATAGTCCCTGTCCACAACAAAGGACGCGGACTCACTAGCAGTGGAAGGAGTAGTAGAAACAGACATTCCTAACTCCTTCGTCTTCTCTTTGGCAATGCGCTTCATGCACTCAGTGATATAGTGGCCGGACTTCTTACAATAATGACATTTTCCTTTTTTAGCTTGCGTCCCCCCTTGTGTCTGATTCTGTGATGTGCCCGAAGTGCCAGAACTCTGTGGAGCATTTTTCACCTTGTTGTTTTTGCCTTTCTGTCTTGCCACAAAAGCCTGCTCAGAGACTATAGCATCCACACCACTATTTTTCCGTGTTTGCTCCTCCTCTAGAAGCAAGCTAACCAGCAGAATAAAAGTGAGTGGGTGCTCAGCAATCCTCATGGTGAGGTTCAATGCAGTATGAAAAGACAAGTACGAAGGAGGTAAGGAATTCAAGGTGGTGGATATCAACTGTGCATCCGAAAAATACTCATCTACATTCATGAGCTGCTCTCTCAAGTCCTGAATCTTATTTAAGTGATCCTGCATAGAATCACCCTCATGCATCTTCAAAATTTCCAACTCTTTCTTCAAGAAAGAGATCCGAGTCTCATTTTTTCCTGCAAACATATGCTCCAAAGTCAACCATGCATCTCGTGAAGAAGATGCCGAACGGATATGAGGTATGATGGACCGCTGAACTGCCAGAGCAATCAGCAATAAGGCATGTGCATCATGTGTATCCCAAGCTTTTTGAGCTGCAGTTCTTGGAGGAAGTGGCTGAGGTGGAGCGGGCTGAGGTCCCCGTTGTCCACGTGCGCCATGGGGAGGAGGAGTAACGGGAGCTACAACTCCCGGTCGAGTTTCCTCTCCACTGACATAATCCCATAAATTCTTGGCCACTAATACATTCTTCATCATGAATGACCAAAGCGAATAGTTGTTTCCGTCCAATCTGTCTTCCTTGCATACATACGTAAAGACATCACCTCCCTGATTTGCCATGATGACAAATTTCCAAAGACAAAATGAGCAATGTCAAAGCAGTATGGACTGGAAATCTACAAATTTCCAGAAATTGCAGCAAACACGCCTCTGTAATTAATGTGCAAGGGCGTACTCTGTCAAAAGATTGTCTTTTAATGCATGCTTCCCAAGGTGCAAACAGTGCACAGCAACACTGTTATATCAAAATCCCCAAAATTTTTGCCAAAATTTCTGTCAAAACAGTCTTTTTGTGACTGTACCAGCAGTTCATATGCAACTGTCCTCAAAATGCACAAAAGCCCCAAAATTTCTGATGATCCAGTCCAGAAATTTGCATCAAATTTATCCCACACCTATGCTGTGTATGCGGTCCTTACTGCATATGAACCTCCTCTGCCAGAAATTGATTTTGCACTAAAATAAAAAAAAAAAATTTTTATTTTCTAAATTACCTGACGTGGATTGCAGGCGAACGGGGCAGTGTGGCAGGTCGCTTATCAAACGGGGCAGTCAGGTGGGCTGTATGGAGCCGACGAACAGGCAAACGTCAGTGCCGACGTGGACTGCAGCGGGCGGACAGGACGTGTTTCGTGGCGTCTGCAACTGGCGGAATCTGACGGCAACGTGGTCGACGAACCGTGCTGGCGACTGACGAGAGACTTAGGCAGCGTCGTTGGCTGAGGTGGACTGTGGGGCAGACGGGCGGCCGTTTGGGCGCGCTGACGAACAGCGCGCTGGCAGACGTCGACGCCTGCAGAGCTGACGTGACGCCTGACGACTGGAGGCTTTGACTGACGGTCAGGTGGAGATGCTCTAGCTCACTTGACAGACGCAGGGACAGGTTGCGTGCCACAGGCAGGCGGCCACAGACAGGCTGCGCTTGGATACCACAGGCAGTGCTGGGGACTGGAGCTGGGCGCTGCAGACTACGGATGGTGGTGAGCTCAGAGCTGAGCTCTGATACCAAATGTGAGATGGAAGGATCGAGGTGCAGCTGGGATTCAATAGACAGTGTGAGAGTGAGAGATAGAGTTGAAGCACGACACCCAAGCGAATAGACTGAATGAGTGTAACCAGAAAGTACAAAGTACAACCCTTAAACCTTAGGGTTGTAGGGGGTGTTCACACCCGACACACACTAAGTACCCAAATGTGTGTAATATAAGCACATAAGTACATACGACAATAAGACCATAAGTCTGGGGGAAAAAACCTCTCCTACCGAGAGTAAAAAGTGCCCCAGTGTCCTACTGATCACCGACACTCCCATATGAGCGTAGGCACAAGTGAGGTGTGCGTGAGTCAAATACCCAACAATTTCTAGTCTCCTTTGTAAAGTTCAAAGTCAAATGACACAATGATTATGATTGAGTTGTAAAGCCCAAATTTTTTTAAGGAATGACCCATCGAGGTACTATGATAGCTTTATGGGTATTCTTGGATGTCAATAATTCAAGATTTTTAGATTTTTAAGGTGGGCTCTTGATGGAAGCCACTCATGGTGAAGGCACAAACCCATAACAAAGAACACAATCAAGAGGTCTAAGATAAGGCTATGTGATTATTAAGGTCTCGATAAGGTAGCTATTTTGTGTGACTTGCTCCTTGATTTACATCTCTTACAAGGGTTCTCTCTTGTATTGGACCTTCCTCTCTTGAGCCATAAGTGCACTATAGCTCTTTGATCTTGTGTTATCCTTTCTATTCACCTCTTCTAACTCAGCAAACTACTCTCCATATTAGCATTTGTAAGACCACCTATGAGTGTGGACTTACTAACAATAGTCCTAGAAGTATTTCAACTCTCAGGAAAGGTGACTAGTAGAAACATAGCCTTGATTGAGTCATGGAATGTGATCTTTTGAGATATCAATTGGCTAAAAATATTATTTGACTTTTTGAGGTGATCAGACATTGAAGTCGCCTCCTCCATGCAGAGATCAACTAGTTTTTTTAGCAAATAAACATGTGAAGTTGCACTTTCTTCATATCATATAAGTTACCAAGTTTTTTCTATAAACCATATGCACATGCCATGCCATGTCTTCCATATTAAAATACATGGAGTTTGAGAGTGTCAGCATAATAGTGGAGTATGGGGACTCATCTGATTTCTCTTATGCATGTGCATCCATGTTCTTAGGCTTAATTCCACTACATTTGATCAGCTCCACTTGCTTCTTTTGGACTAATGCATTGTATATGTGCACTTTCTAAGTTTGTCTTCATGTGCTTTCTAAGATTCACCTGCTTCTTTACGTGCATCCCATGCAAAAATGATATTTTAACACTCCCAAAGGCATACACATTTTCTACAAGCTTGTCTAAGTGTTGTCGCTATCTTTTGAGCATAAAACAACCACCAATGACCAAATACATGTAAATTGCCTTCATGAATCGATTTCATCTTGCATAATCTCTGCAAAATAAGCGTAAATGAGAACCTAAAAATCTTTAAGGTGAAAATTCCATTGATATTTTTATGTAATTTCAAGGTGAGAGTAATTTCGGAGCCTTGAAGTATAAATAGATTGCAACATGTTAAGGTTTAAACCTTACAAAAAGGTTTATAAGAGAAGGGGGCTGCTTCTAGAAGTAATGGCAACCCACAAGGCACATTTTTAAATTGAGGGGTCACTTTTGCTCAAAATGGAGTCAATTTTCTCCAAATCTTCATCAAATAGTAGGCAAGTGTGTTTTGGAGCCCAAATGCTTTGCATCTCAAGCAACAAATCTCAAAAAAAAAGAAAAATCAAACACTTCTCTTGTTTGTTAGACACATAAGCAGAGCCTTTGCTTAAGGTGTTCACTTGAGCCCCTTGCTTAAACCCTCTGCTCTTGCAATAAGCATACCCCCTACTTCTAAGAAATAAGTACGCCCTCCTTAAGCAAGCCCTATGATTACACACATCAAAACCTTATTCTAGGATTTCTTCCCAAGCATCCAAACCCATGCTATTTTTCAATACTAGCCACTAATGGCTATCCAAATCAATGTTAAAATGGGCTATTGTAGCTCTAAATCAAACATCAATGGCTAGATCTAGATCCCATTAATAACAATTTCTTTATCAATGTGTGGATAGCAAGAATCAATGTTGAAGAAGAAGCTCAAATCCTCAACCTTTACGACAAATCTTCACTCCTCATGCTCCTCAATCTAAGCACAAGCTCCCATAAACATCGAATGCCACTCTGGTACCAGTTGAGGGAGAAGCAATGGTGAACAATTTATCTATCAATGTGTGGATAGCAAGCATCAATGTTGAAGAAGAAGCTCAAATCCTCAACCTTTACAACAAAGCTTCATTCCTCATGCTCCTCACTCTAGGCACAAGCTCCCATAGCCATCAAATGCCACTATGGTACTAGTTTAGGGAAGCAATGGTGGGATGAGAGGTAAAAAGTTATGGAATATAGGAGGGTTGAGAGAGAGAAAATAACAGAGGTATGTGGGTAAAAAAATGAAAGTTATCCTTATTCTTTATTGTCTTCACTTATATATGATCGCATAGTGTGTACATATACAAGAGGTTCTAGGTTTTGGCCCAGCTATAGGCCATTTTTCTTTACCCCAACAGAAGCTAGGGAGCACTCCACACAACATGTATTGAGAGGTATCAACAAAGAGAAGATTTACATGACAAAGTATAGTGAATATGTATATACAAGGCTGGCATGACAAACCTCCTAGTGCGAAAAAAGTACCCCAATAGTCCTAAGGGTATTCACATGCATTACTACCAAAGTACAAAAGTGGGGCCTACTATTTAAGTATTAACCTAAATCAATGTACCAAAATCTTGAAGAAAATGGCATATGACATGATATGTCTTGTGAATAGACACTCATATATATATATTCAATTATAAACTATAGAATTGATCATGTATACCATCATGCATGATATCATGGCATCCCCTTGCTTGTCTAGAGCGACAAGTCAACAAAGCCAAACAATCTATCAAAGGCTTCAAGTTGTGATCAAGGTCTCACTAACATATGATGAGAGATTTGACATCTCTAATTTTATCATAGGAGACAAGGGTGCAATTTATAGACAAACTATTCTAGATTTTACAAAACATATGAAGAGACAATCTTGGGATTGAAGAAAGGTGATTGATCATCAAGAATGATGAGATGGGGGGTCACAAAGATGGCTCACATTTTAGCTCCAAACTAACCTAAAATCTTGTGAGGAAAACAACTGGCCCTTTATGCTTAGGTTACTCGTGACATAAGTTAAATCAAAGCATAATCCTCCATAGCATGAGCTCCATGGCTACATTCTAATCCAAAAAGAGAGGAGATGATTTAAACATGCTCTCAATTATGGGAAACTCTCTACCGTGCACTTTTAGACAAACAATAGCTCTCTAGTACTACTTCAAATATCCTTTCTCTCCCTTAGGATTAGCAAAAATCACACCAATCCTACAATATTTCCCCCTACTCCTTGGCATGCTATGGTTTCAATCTTACAATTTCCTCTTGGTTATCCCCTTCCTTTTGCTACCTCTTCCAGTTCCCCTTCTAGCAAGATATGACATAACAATTATATGCATTGCTCTTTTCTACTTTATCTCTCTCCCTTTTCTTAAATTTTAGTCTCCTTCCAACACATCTTTTATTTTCATGTCCTTTCAAGTGCTACTCCAATCCATCCTATAGGGTTCATCTGATCTTAGTGTTAGAGATTTATATTTAACATTTAACTCTTAGATTATTCTTGTCTCTCTCTAGTGTCATCGTTTCCTTAGTTCCATGGAAGGGTCTAAGTGTCCACATCAAATGCTATCAAATAGGGGATAGATTGGAACAACAAGCATCAAGTAGCAAGAGAAGAAGCCCTCTATGTATTATTGCAAGGTATAGTCCATAAGGATACAAAGTACCAAATTGGTTTTTTCAAGAAAATCACAATCAATTATGCACACAAGAATAAAAACAATGGCTTGGAATCTTATGAGCCACACGGAGTGAAAGACTAGTGAAATGAAGTATCCCACAAAACCATTATTTTATGCACAGAGCCTCTGTTTGACTTGGTCGTCTCAAAGATACGGCTTTGTTTAACATTGCCAAGTTGGATGGCACCAACTATGGATATTGGAAGTCTCAAATATGGCAAGTTTTTGTGCAAAAATTGCATATTAAGCCACTAAGAAACAAAGGTATTAAACC
The DNA here is from genome assembly GCF_053477565.2 of Lygodium microphyllum. Lineage (NCBI taxonomy): Eukaryota > Viridiplantae > Streptophyta > Polypodiopsida > Schizaeales > Lygodiaceae > Lygodium > Lygodium microphyllum. The sequence goes on along the minus strand of NC_141153.1, from coordinate 91,202,109 downwards.
CTAGAATATGGATGATGATGACTGGGCTGATTTAGATGCACTAGGCAAATCCACTATCATTTTATCACTCTCTGAAGAGGTCCATAATAATGTTGTTGAAGATGAAGATCAAAGTACATGGAATCTATGGGAAAAGATTCGAGAACTTTATGCAAAGCAAAGCCCTGCTTCACAGTTGTATTGGCTAAACAGTTGATGGCGGATCTCCACATGAAGGAGGGGACCCAATTGTCTGCTCACTTTAGCCAGTTTAATTCTATCATGAAGAATCTGCTTCAACAGGGTACTAAGTTTTAGGATAATCTGCATCCTTTGTTTCTGCTTTGTACTTTACTTGAGTCTTGGAATATATTTCGCACTGCAATCTGTACCAACAAACTTGATGGGCTGAATTTGAAAGATGTAGACAGTGCTCTTTTGACTGAAGAAATTTACAGGAAAAACAATGATGCTTTCCGCAATTCACATGCTTTATCCTGTTAAAGGTGGCTGAAATGGCAAGAAAGATAATGATCGTCATGGAAAGGACTCTTAGAAGTCCCAATCTAAGTCACGTGGGCGTAGCTAGTCCCATGGACGTAAGTCTAATCTTACATGCCATTATTGTGGAAAAGTAGGACACATACGGTGGCAGTGCCATAGGATGCGCGATGATAAGGGCAAGGAAAAGAGGAAAGAAAAAGTGCAGGAGAAATCCAATGATCGCAACATTATACCTACAAAGTCCAGCTTAAAGATTAAGGAGATAAATGTTATGCAGCCTAAGGAGCCTCTTCATGTGATGCCTCTCAACTGACTGAGGCTCAGTCTATGCATGCACAATGTTGGCTCTTGGATTCGGGTGCGTCTTTTCATGTGACCCCTTATCATGAGTGGTTTCATACCTATGTATCTAGTACCGTGTGCTTAGGTGATGATCAGTCTCTTGCTATTGTTAGCATTTATGATGTCACTCTATAGTTTCCCTCTAGGAGCACTTTTATTCTACATAATGTACGTCATGTACCTGCACTAACTAAAAGCATTATGTTTTTTGGGAAGCTTGATGATGCAGGTTATCATGTATGCTTTGGTGATTCTACATGGAAGATAACTTGTGGCAAGCTTATTCTTGTAAGAGGTGCCAAGTCTAGCAGCCTCTACCCCTTGGTTGTATCTGGTCCTATGACCATATTTTGTCAGTGGATTCTATCCCACATGTATCTCTCTGGCATGCTTGTATTGGGCATATGTCACTTAAGGGGATGAAAATGCTTAGTGCTTTGCAATATCTTCTGCCTTTTGACTACTCACATTTTAAGTCGTGTGATCATTGTTTATATGGTAAGCAGACTAAGAATTCACATAAAAAGTCTGGTATTCCACTCATGGGTCAGCCTTTGGCTCTTGTGCATTCAGATGTATGTGGACCCATGCCCTATCAGTCATTAGGGGATTCGAAGTACATTGTTACATTTATTGACAATTATTCATGTAAGGTTTGGGCTTATCCCATAAAGCAGAAATCTGATGTCTTGGTCGTCTTTCAGTATTGGCTTGCTCTCGCCGAGAATCAGTATGGGCTTAGGTTAAAATGCCTAAGGACCGATAATGGTGGTGAGTATCACATGTGCCTTTGAGAAACTTTGTGATGAGCGAGATATCAATAAGTGTCAGTTAACCACCCCTTACACCTCTCCCCAGAATGGTATGGCTGAGCGTATGAATAGAACTATCCAGGAGAGGGTCCGCAGTATGCTTAGCCAAGCAGGCTTACCACAGTATTTTTGGGCTGAGGCAGTCTCTATTGTTGTGCATCTCATTAACAAGTCACCTTGCAATGGTATTGACTTCCACATTGCAAAGGAGGTATGGACAAGAAAGCCTCCCTCATATGCTCATTTGTGTGTCTTTGGATGTGAAACCTTCTGCCATGTGTCCAAGGATAAACACAATAAGCTGGATCCTAAAAGTGTGAAATGCATTTTTCTTGGCTATGGAGACGCAAGTGAGATGGGATATCATCTTTAGGATCCGCACGTACAGAAAGTGATCCGCAACCATGATGTTATGTTCCATGAGGACAAAATGTATATGCAACCTAAGAAAGTTGTTGAGATACGTAGGGTTATCTTTCAAGAGGAGCCCATTGCTCCCATACAACTAGCTAGATAGCCTGCACTAGTAGTCCATCCTCATGGTCAAGATGTTAGACAAGATGTTCGGGATAGGCAACATGGCCTGCATTGAGATGTTCTACTAGAGATAGACGACCTCATGACCGTTAGGTTTTATAAGCCCTCCATAAATGATGTATTGGTTACAGATGCAGGAGAGACTCTCACCTATGATGAGGCTATGCACAGGGGTAACAGTCACTCCTGGGAGAGGGCTACACAGTTTCATAAGAATCGTATGTGGGATTTGGTTTCCTTGCCTAGTGGCAAGAGGGCTTTGCCTTACAAGTGGGTATACAAGTTGAAACATACCCTTGGATACCCCAGGCTGGCATAATGTACATCATGTACCAGCATTGACTAAAAGCCTTACGTCTGTTGTGGGTAGATTGATGATGTAGGTCATCATATATGCTTTGGTGATTCTTCAAGGAAGATAACTCGTGGCATGCTTGTTCTTGCAAGAGGTGCCAAGTCTAGCAGCCTCTACCCCTTGGTTGTATCTGGTTCTACTCTTGATCATGTTTTGGCAGTGGGTTCTATCCCACATGTATCTCTTTGGTATGCTCATTTGGGGCATATGTCTCTTAAGGGAATGAAAAAGCTTCGTGCTTTTGTAGTTTATCCCACCTTTTGACTCATTCTAACTTTGTGTCATGTGATCATTGTTTATATGGCAACCAGACTAGGAACTCGCATAAAAATTCTGGTATGTCACGCATGGGTGAGCCATTGGCTCTTGTGCATTCTGATGTTTGTGGATCCATGCTCTATCAGGACTAGGGGGTATGAAGTAATTCCTTACATTTATTGATGACTTTTCACGTAAGGTTTGGGCTTATCCCATAAAGCAGAAGTCTGATGTCTTGGCAGTGTTTTAGCGTTGGCTTGCTTTAGCTGAGAACCAGTCTAGGCATAGGTTGAAATGCCTAAGGACAGATAATGGGGGTGAGTACGTCTTGCATGCCTTTGAGCAGTTTTGTAACGAGCGGGGTATTAAACGTTAGTTGATTGCCCCTTACACCCCTCCCTAGAATGGTATGGCTAAGAGTATGAATAGGACTATCCAGGAGAGGATCTACCAAGTAAGCTTAGCCAAGCAAGCTTACCACAACATTTTTGGACTTCATATCATTAACATATCACCTTGTAGTGGTATTGACTTCAAAGTTGCAGAGGAGGTATGGACAGGAAAGCCGCGAGCTCATATGCTCATTTGCATGTCTTTGGATGTGGGGCCTTTTTCCATGTGCCCAAGGATAAATGCAATAAGTTGGATCCTAAAAGTGTGAAATGTATTTTCCTTGGCTATGGAGATGCAGGTGAGATGGGATCTTGTCTTTAGGATCCACATGCACGAAAAGTCATCCGCAACCATGATGTTGTGTTCCATGAGGACAAAATGCATATGCAGCCTAAGAAAGTTGTTGAGATACACATGGTTATCTTTCAAGAGGAGCCCTCTCCTCCCGCATGGCTAGCTAGAAAACCTGCACCAACTAATCCTCATGGCCAGGATGTTAGGCAGGATGCTACACAGGATGTTAGACAGGATATTGGACAGGCAACAGCACAACCTGCGTTGAGGCGTTCTACTAGAGGTAGACGACCTCTTCACCGCTATGATCCCTTCATATATTATGTCTTGGTTACAGATGCAGGAGAGCCTCTCACCTATGATGAGGCTATGTGCAGGGGTGATAGTCACTCCTGGGAGAGGGCTATGCAGTCTGAGATTAACTCGTTGCATAAGAATCATACGTGGGATTTGGTTTCCTTGCCTAGTGACAAGAGGGCTTTGCCTTGCAAGTGGGTGTACAAGTTGAAAAGTACCCTTGGACACCCTAGGCCGGCATACAAGGCCAAATTGGTAGCAAAGGGTTTTAAGCAAGAGCATGGTGTTGAATTTGATGAGGTCTTCTCTCCTATGGTTAAGATTGCCACCCTACCCTTAATCTTGGCTTTGGCTACACCGTTTGACTTGGACTTTTATCAATTGGATGTCAAGACGGCTTTTTTACATGGGGACTTGCATGATGAGATATACATGGAGCTGCCTAAGAGCTTTGCAGAGCCTGGTAAGGAACACCCAGTGTGCAAATTAAGGAAGAGCCTTATGGCTTGAAGCAGGCACCTAGGGAATGGTACCATAAATTTGATGCATTCATGCAATCACATGGCTACATTCGTAGTGTTATGAATCCATGCTTGTACACGAAGAAAGCCCGTGATGGTTCATTACTGACTTTGGTACTCTATGTGGATGACATGATTTTAGCAAAGAAAGCTCATGATGAGCTAGATGCTCTTAAGGCTCAACTCAAGAAGAGCTTTGAGATGAAATATATACGGCAAGCCTCTCATATACTTGCTATGCACATTACGTGTGACAAGTCTCATGGACTACTCTATCAATTATAAAAGGAGTATATCTATAAAGTCCTTGAGTGCTTCTGTATGCAAGATGTGAAGCCTATTGGCTATCCATTGCCTTCTCATGTGAAGGTATCATAGGCCGATTGTCCACAGACAGATGAGAAGCAAGCCAAGATGGCCAAGATTCCCTATGCATCCATAGTGGGCACTCTTATGTATGCCATGATAGCCACTCGTCCAGATATTGCATTTGCAGTTGGTGTTGTGGCACGTTATATAGCTACACCTAGCAAGAGGCATTGGGATGCCATGAAGGGTATCATGAGGTACCTGAAAAGGACACTGCTGATATGTGCATATGTTATGGTAGCCAAGTTATAAGAGTCATGGGATACACTGACTCTGACTATGTAGGACATGCCAATAGTAGGAAGTCCACTTTTGGCTATGTGTTCAACTTTATTGGAGTTATTGTTTCATTGATGTCCTGGGTGCAGAAATGCATGACCCTTTCTACTACAGAGGTCGAGTATGTTGTAACCACTGAGGCTTGCAAGGAGGACATTTGGTTGGGTCGTTTGGTTGTTGACTTTGGTATTGCAGATGCTATCCCTACATTGCATTCGGATTCTATGAGTGCTATCTAGTTAGCCAAGAATCTGGTCTTCCATGCGAAGATTAAACACATTGAGGTGAAATATCACTTCATTCGTGAGGTCATTGAGGACAGGTCTATTGACCTTGTCAAGATCTCAACTGACCACAATCCTGTTGACTTACTCATGAAAAGCCTCGATGGGCATTGGATGAGATGACATCTTTCCTCATCATTTTGTATCTATGTATATCTTATATTGTCTTTTCTTTTCTTCTTCTTTTTCACTCCTCACTAAGGCATATTCGCCTTTAATTGGGAGGTTGTTGGGGGTAAAGGTGCCTCTGCCTAGCCGCCCATGTATTACTACACTGTGACAGTACTTGCGTTGGCACACTATAGGTGGCAGACGCCCATCACTGTCACTTCATTCTTTATTCTTTTAATGACATTTGAATAAAGGAAAGGCCAGTCACACATTGTAACTGTTGGAGTTCCCACATTGTGTGTGTCACTCTCTCTTGCTCTTGCTCCTTCCACCATAACTCTTGCTCCCGCTGGTGCTTTCACTTTAGGGCTCACCTCCCTTCATGACCTTTGCATGTTCCAACCCTCTGGGACAATCACACGATACACGGCACCACATGTGTCATACATCGTTGTTTGGATAGTACCTACACTTGCATTAAAATATTTAACTAATTATATGTCAATCGTGTTGACAAGCCATAAAACATCCTCAGATAGTGGCATGTAAGGAAACACCTTTGCTATATCTCTTAATAGTGCATGCTTAGAACTGAGTGGCAAGAAATAGCAAACTGCTTTGCAGAATTCTTTGATTCCATCTCTACATACTCATACTTGTACATATCATGCCTCTGTCTCTCTTTGTACAACATGTACTCGATCAAAGAGCTCCTTCCTAAATAATACCACAACTCTTCTTCATCCTCTAGTCCCCCCATTGTGCATGATTAAGGTCAAAAATATGACTCCCATCTACGTTCTCAAACCTTTGGTAAATGCATACCAATGCATTTGTGAGTCTCAATGTACATAGCAATATCTACATTGCTTACAATGTCCTCAAAATAACCTATAATAATTAAGACCTTTGTTGCACATACACGTTGTACATCCATAATTGGCACCTCATTTGTTCCTATTTTTGCCCCAAGTGCTTTTGCACCTACTTGGGGAGTGCCTTTCTCGATCCACCCCACTATGCATACTCTACATTTTACCTCTTTCTCTCAAGAGTAGCATTCATAACCTCCATTTTATGGATGGGTAATAATTTTGTTTTCTTCAATCCATTGTGTGGTCTCGTTCACTTGTGCTAGCATTTGTTTTGCCACTTTGGCCCATGACTTAATTTCTTTTTCCATGTCGATACTAATCTCTTATTTCATCTTGCATTTGTTTTGTCACTTTGGCCAATGAGTTAAATTCTTTTTCCACATGATTATAAATATATTATTTTAACTTGCATCTTTGGGGTGATCCCCTTCGCTACTATAAACTCTTTTTTTTGTAAACTATATTACTAGAGAGAGAGGGGGGGAGAGAGAGAGAGAGAGAGAGAGAGAGAGAGAGAGGCACATACAATATCATTGACCAACATACTCTCATGAAATCCATGAATCAGGAATGGATAGATCAACAAAAATAGTTTACTACATTGAAGTGGTTCAAAAATCCCTTTAAGGAACAAGTGGATTACTAAGGCCATACTAAGCAGGCTCAAAATACTATTTTAATTTAATTTTTATCTAATATGTATCTAAAATATTAATTGAAAATCACACAATGCTAGGACTGGCACATGCATGCATGTGCTCCTCTCTAGCAAATCCAAAACATATTGAGGATCATGAACTTAAGATGGGTGTTATACAAGGTATTAGAACTAGGGCTTTGTCAAACTTTTGTGTCAATCCAAAATAAATGGCCATTGAATGGATTTATAATGGTGTGCACCTTCAACATCTCCTCTCTTACCACTCTTTTCTTTTAATGCAAGAATATCTACCTATTCTATCTTGTAATTGAAGGATTTAACAAACCTAAGACTGATCCTATGTAGTAATCATATAGTACTCCAAAACCATAATTTAAAAAGAACTTCATAATTTTTTCTCATATAAGAGGTTAGAGCTTGGCAAGCTCACAAATTGTCGAAGCTTCAATGGCTATCGAAACAAGTTCATTATATAATGAATATAGTTTTGCTTTTATATTAACAAAAATTATATACTTTAATATATAATATTGATTGCTTATATAAATACGCATATACTTGATTGAATTTCAACTCAAATTAAGAGAAAGTCCATATATACTTTGCATTACATGTCGGATCTAATCTAACGCATATCCTAAATCTATATTAGGCATGCTATAGATACAAAGGAATGCTTTACATGTCTTAGATTTAGGCATGTTATGAATATGTAGTATGCTTATATTATAGATAAAAATGTTAATACACCTTACACATAAGTTACCCATATGTAAAATGTTGATATATGAAATATACTTACTTATCCTTTTAATAGTAGGAAAATTAAAGCGAGCAAGAGGTGGAGCAAAGGATGTTACTAATTTAATACTACTTCTAAACCCCTTCCATAAGTTGGAGAGGTGATCATAAAAACCTTAATTTTTAAAGTCTAACTAATAAGATAAAAATCAAACCATTGAATATCCTACATTGTACAATTCCCGTGTGACAAATGTGTCGTACTATAAAACCTCCAACTTACTAGATATATTATTTTCGTTCATATCCATCCTTCAATAATCTCATAACTAGATCATACAAAGCAATATATGAAAGGGACTTTAATTATGCAATGGTACAATGATGTTACGCTCATTTCTAGAATAATGTTATGAGCATTTGTTGAATTGTTATTCAAGGAAGTCCACGTGCATACATCATAGTTTGCTTATCACTAGATGTACAATTACTACAAGACATTATAGTTTGCTTATCACTAGGTATGTAGTAGCAAGCCTTCTAAGTTGTCAACACACATACATTTGTGTTAAATCAACCTTACCATGTAATGTGAAATATTTAACTAACATAATATTGTCTTTAACACTACACACACACACACATAATAGAGAGAGAGAGAGAGAGAGAGAGAGCTCACATGTTATTATTAGTGTGCTATACACAATCACATGCTTTAATCGTTATCTTATATATGATCGAAAGGTCAATGAAAGCTTTTCATTGCTTTCCACTATGACTAACTAATGACATGGCCAAAATTAGGTTGTCATAACAAATCCTTCCTCTAAACATTAGAAAAAAGTATATAATACACAAAAGTACATGACAATTCTCATATACTACACACAAATATTATTGGCACTACTAATTCATCACATATCATAATGAACACATATCTTGAAAGTATAATAACTTGTGTTAGTATAACTCAACATTAAAACTTAGGTTTATGCTTATAAGATCCCCAAAACCATGTATTGGTACATACTTCAACAATTACCATTCAAGAAAAGCTTACCTTTCACTCTATCAATAAATACGATTTGAAATATATTTAGAGATAAATGTATAAGTCTTTACAGCATAAAATATAAAGCTACCAAATACATAAGAAAGATGAGTTAAATAAGGTCGCAAGTATAGAGGCAAGTAATTGCAAATTTGCATGGCCGTGTGTCGGGAGGCAATAAATATAGCACTGTAGACAACAATGAGGTTTTTAACGATGGAGGACGAAGCTTGAACATGGAAGGTAGTAAATAGACGAATGTGGATAGGCTAAGTGACTCCTTGATGGAGAGGTAGAAGGTATCGCTGGGGATGGATGGTTTGAGGAATGTGATGGAGATGGTTTTGTCGATGAGGCTAAGTGACTCCTAGAACATGGAAGGTAGTAAATAGACGAATGTAGATAGGCTAAGTGACTCCTTGATGTAGAGGTAGCAGGTATCGCTCGGGATGGATGGTTTGAGGAATGTGATGGAGATGGTTTTGTCGATGAGGCTATGTGCCAAGATGGAAAACAAGGCTGACGGAGGAGGAGCTGATGTAGCACTGCGTAGATGTTGATGGCGGCCAAAAGCTTGAAGGGGGTTGAGTGGACGTGATGAAGGTGGATGCAACGGTGAAGAGGCAACGGCCAAAGCTCATGATCATGCCCAGAGTGCGAATGTGAGGTGATGTGGATGACGACAAAGGGCAGCCCGGTATGGCTGGGCAGTTGGAGCTCATCCACGAGCTTGGGGTGGGTGATGTGGAGTACCGCCTCCCTCGCGTCATGTGGGCATGGAGGCCTTGTAGAGAGAGGTGTTGGGCTATACTCGAGCACACATCAGTTGAAGGGTGTCTCTACTTCTGGTAGATAGAACACAGATGGCACGGTCCCCCCGCCCCCCCTTCCGTTTACAGGGCCATAGATGCTAAGATACACAACGGAATGTTGCCCCCGACCTGTGATCTCTCGGGTGGAACAGCTCCACGTCCCAAACCTGCCCCGCCCCAGTACTTCATCAGAGTGCATCGCAGCAACAAAAGGAGCATCACGAGTATCAATGCTTTCACTGTACCTCCACCCACGGATCACCAGACACTATATGACGTGGTGGGCATCGAGCTTCATGTGCCAGTGGCGGGGATCACAAGCACCTACCACAAACTCGTCAGGCCGCGTGCCCCAGCCACTATAAGAAAAAAGTCAGTATGTAGCCGTTCCTGCGCGTGCACAAAGGCCTATAAGGCCACCACTATGCTGAATATAGCGATGCTCCTAATGAAGAGAAAGGATTGCACTATGCAAGAGTGTTGTATGTCTCAATGTCCATCCATGTATTTTCCTTGTTTTTCCTTTTAAAGGTTAAAGTTCAAGGATTTGGTGTGTGTGTGTGTGTGTGCAATAGAAAACCTTGATGGTAGGGAAAGAGTGCTTATATTTTGTAGAGGGAGGATGGGATGTCAATTTTTCAAAGCTTTTTGTTCTATGATAGCAAAACCAACCAATGGCATAGCCTAGTGGTTTGTGTGTCGATTGAGTTTCATGGATGTGTGAGTTCAAACCCCAGACTACGCTTCCCCAAAGGCACAATCATTATGCAAGTATGGTAGCAAAACCAAATGAGGGCTGCAAAAATGCATGTGTTTGCACAAAGAAGCAGTTCTAAGTAGTAATAAAATCTCGTTAAGATGTAGGCCTTGAGTTGAGAATAAATGTCCCCATTGATATACCATGTGATGCACTTGATTTTGGTTCTCTTGAATGGATTTGAGTAACTCATGCTATTCCTTTTCCATGTTCAGTGCATGGCCAAAAGCCAACATGTTAGGCATTTGCAAGCAAGTGATAGACTATATGAAAGGTTCAACAAGCCATTCTTAAGTTTTTGACACAAGATAAGCTAAGTAGATAGGATTCTAACTAAAAGAAATGCTTCTTCGTACAAATATGCAAGTTGATGGCATAAACGATATGGGAGAGACAAGAATCAATAATGCCATTAATGCACAAATTTTATTCTAACTAAAAGAAATGCTTCTTTGTACAAAGATGCAAGATGATGGCATTGATTCAATAAAAATAAAGGATATGGGAGAGACAATAATCAATAATGCCATTACTACACAAATTGTATTGATTCTCCTCTTTCCCATATCCTACACATGTTGAACCAACACATGGCATCCAACTTGACAAATTGATAGAATTAGAGATAGAATTAAATCCCATGCACAATCTTATGAATTATATCACATTTGAAGGTATTCCTAGTTTATATGGTTGAATTAGACTACCAATAGGTTGAATTATATCACATCCAAAGGTATTCTCAATTCATATAGTTGAATTAGAGTACAAATATTGTTCAATACTCATGGCAATTGGAGCCTAGAGCTTTCTCCACAAGCAACGAGACAAGAGGGACACACTATTTACAAGCACGCATCTATAATACTTCATACTCTTGGATTTAAACTTCAAACCATTGGGCTTAAAATAGTTATGTCAAATTGTGAGCTTCTTTCATGTTGAGAGTTGAAACCTAACAAGACACAAGATTTGCATGACAATCAAAAGTAAAAAGATGCATTAATAATTTGTTTATTGAAATGATGAAGCTCATATCATTATAATCATTAATTATTAAGCAATGTAATAAAGGAAAGCAAAAGGCACACTCATAATGAGTAAATATAGAAACATATTTAGGAGGTTGCATAAGCCTAGCTACAAATGTTAGCTACATGGCTATAGGTGGCTAAGGAAGCACACAAAGTTGGTAGATGGTCCTCTCACAATAGTTTCAAATTTTCTAGTGCTATATATAAGAATTTATTAACAAGGTGCCTCCATAAGTTGAGAGGCACTTATTGTGAAGGCTTATATACTTCCCTTTAGAGCTTTAGCTCAATGCAATCACAATTGCCCCTTTTAGTAGGTTATCACAATGGAGGTTAAGTCATTGATGGATTGTGGCCCATGAGTGTATGTGCCCACTTAAACAATGCATAAGTGGAGAACTAGTGGATAAGAAGGAAGATGCCTCTTGTATGGAGGCAAAGTGGACTAGAGTAGTAGCCAAAGTGTTGAAAATGGAGATGCATAACCAATAGGCCTCCATAGCAATTTATAGGTCTTGAGATGGAATTCTAATGGTGAGGCTAATAGGTGGTAGAAGCTTGGTTGGATAGAATGATTTTAGTGGTGAGGTAGTTCTAGGTTTGTAAAGGCCAAAGCAAGATGAAGGCAAACAGATATGTCTTTGCATCTCCTAGGTCCTCTAGCTACCCACTTTCAAAAAGTGCTTCAATGGCCACCAATCTGGCACCCATCACCATTGAGAATTAACACCACTATATTGCATTGTTAAATTCCAAATTATCCTACAAGACCAATTCGTTTGAATATGGCTTTGGGAGGGGAGCTATATCCTTTTAGCAAATTCTACATCCTTATAGCAAATTACTCGAGCTTGACCCGTCACCCAACCATATGGCTTTGGGAGGGGGAGCTGTATCCTTTTAGCAAATTCTATATCCTTATAGCAAATTACTCGAGCTTTTTAGACCCGTCACCCAACCATCGAACCGCACTTTTTGACCGTCCTCTCTCCGTAACCTACTAACAGACTTTCGTGTCTCTACTCGACTGAAGAGCCCAAGCATTGACGGGAACGTGACAGGGGTCGCTAGAACGGTGAGATCAGAGGAGGTGGATAGAAGCGAGGGAGGAGGACGAGTGGAAGACTCTGAGGTGCATGGGAGGTGGATAAGGCGAGACGGAGCAAGAACTGAGGTAATTAGCGGAACGCCGGAGTACTTTCATGAAGCAAAAACAATGAGTTTTAATAATGCTAACTTCACACGATCTGTACTACGGTACCAAGTAAATTGTCAATAATAGAATCACCTTGACAATCTATCGCTTTTTTTTTAATGGTATCACATGTTTTTTAAAAAGAAGCCACCACCACTTGCGAGAGATGAAATCTTAAAAATCCAATGTGTGTGTGTGTGTGTGTGTGTGTGTGTGAGAGAGAGAGAGAGAGCCCATTTTATGATAGTGGCACTTCAACCAATGAATCTAATGCCCTCCCAACTACAAGAAGCCGTGCATGTGAAGAGAAAAAAACAATCAGGGCTACAATGGCAACCCTAATTCTTAAGAAATATGAGCTTTATTGCCGGTGTTCAAGTAGTACGGCCGCTATGGCGATCAGATAAGTTGATTACCATGACAGCCCTGTGAGGAAAACGGGGAATCTGCAGGGAACCTCTGAGAGGATTGCAGCTCATGCCACTTACTGGTTGCCCACCCAAACTGCTCTAATCGTCTATCTGTTGCTCAATGCATTTACTGGTGTTTTTGAGACCTTTTCTGCTTCTCACCCCAGGCAGGTATCACAAATGGAGGGTCAGGCCCACTATTGTGTTGTGGATCCCTGCCGCTCTGCTGCTGTAGATCCTTGTTGACATGGTTGTGTTGTGAAGACGACTCTCCCAGATTCCCCCGGCACCTTGTTGACCCACAAAGGCACCTCACAGAAGGACCAAATTGTACAAACCTGCGCATGTAAATATTCATTACAAACCTCCGGTTGGAAAGGACATTGTATCCCACGGAATGCCATGCGTCATACCTGTAGTCATATGTCAAATGTTCTCCCTCCTTGATATCACGCAGTGCAAAAATGCCAACTCTGATCTCACCATCAACCCTCCTTTGATATCACGTCACAAAGTCAGATACCGTGTCTACTTTGCCGACAAGTATAATCTGAATAAACGTTTAAGCTGATACCAGATAACATCGATGGCAAGTTCAAAAAAGGGGAGTGACAACCAACCACTTTTCAAGCTTGCAATTAGGTTCACAGCTGTGATTAACAAAACGCGATGCATTCCCCTTGAAAGTAGCATCAATAATGAAGTCTCTCCCGACCTCGCACATGTAAAAGTTTTTGTCTCCTCTTTCTTTCATTGTCCACAATCTTTCTTCACACATGGTTTCGTTGATTACTGTGGTGGCATCAACGCAAAGCAGACTGTCATTCATCCAGGAATACTGCAGATTGCTTTAACTTCGGTTCAGACTCAAACATCTAAAAAGTGGCAAAACAGCAGCTCAGATGTTTTATAAGTCACTATAGGCCTTTACAGAATCAGATATAAGAGCAAATACACTACTCATCAGCCATTCTTCGAAGTGATTCTCTGCAACCTGCACAGCAATGAAACCTGCTGTCGTGTTTTATTAGACGAAAGCTCACGTACTAGAGCAGTTTCTTCGAAGCATAGTCACTGAGGTCCTTATGTGCAGGCTTATGGTACATTTCAGTATTTCTTACCTTTATTAACAGACCAAATGCCTCCCCTTGTTTCTTGTGGTCTGTCTCTAATGGGACACAACACTTACAGACCTAAAGTGGCTTTGCGAACTATCATTTCAGACTGTCAGGAGGTTGAAGGAACTAGCCTGAGATGCGGTAATATAGAGCCTTTTAGATGTGCCTGTTCACGTTGGCTAGTGACGACTGCGCACTGCATCCAGACACCCAAACATTGTCTTTATTTTTGTGTCAAGGCAACGCCTTCCTTGGCAGAAAAGTTACAAAGCTCAAACACTATTGGCATCCTGAAATGTGGCACACCCAGAAGCCCTATATACCAATTCACAGTGCCAATAATTTTAACGAGGCGCTTCGCGCTGGGATTGATGCGCATGGGCGGGCGGACGCAACGTGATGCGTGTGGGCGGAGTATAGGGGGGGCTGCATGCACGACGCGTGATAGATGTAGGAGATTGAGCTCTGGTGCTTCTCGCTTTCTGTGGAGCTTTTTACTCGCTCAAAGGGGCTAGGATCGAATGTAAAGAGACTCGCAACATTGTTGCTTCCTGCTTACCCGCCCCGTCACGTTGGCTTCTTTCCCTCACTCCACCTTTGACTGCCTTGAGGGTCCCACAACTCTTGCGAGATCTTTTATTTGTAGTTACCTTTCCCAGGATTGCTCTTGAGCTTTGATCTACTCAGCTTCACCCATGCTCTTTTGAGCCTTTATAATATATTGATTTTACCTCAGCATAAATATTTAATTCAGCCACTCGTGCTTAACATTCCTCCACCCCCCCCCGCCCCCCCCCCCCCAAAAAGTCATTGACTAATCAGACCAAGTAGGAGCTTAGACTTTCACATGGATGAACAACTAAGAGCCAGCTTTGCATTTCAACACTGGTATTTTGATCAAATCTAATGACATAGCCATCACCTATCACATTACATCTCCATTGTTGTGACTTGTATATTGTTGGGGGAGATCTAAACAATCCTTGAAGCAAGATGCTAAGCTGTGTGTCTTAGCTTCTATTGCAAATGGAGTTATCAACGTTCTCCATATAGCTATTTTTAACCTCCATCAAGGTTCAAAACATTCAAATATTTTAAAACTATAGCTTGCAGAAAACTTAGCTACAAATGTTAACTCCTTTTATTGAAATACATCATTCAAGAAATATATTCTTCAATAAAAATTTTGAGTGATTTTTTTAAAAAAAGGTTGAAAGTACCTTCACCAACATACTCAATAATAAACTCTCCTTTTCGAAGAGGCTCTAATGTGTGCACTCCCCATCCACACATCATTGTCTGCGTACAAAACAAACCAGAATTGTAAAGATGGACAAGTTTCAGCCAGATAGAAACTCTCATACATCCTTGTTTTTGCCCTATGGTTCCATGTAATGGACCAAACACAACCCAACTATACATCATGGAGTTCGTCCTTGTTTTTCCCCCCTAGTTCCATGTAATAGACCAAACACAAACCAAGTATGCACGGGGATGTAAAGATAACTGTGAAGTCTACTAAATGACTTTTTTTTAATTCTTAACATTTTCCAAATTCTTTCTTAGTTCTCATACTCCATATTCCTAATTGTTAGATCATAACAAGTCTTATGGATTCCTTAGCTCCCTCAAGGATGTCATATTGCGATAAGTGCCTGATAGTGGGATCCATCTTTGGGTTACACATGTCTAAAAGAATTTAAATGCACTTCAAGACCCTCAACAAGGTTTTCTTTAGAGAAAAGACCAAGGTGCTCCAGGTCAGATGATGCACTAGGAGGTTTGGATGGTTTGGTGAGTTAATCCTAGAGCCACCCCATAATTGCATGTACCACTCCGAAGTTTTGCTTCTTATGATATCCCTTAAGATTTGTTGGGTGTTTTTCTTTCAATTTAGATCCTTGAAGTCTGTCTTTAGGACGCATGGCTTTGAGGGCACTACTTCCTTGCAGTAGGGCACTGTAAAGTAGAATTAGGCTAGTTCAATCAATCAGACATAATGATAAATTTGAAACTACTCATATAATATTGCTTTTCCCATTATTTGCCAAGTGCAGACAAAGCATAATACACAAATAGTCAAGAGAAACATGGGCATCAACCCGAACAAACAGAACAAGGTGAATAAATGTAAGTGTTGCCAGTGAAGGCATTGGATGTCGTTGGACAAATCAAGTACAACGCATGAGTAAGCAATAAAAGAACAAGCATGAACTGAAGGCATAGGAACAAGCTGGGTACAGTGGAAAATTAAGTGCAACAGACCCTGCACATATAATATGAAGTGCACTGCAAATGAATGCTTTGGGAAGATGAATGAAGGAATCAATCTACATGGTAGCACCTAGGAAGCATAGTGACATGAGACAAAAAGGGCCTGTCAAAAAAGGGAGCAGATGAAAAAAAAACAAAAACAAACTGCACGCCCAAGAAAAGTCAAACATAGTTATCAATATCCTTTAAAGACTCAATGAGATGGGGTGCACAAGCAAGGTGGCCAATACTTCTTACACTCTGTCTGAGATCATACATGTGCCTAAATGCCCTAAAAGTAAATGCATCATGGCATGACCATATGCTAACACCCTCCCTTGGATTCTAGATAGAGAATCACCACTTTGTATCAGCACCTTGAAAAGGATCCACTGAGCACTCCCCAACATAGTCATACTGAAGGTCAATGTTTTCAGTGCACAAATGGAACATTAGATTCCTACCAAACAATCATTTGTTTGTGATTTACATACTAGCCATCCTGTCCTCTGTGTCCATCTCCTGGTTGTGAGCCTTAGTTTAAGTCAGACAAGGATGTTTGAGGCACATCAGATGGAGACATGCCATTTCTATGGGCATCCTACTGCAGTCATCTTTAGGCCTCTCAAGCATCAGAACTGCACATTGCCTGCCAAGACCCACCCACTTGCTGTCCAGCATGCCATATGGCACTCCCTCACCACATGTTGCCTTTTTCTTGCATTCCATGCCTATTTCAGTAAGGGGCACATTGGCAGGCAGGTTGGCGCTTTTTTTTTTTCCATGAAGAGTAATTTTATATAATTACAATAAAAGAGTACGAATGCCACACAGAACTAGGAAGACAGCAGAAGCACGGAGGAAGAAGGCAGGTCAGTGCATTTACTACTTAAGTCGGCACATTCATGAGCAGGCCGGCATGCACACTCACAAAAGTATGGTCAGCCTTGGCTGCACAACCTCCTGAGATATGGCAGGACATGCATCCATATACTTCATCATTGCAAAAGACAAAACAATTGCGGGGTGCAATGAATCTCCATGTTGCTCAATGAGATGGAACCATGTAACGTGCATGTCCCTTCAATACAACAACATCCCTTGAACTGACTTCATCTCGACACATGCGAGAACACCCCTAAATTGCACGGTGACACTGCCCCATGGAAAGAAAAAATATATGAATATGGGTTAGTTCAGTTTAGTCGGGCTAGTAATGCTGGTTAACTAAATCCATTTTAGTAAATAGTTGAGCCACTTTGCTAAGTTACTAAAGCCTAGTAGGTTAGTAATGATAATATTACCCAAATTATAAATTACTATTAATATTGTTCAAGTTAGTAGGGGAGTTACATGAGTGGAGCATTCCCCCCCCTCCCCCACCCCAAAAAACCCTCCTCCACCACCATTCCCTCCCATTTTGCAACCAAAGTTTATTATTATTTTTAAACCCTACCCCCCCCCCCCCCCCCCCCCCCAAGTGGAAGTCCCCTCCCCCCATTTGTGGCTTTGTAGGTATACCATGGCATTACCTAAGAATGCACCTATATAGGGAGTAGTACTCACTCAAGCTCTACATGGGATGTACTCTACATGTGATTCCCTATGCTCGGTGGTGAACCCTCACATGTGCGGCATCACAAGGGTGTAGTCTTGAGATGTGACTGCATGTCATATCTTTCTATTTCATGAATACAAGGATTCCTTATTGATATATTATGTGTTCCTTTCCATTGTGCCATTTCTATGCCGTATGCACTTGAATTCCCATGAAGGTCTGTAATACTTGGAATTAGAACAACTCTATCACGGAGCAAAGTAGCTCAATATTAGGGGAGCAAACTCGTGGCCACATAGGATATCCTGACACAGCACAAAGCTGACCCATATGTACCAACCAAGCTATGAAGGAGCCATGACACAATAGGTACGTGTGGCATACCATCCGAGATGACGACCACCTGGAAATATCTCAAGCTATGGAAGGACACCTCATTTGAAGAGGAACTCCAACTGTCAGCACTGGCTCAAAAATGTATACAAGAAGGTTACTGCTCAAACAAATCAAGCAAGCATGGAAGACAATCAAGGAGCTGAAGAAGACTCACAAAGGACCCAAGATGCTACAAAATCTCAAGGAGAAGGCTGAAGACCCAGACAAGAACATGGATGAGGTTGACTACCAACTAATTATGGTGCATGGGAGAGCCAAGTTGTGGCAAGTCAAGATGGCCAAAGACCTCAACATGGAACTACAAGGAGATAAAATCCTAAGGTGGCACTGGGAGACCGCCTATGGATCTAAAGAAGCATGAGCAGGTTGAATGATATGTGAAGCAGATGAAAGTTAACAAGCTCCAAGAGTTGAAGAATGGAATGAAGCCAAACCAAAGAAAAGTAGAAGAGCCAAGAGAATAAGAAGGTGACATGTGAAGATGAATTCTGGTTAGATGAAGAAGAGGAAGGAAAATATCGGTAGCCAAAGGCCGACTACCATCTCAAAGTTTACTATGAAGGAGCCAACTACCCACGAGCAAAATACGCTGAAGAGCAATACCCCATTGGCTACTACTACTGCCCTAAAGATTATCCCATTGTCTACCACCCCAAAGCAGAATACCTCTATACCGACTACCCCTTGGAAGGCAATTACTCCACAAACTCCTCATCTATAAGATGATCAAAACGTGAAGAAGAAGAAGGTGAAGGTGAAGGTGAAGGTGTGTCTACCTCCTCCTTGAGACCATAATGCCTTCTCAGAGCCTCCAATGATGGAGAAGCCTAATAGAGCATCGTAAAATCCCTAAAAGAAGGTGTCTAACACACTATGAATCAGAATCAAGTCGCATGTGAGTCACACAAACACTAGGCTCCATAATCACCGCAAGATACTCTTTACAAGATCACTGTCTCTCATACCATGTGAAGAAATCCCAAGATTTGCACTAAGGAAACACAACATGTACGACCAAGATTGAAACACAAGGACTCTAATAGTGACAAACAAAAACCCTAAATCCAAAACGCAAAACTCAAAACTCAAACACAGAGAGAAGAAACTCTAAAGTGAATGAATACTAGAAATGAATGTAAGAGTGTACAAAATGCCAAAGAGCAAAGCAATGAAGTATCAGAGAGTGGCGTTTACCGAAGACAGATCCCAACTGCTATGACCACCAGTCAAATTGCGAAAGACGAAGAAAACACCAAACGTTGATCACTAGGGAGTCACGAGACTGAGGTGACAGCAAGGATAATGCCATGAGTAGAGTACAGCAACAAGCTATAAATACAACAATAGAGCTACTACTTGGAGGAGGAAGACAACAATGAGTTGTCGTGTGCAAAGGGAAGGACCAAATGCAAGCTCCAAGAGGTCTCCTAGAGGAGTGGAGGGCTGCCACCTGACGCGTGAGATTGTAGAGTCCAAATGCCAGCAATAGGACAAGCTGCCGATGATGAGGACGCCAAATGCAGCCAAGTGTGGGGCACTAAACAATGGCCGGCAGCAATTGATGAAGACACCAACAAGTATTGGAGGAGTTGTGGAAGGAGTGGCAGATGTTGCAAAGGGTAGACCACCACATGGGTGAAGGCTGATGGCTGAAATCTGCACAAGAGTAGTGATAAGCCTACATGAAATGATAAGACTAAATGGTGGACAGCCTATATATTTATAGATGTTGAAGGGTACCCCAAAAATTAGTGTTTTGGGGAACCATTGAAACTCTTTCAAACTGAACACCGATTTTGTGTTTTTCATTAATTAAGCTTGTTTTGGGACTATTTAAAAATGCTAATCAGCTGTAAAGCATGTTTTAGCTCAATAGACACCCCCCCACCAACATTCGCCAAATACATACCTTGCATTTGAATGGTGTATAATTGATCCATCCCTCCATTCTTGTCAATTTCCACCATGCTTTAGATTTGCACAATGCCTTAAATGTATTGGCTTTGGTGGTCAACCATGCACGGTCTCTGAACGGTCTCTGATCATGAAGTGATAAATCTGATTAGCTGAAGAGGATTAAAGGGTAATCAAAATCCCAATCTTGCCAAGGGCAATCAAAATCAAAGATAGGAAAGGATTGCCAGTCCTACAAGAGATCAAAGACTCTACCCCAAAGATCACTGTGGCCACAAGGCACCCCAAAGACTCATTTGATGGTGTGCAAGGACACCAGAGTGCCTCGGGCAAGGGAGTGGCAACAGCCACCAAGGTCAAACCAAGACGAGCCATGCTATCTTTGCAATTTTCTATTTTTAGGTTCATAAATTCAAATCCCTCCAATGAAAAATCTCTCTCTCTCTCTCTCTCTCTCTCTCTCTCTCTCTCTCTCTCTCTCTCTCTCTCTCTCTCTCTTTTGTAAAAGGTAATTGTATTAATTACGAAAAAAAGGTACAAGATTACATGATTACATGATTACAAGAGACACGAGGGCCCTAGGCCAACGTGTGGGGAATCCCCGTACTAATGCACTAAAAAGGGTTACACCAATCATGGCAACGACCCAGAGACAATTGCCATATGCCAGGGAACCAAATCCTCCCGAGGGAGCAAGTCGGAGTGCCGGATGAGATCTAGCTGCCAATGCAAGAGCCCTTTAAGCCTGGCAATATGTCTCGGTACATTAGAGGCCGAATCAAAGAGAAAAGCATTGCGTGTGTTCCAAATGTGCCAGCATCCCCAGTATCTAAAAAAGTGAAATAAGATCTTCATATGTAACTGTGGCGGTGTGGGGTACTTTGGGCGCACAAAGACCCAATCGAAAGGAGTTAGTGAGGACCCCACCACTGCGCGCCAGATTTGCGACAAGAGTGACCAGATATTCTTGGCGAGCGGGCAAGAAAGAAAACGATGTCGGGCCAATTCCGCAGTAGTGGTACAGAAGAAACAATTGCCATTCAAGATTCTACGCTTGGAAGGGGCCGAGGCAAGAGGAAGACCACCAATCATTACCCGCCAAAGAAAGACCTTGCATTTGAAAGGTGCCTTATTCAGCCAGCCCTCCATCAGCGTTGCCTGCTACCATGACTGCGATTTTCGCAGTCCCCAAACAGTATTAGCTTTCACACCCAGCCATTGGTGATCTTGAATGAGAAGATGATACAACTGATTAGTAGAGGCCTTTTCCAGACTCAACCGGCCTGCAAGGTCCCAGTCCTGCCAAGGACGATCCACAGCCAGGGCAGGAAAGGGTTGCCTACCTTGAAGCTCCGACAAAAGCTGTTCCCATAAACCACGGTATTCGCGCGGGATCCTGAAAAGTCTCCTAGCAGTCCGAAACGATGCAAGAACATTGCGAGTGGCAAGGGTAGCATCCGCAATCGAGGTCACACCTAAACGGGCCATGCGGTTAAATCTCGGTCTGAGCTGATGTTTGTCTTCCCATGAAAGTAATCTCGATACTGCCAACAATTCCAGCTGAAAGGAGTTAGTCTGCAAGCGGTCCCCCACTGGATGCCAACGGGCCTTTTGGAGCACCACTTTCCAAGAGCCGACCAAGTGCAGTAACAGAGAGGAAGAGGGACTGGAAAATCGAGCGTCAGCATTAAGGACATGCCACCAGGAGGCCCGAAGTCGTGTATTACCATGGCGTAGCCCGCTGTCCTCAAAAAAATAACGGGCTATGATGGTCCACGGGTGATGATCCACACACATGGCACGAAAAAGAGACCAACGAAGAGCCAGCATATGAGTTTCTGCATCCAAAATAGCTCCACCACCCATGCGTTTAGGGGTACATGTATGTAACCATGAAATCCACGAAATACCTGCCTGCAGTGAATCCTTCTTCCATAGCATGAAACAAATGGGATGAGTGAGGGCCTTCAAAGTAGTAGGCGTCCACGGCAACAATGGCAGGAAATACGTCAGTATTGGTAGCATAATTGTCTGAGCCACTTTGAGGCGGACATGGAATGGCCACGCTTGCGACTTCCAATACATAAACTTCACAGCCAGTTTTTGTGAAATCCACTCCAGTAGGTCTTTTGGCCGTACATCCACCCCCAATGGGTATCCAAGATGCCTGACAATGGAGCCACGGGAAACCACCTGGCCCTGCCAGCCTCATGACTGTAAATCAAGCTCCGTGCAACTGAGTATGGCTGATTTAAAGGCATTGATGCGAAGACCAGAGGCCTGACCAAAGAGCGTCCAAACATCTAATGCCTTGCGAATGTTGTCCCTGTCTGCCCACAAAATCATAAAGGTGTCATCAGCCAAAGATTGGCTAATGAAGTGCTGCCCCAAAGGAAGAGACAATCCTGCCAGCTGAGCAGAAGCCGCCATTGAGGATAACATTGGAAGGACCGGGTGAGTCGCTAGGGCAAAGAAGAGAGAACTCAAAGGGCAACCCTGTCTGACCGAGCGTGCAAGGACAAATGGCTCTGTAACCCCACCATTGAGCATAACTCTTGAAGAAGCCGTAGCACTAATGGTGTAGATCAATCAGGACATCCGAGTACCAAAACCCATAGCAGACATGAGATCTGCAATGAAAGACCAGTCCACATAGTCAAACGCCTTTTCCAAGTCCAATTGAATCAATACCACTTCCTAACTGGAGTGCCGCGCATAGTCAATAGCCATTTGCACATTTAAGATATTATGCAGAATGTTGCGGCCCTTAATGAAACCATATTGGAGAGGATGCACAATCGCTGGAAGGTGCTTGTAAAGCTGATTCGCCAGCACTTTGGAGAAGATTTTATACATCGAGCCTATCAAAGAAATTGGTCTCCAGTGTTGCAGCATTGACGGCGAAGGGACCTTTGGAATCAGTTTGATAAGGCCTTCTTTCCTTGAGGAAGGCATGACCCCTGTTTCCCAAACCTGCTGAAACATGACCGCCAATGGCTTCACCAGCTGCGTGGCCGAGTTCTCAAAGAATTCATTGGTAAGACCATCCCAACCAAGACTTTTATCCTTAGGCAGGTGCAACAAAACATCCATAACCTCCTCCTCGCAAATATCCGCCTCCAAAGTGGCTTGCATATCAAGTGGAACCTGCTGGCGGACCAGATGATAGAAGACCGAGCGGGCATGCGTAACCTGGCTAGAAGGCGAGGGAGAAGAACCAAGAAGTTCCATAAAATAATTTCTGCACATATTGACAATGGTCTGCGGATCAGTGACCATGTGACCTTCCGAATCCTGGAGTCTAGTCATATTTTCACGAGCAGGAGAAGCATGCAAGGCGCGAAAGAACTTACGAGACTGGCAGGCACTATCTTGCAATGTGTCAGTCAAGTTATGCAGCTTGGCCTACTGATAAGATTTCAACTGAAATACTTGAATAAGATGGGCCAAACGCCTCTCTAGTGACTGCAAAAAATCATCATCTGGGGTATCCACGAGCAACGAACGGACCAAAGCCAGCGGACCAAAGCCAATAAGCCCTCCGCTGCATGTCGACGTCGCCGACAAAGAGAGGCATGATGGATCCCATACTGCCGAGCAACCCGCTGCACATTAGAGAGCAGCCGTGCAAATGAAGCCAAGCCCTCAGAGGCAAAGTCCAATAAGAACCTCTCAATCAATTGCTGCATATAGCCCTGAAAAATAGGATGCTTCAAATAAGAGGAGTTGAAACGTAAAGGGAGCCTATCCAGCAACTGCATAAAAGGTGCAATAGGTTGTGCCGGCATCTCAAGCTGGAGGGGGAAATGGTCCGACAATGCATATTGCTGCAAGACCTTCATTTCCAGCATCTCGGGAAGAAAATCATCCCCCTGCATGATATACATTCGGTCCAACCGCGACCAAGTAGTTGCATATTGTGCGGAATGAAAAGTAAACCCTGAAAAAGAAGGGTGAAGCCACGACCAAAGATGTTGCTTAAGTACGCGCAAAGCAAAGGAGTTCCACACCCGGCTTTCCGGCGTATCCATTACCGAATGCCCTGAAGTGGACTGAGAAGAGTCAACACACATATTGAAATCTCCCATCAAAAACCCCCTTCGGCCAAGTGACATCGAGCCCTGCAAAGTCGACCAAAGATCCCGTCGGGATGCGGGATCATTCGGAGCATAGAGGCCCAGCAACCATAAAATCTCTCCTTCAAATAAGACTTCGATTACCAGAAAGCGGCCCTGCACATCATTTTTAACAAGAACAGGCTGGTATTGAATTAAGTAGTAAATGTTTACATCAGACCATCAAGTCAACATGGAAAATAACAAACATAAAGGAAAGTCTACCAAGACTCTAATACAGAAATGTCACAAAAAGAACAGCTGGTGTGGAGCGAACAATATCCAACCAAGGAGCAGCAATGTCAGGAAGACCCAGATCAGCAAACACCATAGAGGAGATTTGCCACAACACTAAACCACGAATACGAGCCACATGACCATGGATGCCCGATATTCTAAGTACGCCAAATATGCCACAAGGATGTCCATCTAAGGAAATGAAAAAGGGAGGAATAATGCGAACGCAAAGAGGTCATAAAGGTCATCTTTCCCATAATCCACAAAAACAACATGATATCCGATACTGAGTCACTGAGGACCACACACGCGAAACAAAACTCAAAATCTGTCTTGCAACAGGGCAAGAGACAAAGAGATGAAGCAATGTCTCATCACATGTAGTGCATAATACACATCGACCAGCAGAGATCTTGCAAGCACGCAGCACATCCCTAGTAGGAAGAGCGCCAATAAGCAACCTCCACATGAACACTTTGCCTTGATACGGAACCTTAGATTTCGAGAGCTGGATGAATCTATCTTGCCTCTTCTTTTTGCTATCCTGAATATGCCATACTTTATTAGGCTTACCTAAGAAATGACCAAAAGCACATACACAAAAGCAATGGAAACTTGAGAACCTAAAGAGATAGGGATGAAATCTTCTGCTTCTTCTTTCTTCTTCCACACAAAATAAACTAAAGTCTACAATATGATAAAAGACTAATATGAAAGTACCACAACGTATGTATTAGTGATCACTAAGTGTATACCCGCTAGGAAAGAAAATGTGACACAATAAATATGCCATAACCAAGAATGGACTACATGGGTGTAGTCCAACTGTAGAATCACTAGCGTATTCTCATGTTAGTAACCTAACATGCTAATGAATAATAACACGCCACATAACCTAGGCACAGAGTGGATGCGAACTCATGTAGAGCTCGATATCTCAACACACTTTACTGCTTTAATCTTGGACACTAGATAGCCCGTTGGCCCCGAAATCACCACCCCTCTTGATATTTCTTTAACTTATATTGCGATTAGAGGGAGTACAAATGATCAGCAAGTCTTCAAAACAATTTGCCCCTTGGTTTGCTTAGGGATTGGACTCCACCATGCTTCTTCAAAGACAAATTCAACCCCACATCTGATATTGCTTGGCTGGCCTTTTGAATCTACATGAAATTCCTCTATATTTCAGTTGCTCAAATTCAAGTACTGGGCCCTCAATTTTGAGCATGCATTCCAAGGCAACTGTCAAAACAATTTAGCACTAGAGCAAAGCTTCTGACCTTCAATCTGGTGCTTAGCACCCACCAATTCAAGGCCATTGATAGTATCCCGATAATGGAACCATGAAACCAACCTTCCTTCTCAAATAGAGTGGTGATAACACGATTTAACAATAATTACAGCAAGCATAGAATTCACATAAACTGAAATGTACACTTAGCCAATTTAATCTTGGACACTAGACAAGTTATTGGATGGAGTACAACTGAGATTCCTTAATCTCCTCCGTTGATCCAAATGAGATTCCTTAATCTCATCCGTGATCCAAATGCCCCTTGCTATCACAAATGATCAACAAGCCTTCAAAACAATTTACCCCTTGGTTTCCTTAGGTATTGGCCTTCACCCTGCTCCTTGAAAGACAAATTCAACCCCAAATCTAATGAGGCATCTCTCAAAACCTAATTTCTATTGTAAATTAAAGTTTACAATAAAGATTGGCTCAAATCTCTTCCTTTGATGGCTCAAACTATTGAAAAATGCTAAGATAACTTGAGAGATGGCTAGGAGATGAGAGAGAATGGTGTAGAGAGAAAAATTTCAAAGTTTTGTTACAAGAAATGCTGAAAGACTATTGGCATCCTACTCAAACAATCATGGAGGCAATCACCTACAGCTTACCACCAAAAAGACAATCGACCCATCATGTATGCTTTCATTTGCACCAGAAGAACCCTGAGCTACTATCACCTACTCTTGGAGGGCTCCAAATTGCTGTCACATGATATAGGACTAATCCCTAGTGGCTGCAAATCACATCAACAGCCTCTCCTTGCTCTCTAACAGCCTCCCTCTCTCACACAATGGCTAGAATAGACTTCCACCAACCCCTAAAAATGCATTTCCTACTTACATGGACATGTTTAACCAAGTGGCAACCTTATAATCCTATTTTTCAAAATTATCTAGCTTATTAAATTAATTTTAATAATTATTCTAGTACTCAAAAAATTGATTTCATCAACCAATAATTAAATTGGCTAGGCCAATTTGTCTTCCAAGTATCCCTGAGCAGTTATTAGTCCTTAGACAAGCATTAGTTAATTAATTAATACCTAGTCTCTAATGTTACCACTGGTATTAGTAACCAATAAATTGGTCTAGGCTAACACAAGAGGGATCAGTAAATACACAAAAATAGAGATGGAACAATCAGCTCTCCCTTGTTCCTCAGAAATAGTCTAGCAGTTGTAACATTTTAAGAAAAGGCCATACCTAGAAAAGGAGGTGGTGGAAAGCCAAAGCCACCCGGATTATTAAAAGGTGCAGGCGTACCACCTGGGGTTTGTGGTACATAAGAGGTTGGTGGTACACCGTTAAACTTTATATCTGCAGGTCCTGTATGTAAAGGATAATGCCCAGGGGCAGGAGTCTGTCCAGAAGCTTCCGGGGTCTGTGACTGATTTTGAGCCCCTTGCTGCTGGGGCTGTGTGTATGTTTGTAGCATTGAAGGCTGCTGTAATGTTTGCTGCTACATCATGAAATGCTGGCACCAAGTACCACCTAGTACGTATCAAGCATAATTTATTACAATTTTTGCTTTCGACACCAATATTTGATATCTCAAGGTCTTGGGTCCCACACTGTGAAATAATTCACTTACACCGCACATGTGCAATTGATATTAGCACATTTGATTAACTTTTAATCAAATTCGAAGCAAAGCAATAAAATTTCACATCCTCATGAAACGCACACATTCTTTTTTTTTGTAAAAACACACACATTCTCTCTCTCTCTCTCTCTCTCTCTCTCTCTCTCTCTCTCTCTCTCTCTCTCTCTCTCTCTCTCTCTCTCTCTCTCTCTCTCTCTCTCTCTCTCTCTCGGCATCATCTATAAATATAGAGGATACTACACCGTCACAGAGGGATGCTACCTTGCCGCTTCAACCTCTCTATGCTAGATAGACCCATTAGAGATATTCTAAGATGAGAGAGTTTCCTAAGTAGTCTCACATTGTATTTGGCTTAAACATCATTTTGTACTCATCAGCTACATATTATTCACTATTTATTTTTCATTTAGATAGTCGTAGCATAATATGTCAACTATTTTGGGATGTAGCATTTTGGTCTAATAGGCCGATTTGGCCTTTTGTAAATGTTACTACTCTCTCTCTCTTTTTTCCTTTTTTTCGTAAAAGATAATTGTATTAATTACAAAAAAAATACAAGATTACTTGATTACAAGATACATGATGACAATCTAAGCCATCATGTGAAGAGGTTCCAAGTACTACAAGTTACAAAGTCATGGCAAAGACGCGGAGGAAATTGCCATATGCCAAGGACATAAGTCCTCCCTAGTTACTACTCTCTCTCTCTCTCTCTCTCTCTCTCTCTCTCTCTCTCTCTCTCTACACACACACACACACATGAGGCTTGCAAGCTATCAAAACAACTTGAATAACCTATTACATGAGTAGCACTAATAAATCACACAGAAAGAATAACTAGAGTAGAGCCAACAATAGCTAACCAGGGAGCAATAATATCCGGAAGAACCAGGTCAGCCTGACATCATAGAAGAGATTTGCCATAGCACTAATCCACACACACGGGCCACATGCCCATGGATGCCCGATGCAAAATCAAAAATAAAGGCATTCCGAGTACGCCATATATGCCACGGGCTATCCATCTAAGGAAATGGAAAAGGCAGGAACAATCTGAATGCAAAGAAGACATAAAGAACATCGAGCACCATACTCGAGAAATAACACTCCAAATCTGTTGCACAACAAGACAAGAGACAAAGAGATGAAGCAATGTCTCATCACATGTAGTGCAAAAAACACGACGACCTGCAGAGATCTTTCAAGCATGCAGCACATCTCCCGTTGGAAAACCCCCAATGAGCAGCCTCCACATGAACACTTTACCTTGATACAAAACCTTAAACTTCCAAAGCTGGATAAATCTTTCCCACAACTTCTTTTTATCTAACGTGTCTGCCTAGCGACTGTCCAGGTACGTTTTTAGTGGTCCATCAAGAGACGAATCTATGCGACACTGCCTGGCACTCCCATGGAATGTTACGAGGTTTGTCGCCTAGGGTTTCTCGAATCCGCCTCGCAACGGAACGTTCGCGGATAACCCACTGGAATCGACCTGTAATTTGGGTTCGTAGTGATCAAGGTCTCCTGATGGCATTCTAGCGTAGGGTCTTGGATATCCTACTTTACGCAAAGATACCCAAGCCGAAGAAGATCCATGCCGCACTTGCTTCAAAGAGAATGGAAAATGAGAGGGATGCATTGCTCAACCTCTCTACCCGTAAGGAATAGTTCCATTCCAATCCCCCTAAAATGGCATGAATCGAGGCTCTAACCTAACAATTTCTAAGGGTCGGACATTAGTAAAGCAGCCTTGTGAGAAGCCTTCCAATTCTCTAGGACCACCCTGCCGTAAGGCGGACCCGTCGAGGGTTCTGCACATCCGCTTCCCTCAATAGACGTTCTTTAGTTATTCTTAACTTATCTTCAAGTTAATCTTTGTCTCCTGCCCATACAGGAGAAACTATATGTCCCTTCTGCTTGCAAAAGTAACCCGTCCAAATCTCATGGCACCACAATTTCCATCCTTTATCTAGAATAGGATATTCCAATGCCACAGATGTTAGGGCCACGGAGATCTTCAACTCCATTCCGAACTTAGCAAGGGGTGTTCAAAGCTCCTCTGACCCGCAAGCTGCCTAGGAGTGAAACATTATTCCCGTGGTTGACCTTTTCACCACTCGACCTTCGGCCCGTGAATCAACCAGTGCCCTTTCCGGATTGATCTGCGATGCAACCATGGAGGTGATCCACCCGTGCAAAATATCCTTCCTTAATTAATCCAGTTAAGAATCAAGCACAATCAAGGCATTCAGCCCTAATATCATCTTTCAGAAAAGGCATCCTTTTATCCTCATGGCAAAGTCATCACAGACCCCGCCACGAAATTATATAACTAATCAAGCACTTGAACGATTCTCCAAAACCGCAACCAATAATTAGTTTGAAAGCGCAACTATTATGGCAAGTGTTTCATCAACCATCAACACCATTGCATTTCTTCAAAAGTTGCGCGAATAATTACAATATCACTTTTCCCTCATTTTCGCTCTTCCCCTTGGGATGTGATAAACAATACTATGCAAAATTTTACTTAACACTCCCTTCTTTGGCTAAGGCGTATATTAAGGTCTCATACAACTATACAAGATGTAAGTTCTATTGTCACTTACATTAATCGACA
Organism: Lygodium microphyllum; assembly: GCF_053477565.2. NCBI lineage: Eukaryota > Viridiplantae > Streptophyta > Polypodiopsida > Schizaeales > Lygodiaceae > Lygodium > Lygodium microphyllum. The sequence goes on along the minus strand of NC_141153.1, from coordinate 91,172,125 downwards.
ATCCAACAATCTTCCCAAACAAGTATAAAAGTATCGAACTTTTCTTTGACTTAGGGTTTCCTAATCCTTGAGTCTCCACTTGCCTTTGAGGCCTGGAGTTGATGTTTGTATCCAATCTAACTTATGGTAATTATCAAACGGATCTCAAGGCATCTTAGTTTTAATCCTTATGATCATTGCTTCTACTAACTACGCATATCACCAAGATCCCAATCTATCAAACATGAGCTATCACTTCATGATATTAGCAAGAGCTTGAGCAAGGATCTAGAGTTTCTAAAATGCATTTCTTTTAGACTAGGTTGCTTACCATGCAATCCATCACGTGTGCAAGCTACAAGATATACATTTAATGTGGTGAAAGCATATCTACTATTTGCAAGAAAGGGGAGTCGACAATCCTTTGGAACCTTATATGCTATATATGCTATGTATGAATTTATCACATAGCATCTAGATGCAATTAACTTCTCTTGATACATGCATTTTGAAAACTCGGTCTTGCGAATATTTGAGATGAAGTTTATCCCTTCCAATGATTTTATTTGGTACAAGGATTTGTGTGAATTTCAATGCACCATATGCATAAATCTATGCAAGGTCATTTATGATTATGGTGGACCTAATGCGGAAAAAATTATCCTATGATTTTCTATGAGCTCATAAACCATTGAAAACTCAATGACATGAATTCATGTGCATGCCAAAGCGATATAATCTATGACTCAATGAATAGAGAAGATGACAATTAGTACCTAGGTATTTGGAGACAAATTATCCATACCCAACCTTGTAATTGTATTAACTGCAATGCCCTGGCTAGTAGCTCTATTGTTGGGTGCGGGATTACCATTGATACGTGTCACTCTTCGTTTTGGAGCCATATTTTCAGCTTAGGAATCTCTCGACTAAAGATAAAGATTCGTTCTATCTCCAACCAAGGACTCCATCGATAAATCGAGGCGTCTTGGAAAATGGCCTAGTTGTGTGCGTCCTTGGTAGAGGACCTTGTTGTGGACTATCTATCCTTGCAAAGAAATTCTGCGAAGTGGGAGCAAGGATTTTACAATTGGGACCTTCCAAACAAGAGCAAGTGATGGAGGGTGGGTTGTATGCACAATATGCAATACGGGCTTGTGCGTATGAACCCCTCTTATGAGAGGGAACTTCTAGAACCTTCCAAAGGTTTCTCTCTCCCCTCTCTCTTGTCAGACAGACAGCGTTTCATTCCAATGATCGAGATGATGAGAGGGGAATGAGATCTATCTGCCAATGCAAGAGACCTTTAAGCCGGGCAATGTGTCTCGGTACATTAGAGGCCGAATCAAAAAGAAAGGCATTCCGCATGGTCCAAATGTGCCAGCATCCCCAGTATCTGAAAGAGTGGAATAAGATCTTCATATGCAACCGTGGCGGTGTGGGGTATTTTGGGCGCACAAAAACCCAATCGAAAGGAGTTAGTGAGGACCCCACCACTGCGGGCCAAACTTGTGACAAGAGTGACCAGATATTCTTGGCGAGCGGGCAAGAAATAAATCGATGTCGGGCCGATTCCACACCAATGGTACAGAAGAAACAATTGCCGTTCGAGATTCTATGCTTGGAAAGGGAGGAAGACCACCAATCGTCACCCGCCAAACAAAGACCTTGCATTTGAAAGGTGTCTTATTCAACAAGCCCTCCATCACAGTTGCCTTCCACCATGACTGAGATTTCCGCAATCCCCATACAGTATTAGCTTTCACACCCAGCCATTGATGATCTTTAATGAGAAGATGATACACCTGATTAGCAGAGGCCTTTTCCAGACTCAACCGGCCTGCAAGGTCCAGTGCTGCCAAGGACGATCCACAGCCAGGGTAGGAAAGGGTTGCCTGCCCTGAGGCACCGACAAAAGCTGTTCCCATAAATCACGGTATCCGCGCGGGATCCTGAAAAGTCTCCTGGCAGTACGAAACAATGCGAAGACATTACGAGTGGCAAGGGTGGCATCCGCAACTGAAGTCACACCCAAACGGGCCATGCGGTTAAATCTTGGTCTGAGCTCATGTTTGTCTTCCCATGAAAGTAATCTCGAGACTGCCAACAATTCCAGTTGAAAGAAGTTAGTATGCAAGCGGTCCCCCACTGGATGCCAACGTGCCTTTTGGAGCACCACTTTCCAAGAGCTGACCAAATGCAGTTTAACAGAGAGGAAGAGGGACTGGAAAATCAAGAGTCTGCATTAAGGACATGCCACCAGGAGCACCGAAGTCGTGTATTACCATGGCGAAGCCCGCTGTCCTCAAGAAAATAATGGGCTATAATGGTCCACGGGTGATGATCCACACACATGGTGCGAAAAAGAGACCAACGAAGAGCCAACATATGAGTTTCAGCATCCAAAATAGCTCCATCACCCAGGCGTTTGGGGGTACATGTATGTGACCATGAAATCCACGAAATACCTGCTTGCAATGAATCCTTCTTCCATAACATGAAACGAATGGGGCGAGTGAGAGCCTTCAAAGTAGTAGGAGTCCACGGCAGCAATGGCAGGAAATATGTGAGCATTGGCAACATAATTGTCTAAGCCACTTTGAGGCGGACATGGAATGGCCACGCTTGCGACTTCCAATACATAAACTTCGCTACCAGTTTCTGTGAAATCCACTCCAGTAGTTCCTTTGGCCGAACATCCACCCCCAATGGGTATCCAAGATGCCTGACAATGGAGTCATCGGAAACGACCTGACCCTGCCAACCCAATGACTGTAAATCAAACTCCGTGCAACTGAGTATGGCTGATTTAAAGGCATTGATGCGAAGACCAGAAGCATGACCAAAGAGCGTCCAAACATCTAATGCCTTGCGAATGTTGTCCTCGTCCGCACGCAAAATCATAAAGCTATCATCAGCCAGAGATTGGCTAATGAAGTGCTGTCCCAAAGAAAGAGACAATCCGACCAGCTGAGCAAAAGCTGCCATTGAAGATAGCATTGAAAGAACCGGGTGAGTCGCCAGGGCAAAGAAGAGAGGACTCAAAGGGCAACCCTGTCTGACCGAGCATGCAAGGACAAATGGCTCTATAACCCCACCATACCCATAGCACACGTAAGTTCTGCAATAAAAGACCAGTCTAAATTCTCTCTCTCTCTCTCTCTCTCTCTCTCTCTCTCTCTCTCTTCTGACTACAAGATGGTTGTTGGTTGGCCATGGCAGAGTTGGTAAAGTGGGAGTTTAACTCCTCTCTCTCTCTCCTCGTGTTGATTGGTTACTCTTCTCCTCTCGTTTGATCTAGCCGGTCACCTGCTTTGGCTGTTTTTTGGCCACCATTCCCTGCCATTGGTTGGTGGGCAGGGGGAGTGGAAGACACGTATCCTCCTCCCTCCCTCACAACCCGTCGTCTTATTTGTCATCTCTCTCCTCTCTCTACCGTCAGGGTGGAGAGAGAAAAAAATCCTTTATTTTTCATTATTCTACTTTGTTTGAAGCCCATTCATGTGGACAGAAGAAAAATGCGTGCGGGGGACGGGTATTGCTTGGAAAAATGTTACATTTTGCTATCCCGAAGATGCCATAATTTATTAACTTTCCCAATGACCCATCTCTTGGCTTCCACAATCTTATGATATATCTGATTAGCTTACCTTCTCTCAAAATCATCAGGAAGCACAAACATCCAATCACACCATGGATACAATGGCTGTAACGCATGCAAGGGAGAGAAGCTCTAAAGACTGTCTTGTATGGACGACCAAATGTGACTATATCCACGAGGCACCCTAAAGAACTGACGAATACGCTTGAAAGAATAAAGACAGGGCTGCCGAAGAATAACATCGTCAAGGATTGTCTTCAACCCCAACCGAGCCATCCGATTAAACTTGTCTCACTGCAAATCTTTTTTTCGCCGATCCAACAACCTTGAGAAAGCCAATATTTCTCCTTGCAATGAATTTTCCTCCTTACAATATCAAGAGGACGCCAAACTGCAAAACGTAGCATCTCTTGCCAAGATGCAATCAAATGAGAAAGAAGAAAAGACTGGGAGACCTTAACAGGCCTCGTAGAATTAAGCACGCTACACATGCCACCATGAAGCATGAATAACACTGCTATCATGAGAGATGCCTATCGTTTCTATGAAGAATTTAGCAATATCTGACCAAGGATGACTTTGAATAAATAGACTCTGCAAAAGAAGAGCCTCAAAGCCGCCATATGCAAATTAACATCCAACAAAGCTCCACCCCCCATCCTTTTCCGTGTAGTCACATGCTGCCACGAAATCCATACCTAACCCAAACGATTGCCTTTCTTTTTCCACAGCATGAATCTGATAGGCTAGACCAAATCCAAAAGGGACTTCTTAGTCCAAGGAAGCAATGACAGAATAAAGGAAATAATACTAATCATAATGCATTGAGCCACTTTTAGTCTAACATGTAGAGGCCAACTCTAAGATTTCCAGCACATGAACATGTCATGAATCCGGAAGGCCATCCAATCCAGCAAGGCACAGGGAGCTACCTCCACACCAATAGGATATCCTAAGTGTCAGGTTATATTGCCCCTCGAGATCACAATTCCATTCTAGCCCAAGGCCTGCAGATCATTCTCTATACAGGAGAGAATGGTAGATTTCTGAATATTAATATGAAGACCCGATGCCAAAGCAAAAAGATTCCAAGCCACCATCGCCTGGTTAATATTAGTGCGATCAGCCTTGAGGAACATAAAAGAACCATCTACCAAAGATTGACGCAGAAGCTGGTCACCGCAGGGAAGAGATGAGCCAACTTTCTCACCTTGAGCTGCCAACTTATCCAATAATGAGAGCATCGGGTAAGTTACCAAAGCAAACAGCAAAGGGCTGAGAGGACAGCATTGCCGAAGAGACCGAGATAAGGCAATTTCCTCTATAATCCCTCCATTAAGAGCAATACGAGCCACAGCACCGTGACTAATGGTATCAATTAGAGAAATCATACAGGGATCAAAACCCATTGTAAACATTAATTGCCGCAAAAATGACAATCTCACATGATCAAATGCCTTCTCAATATCTAACTCAAGCATAACAAGCTGCTGGCTACAAGCTTTGGCATAATCAATTCCCAGTTGAACATTCAAAATGTTGTGCATTTTAGTCTGACCTTTAATGAAACTGTATTGACGTAGATGAACAAGGTGCAGAAATACTTTCTGCAATCTGTTGGCAATAATTTTAAAAAAGATTTTATATAACAACCCCATAACAAAAATGGGTCTCCATTGTTTCAAAGAAGTTGGAGAGGGAATATTGGGTAACAACCTAATGACAGCAATCTTCCAATCTGAAGGCATCATACCAAAATCCCACACTTGCTGACACAAGTGGGTTAATGCCTCCTTAAGGAGTTCCACATGCGCTGAAAAAAGCTCATTAGGAAGCCCATCCCATCTAGGACTTTTGCTTCGAGGCAAGTGGGGCAGCACTTCTTCCACTTCATCTTCTGAAATATCAGCCTCCATTAAGTTCATCCATTTTGGTTTGACCCCATTACTAACCAGGTCACAAATATATGTTTGAGCAGAGAGAACAGCATCAAAAAGAATCTCTTGCAGACCCAACAAGGATCTATAAAAGTCAATAGTCATCCGAATGATGGAGGTAACATCAGTCACCATATCACCTTGCCCATCCTTTAAGCACACAATATTTTCTCGGGCATATTTCTGATGCAAATAAACAAAATTTTGATGAGTTTGACAGTTATTATCATGTAAAGCTTCGGCTCTGGCCAACAGTTTGTATTTTGTATATTCCTCTTCTTGAAGAGATTGAACCCTGCCTTTCAACCAGCTCGGGTTTTCAATAGGCAGACCCCCTTCTTTGCATGCAACCTTGGCAAAGCCCAATTCCTCCATTATCCAATCTCTTCATGGAAACGAGAAGCTGTGAAGAAAAATGCTAGGGTTTGCACTGAGAAAACACTGAGTGTACGACCACAACAAAAACTCAAAGAGACAAACACAGACACAGAGAGCAAAACTCAAACCCTAAACACAAAACTCAAAACTCAAACACAAACAGAAGAAGGGAGAGAGAGAACACAACTCTGAAGTGAATGAATGTTGTAAATGAATGTAAGAGTATACAGTGTGCTCAAGGACAGAGCAATGTCAGAGAGTGACGTCCATCGATCGGAATGTGAAAAGAGAGGAAACTACAAAACACTGACACCAAGGGCTACCAGAGACAAAGGCGACAGCTGCAGAATGAAGAGATGATGCCAAGCGGCTCCAAGAAGGTGCAAACGCAAGTTGTAGGATCTCGCCTCTGTGAGATAGAGAGAGGATCGAAGCTCAGCTAAGAGTGCAGTAGACAATGTGGAGAATGAAGCACGACACCCAATGCAATAGATTGAAAGAGTGTAAACTGAAAGTACAAAGTGCAACTCTTAAACCTTAGGGTTGTAGAAGGTGTTCACACCCGAACACAATAAGTGCCTATAAGTGTGTGACATAAGCACATACGAAAGAAGACAATAAGTCTAGGGAAAAAAACCTCTCGTATCGAGAGTAAAAAGTGCCCCAGTGTCCTACTGATCACCTACACTCCTCTGTAATCATAGGCGTGAGTGAAAACCCAACAAACCCCCTTGGAGTGAAGAGTGATTAAAAGTACAAGGATCATCCGTCACCAAAGAAGATCAAATTTAAAGCATTGGCAAATCCTTCAAATTTGTCACGAGGAAGACCTTTTGTGAAGATGTCTGCCACATTACTAGTGATAGGACGATAGACAAGGTTGATATCACTTGCATGTAGCCTCTCTCTGACTCTATGTGTTTCGTGTGTGCATGAAACACTAGGTTTTGTGCCACTGCAATGGCACTCTGACTATCAATGAACAAAGAAGTAGACTCCATAACAGATACATCAAGATCAGCTAGCAAGCGTCTAATCCATATGCATTTAACTATGGTAGTGAAAGTTGCCTTATATTCAGCTTCACATGACAATGTTGCAACAGTGGATTGTTTCTTGCTAAGCCAAGATATGCAAGATGAGCCGAGGAAAAAACAATTGCCACTAGTGGAGTGACGTGAATCATAATCACAAGCCCAATCAGAATCACTGTAAGCATGTAACTGCAGTGGTCCCCCCTTGGCATAAACCAATCCAAGAGATCTAGTACCCTGCAAGTAACGAAAGACATGCTTAACAACTTGCCAATGTGACATGCATGGCTGATGCATATATCTGCTCAGGGCTGAAAAATACAAACTGTATGCCCGGCCTAGTGTTGCATAGGTAAATAAGACATCCAACTATTAGAGCATATGTGTGTATATCAAACAAATCACTGTCATCATGTAATGACAGCTTTAGTCCGGGTTCCATTGGTGTACAGACTGGCTTGCAATCCTGTAAGCCAAACTTCTCAAGAAGTTTACCAATGTATCTTGACTATGATAAACCAATACCTCTAGCATCATGTATGAACTGAATGCCCAAGTAATAATGCAAAGACCCCAAGTCTTACATTTTAAAAGTTTGCTACAAATTTTGATGGAATGCTGAAATCTGATCAGCATGTGTCCCTATAAGCAAAAGATCATCAACATATAGACAAATGATCAGTATGGATCCCCCCTCTTTACATACGTAAAGGATAGACTCAGATGAGCTGTTTATAAACCCTTGGCTGAGCAAAAAGGCATCTATCTTTGTATACCAAGCTCTAGGAGCTTGTTTCAAACCATATAAAGCCTTTTTCAACTTGCAAACCAAGTGTTCGGATCCCTCAACTTCAAAACCAATGGGCTGATGTACATATACTTCGTCATGAAATTCCCCATGTAAAAATGCAGTTTTAATATCTAACTAATGCACAATCCATCCATAATGGGCAGCCAAAGCAACCATAGACTTGATGGTCGTCATTCGGGAGGTAAGAACAAATGTCTCCTCATAGTCAATGCCTTTCTTCTATGCATAGCCTTTACCTACAAGCCTTGCCTTATATTTGTCAATGTATCCATCTACATTGGTTTCAGCTTGTAGACCCATTTTGTTCCAATGGCTTTCTTTCCAAAGGGCAAAGACACTAAATCCCATGTTTGATTCTTAGTGATAGAATCCAATTTAGCTTGTATTGCTGCCATCCAATGCACACTTTGTTGTGCATCCTCAAAACATTCAGGCTCCTCATCATCAATTGTACTTGCTGTCATAACAAACTCTATGGTATGTGCAGTATCATGCGTACGAGCTTGCCTTCTAGTACGACCAGCTATGGGTGCATCCAGATGACTATCTTTCACAGTCTGTAAATACCATCTAGGCATTTGTCTTGCCTCCTGACTATGCATAAGCTCTTGTTGAATTTCAGTTTCAACACTTTGCTGAATACTCAGATCAGCCAATGGCTGATTTTCTGCATTTTCCAATGGACCAGTTGGCTGAACATTAACATTAAGTTCACTTGCTGAAACTCCAGCTAAATCACCAATTCAAATGGGCAACAACCCTTCAAATACATTGCGGGCAGCCTGATATGTATCTAAACCAGAAAGGGATAATTCTGATTTTTCATCAAACAATACATCCCTACTGACAAACACCTTTTTAGAGACTGGATCATAGAGTCTGTAGCCTTTGCTCTCACTACTATATCCCACAAAAATGCACTTGACAGCCTTGTTATCAAACTTTTTTCTGAGTACTTGGGGAATGTGTGCATGTGCAAAACACCCAAAGATACGAAAGTGTCCAACATAAGGTTTCTAGCTATTCCAAGCCTCAAAAGGTGTAATTTTCTTTAATTCTTTGGTGGAGCGTCTGTTCAAAACATGGCAAGCACACATAATGGCTTCCATCCAAAAATTGTTTGGCAAGCTCTTTGCTTTCAGCATACATCTGGCCATCTCCATGAGTGACCGATTCTTCCTCTCTACAACCCCATTCTGCTGTGGAGTATAAGCAGTAGTGAACTGATGAACAATGCCCTTCTGCTTCAAAAAAGAATTCAGCATAGAGGACATATATTCCCCCCCTCAATCAGAACGGAGAGTCTTTATTTTACAGCCAAATTGGTTATCAACAAGTGCAACAAAAGCCAAGAATGCATCATACACTTTTGACTTTTTTACCAAAGAATAGACCCAGCAAAATCGAGTAAAGTCATCAATAAAAGTCACAAAATAGTAACATCCTCCCAATGACTTTTTCTGCATAGGCCCACATACATCTGAATGCACTAACTGTAACCTAGTTGTGGCTCTAAAAGCAACATTACGGGGAAAACAAAACCGATGCATTTTTCCCAAAATACATCCTTCACACAAGTACTCAGGAGGTCTCTCCAAAAGAGGTAATCCATCTAGCATCTATGTACGTTGTAAGAGCATCAAGCTGCCAAATTTCACATGCTCCATCCGAGCATGTCATAACTCTGTCAGTATCATAGCAAGAGTAAGAGTAGATGCCAAATACGCTAACTAATCAACTGAAAGAGCATCCAACTCCTATAACCCATGACATAAAGTGCCAGTTAAGACCAAAGTCATCTGTTCCTTGTCTCTCACCATGCATCTGTCATCATCAAAGGTGACCTACAATCCACAACGTGCCAAAGAAGAAATAGAGAGCAGATTCTTCTTTATACGTGGCACAAACAAAGCATCCTGTAAGTGGAGAATAAAGCCATCAATGGTTGTGAGCACAATCTCCGCAATACCTCTAACAAGGTATGATGCATTGTTGGCACACTGTACAGACTTGCCAACTGGAGTTGCACCTACAGAAGCAAATGAATCTCTGCAAGATGTGATGTGTCTAGAAGCACCACTATCAAAAAACCAAGTGCACGCATCCTCGATAGAGCTAAATGCTCGATCAACCCAAGAAGTGTCATAACTGCATGTGTAAAAGCAATAGTCCTTGTCTGCAAAGGATGCTGACTCAGTAGCAGTGAAAGGAGCATCAGAAACAAACATCCCTGACTTCTTTTTCTTCTCCTTGGCAATACGCTTTCTACACTCAGTGATGTAGTGGCCTGGCTTCTTGCAATAATGGCATTTGCCCTTTTTGGCTTGCGTGTCTCCTTGTTTTTTATTTCCCTGTGAGATGCTTGAAATCCCAGAGCTCTATGGAGCATTCTTTACTTGGCTGCCTTTGCCCTTGTGTCTAGCCATAAAAGCCTGCTCAGATGCTATGACATCCACACCACTATTTCTTCTTGTTTGCTTCTCCTCTAAAAGCAAACTGACTAATTGAAACAAGGAAATAGACTGTGGGGCAATCCTCATTGTGAGGTTTAGGGCAATGTGAAAAGCCAAGTACGAAGGAGATAATGAGTGCAATGTAGTAGATATTAGTTGTGCATCTAAATAGTACTCATCGACTTTCATAAGTTGCTCACGCAAGTCCTGAATTTTATTCAAGTGATCCTGCATAGAATCACCCCATCCATTTTCAATCTCAAGCTCTTTCTTTAAGAAAGAGATGCGGGTCTCATTCTTACCAGCAAACATTTGCTCCAAATCTTCTCGTGAAGAAGCTGCAGAACGAATGTGAGGGATGATGGACCACTAAACTACCAATGCAATCAGTGACAAAGCATGTGCATCCCGTGTATCCCATGCTTTTTAAGCTGCTGATCTTTGGGAAAGTGGCTGAAGTGGAGCAAACTAAACAGGTTGAGGTGCCCATTGTCCACGTCCTTCTGGAGAAGGAGTAGCAAGAGCCACTCTTCTCCACTGACGTAGTCCCAAATATTTTTCACAACAAATACATTCTTCATCATGAAGGACCAAAGTGAGTAATTGTTATCATCCAATTTGTCCTCTTTGGATACATAGGTAAATACATCTCCTCCCTGATTTGCCATGATAATCAATACCAAAAGAAGGCAAAAGAGCAATGTCCAAGCTAGAATAACCTGGCAATCTCCAAAATTTCCAAAAATTACAGCAAATAGCTTGCTGCAATTAGTACACTGAAGTACACTGTCAAAACTGTCTCTAATGCACGCAGTCCAAGGTGCATTCAATGTTCAGCAATATTGTGTGAGCAAAAGCCCTAACATTAATTGCCCTAGAATTGTCCAAAACAGCCTATTTCTCACTGAGACTGCAATACATGTACCAATGTCTTCAAAAACCTCAAAAGCCCCAAAAATTTTTACTTGTTTGCCAAGAAATTTGCATCAATCGTGTCCCAAACATATAGTCAAAATTTTGTGCTTGTTCGGGCAAAAGCCCCCTTTTTCAAAGATGAATCTGGAATAAAAAAGTAACTTTGAAAATTTTACCTCAAAAACCAATCGAGCTGGTGGCAGCAAGTTCAGTGAAGGCCACAGGGCATGGCGTTGCAAGTACAGGCTCAAGCGGCGCTCCACAAGCGCAGAAAGCTGCAAGGGCAACGTTGAAGGAGGACGTGGCACAGGGCAAGAAGCGGCAAGGGCAACGATGGCGAGCTGCAGGCAAGCGTGGCAAGCGCTGCCACAAGCGGGTGGCATAGTCCAGGTGGGAGAGCGCAAACAAGGCATACGCTGACAAAGTTGGGGCGTCGCAAGCAACGTGGGCAAGTGGAGTTGGCGTTGATGGACATGACACAGCTGTGGCAAACTTGCTTGCAATGGCGGCAGGGAGCACTATTGACGAGCTGCAACAAGAGACGGACAGTCCTGTCGGTCTTTTACCGGACAAAGCTGGACTGAGCAAGAACTCCCAGATGCTGAGCAAAGCTGAACTGAGCAAAGCCTCAGCTCTGATATCAAATGTGAGATGGAGAGAGGATCGAAGCTCAGCTGAGAGTGCAGTCGACAGTGTGGAGAGTAAAGCACGACACCCAATGCAATAGACTGAAAGAGTGTAAACTGAAAGAATAAAGTACAGCCCTCAAACCTTAGGGTTGTAGGGAGTGTTCACACCCGAATACGATAAGTGCCAGTAATAAGTGTGTGACATAAGCACATACAAAAGAAAACAATAAGTCTGGGGGAAAAAACCTCTCATACCGAGAGTAAAAAGTGTCCCAATGTCCTACTGATCACCAACACTTCTCTATGAGCGTAGGTGTGAGTGAAAACCCAATAGCCTGATGGTGGAGATGCCGACGATGGCAGCTAGAGACCAAACGCAGCCTGGGAGATGGCGCCGGATAATGGGCGACAGCTGAAAGAAGGCACCAGGGCACTACGAGGCTTGAGGGAGAGGTGGCAGCAGTCACGAAGGCTAGACAGCCACATTGAGGTAGATTGATGGCTGCAATCTGCGCTGAAGAGTATGAAACCTGCACAGACGGAATTGAGGCTGAATGGGGGCAACCTGTCTATTTATAGATATAGAAGGATGCCCAAAAAATTAGGGTCTTTTAGAGACCACTGAAACTCTCTCGAACTGCTCCCCTTTTTAGGGTTTTTCATTAATTAAGTGTGTTTTGGGGTTGTTTAAGAATGTTAATCATCTGAAAAGCGTGTTTTAGCGCAATACCCCCTCTCAAGCCCAAAATTGAGCCGAAAGGTTAGACCAACCACTGTGATGTTAATTTACCCCAAGGCGTCCCACCCGAAAGCAATCAGGGCATCGGACAAAAGGTGCACGTCGGCTGCCTAGTGGCCTACCAAGACTCCAGAGGCGATGGTGATCTTACCAAGGGGGTTCAAGTAGTCACCCCTAGAGAGGACAGGGCATTGGACAAAGGGTGCACGTTCATTGCCCAGTGGCCTACCAAGCCCTACAAAGGCGGATGGAATCACATTGAACTTTTTTTTTTTAATAAGTGAGTTAAATTTTATGGGATTCGGTCGATTGAGGATTAGGGACCCAGAAGACAAGAGTAGGGAGGATACACCAAACACATCACAAAACAGTACAAGCTTACCCATCCACTCAAGGGTGTCGATAACAAGGAAAAACAAGTGATGAGATATCCATGTGATGAAGAAGGATGGTCGTATGGTAACAACAACCGCCGGTAGAAACAGCTTACGATTCGCTCAAGTGGTGCTCTACACAATAAGATGCAAAGTATTCTACATACTGAAGAATGCTCATGCAACAGGTGCCACTTGGATAGTATTCCTCGTGGGGAATTTGTTCACTTGCCCAAGCGCCCTAGTACGAGGATGATGAAATCATGCAATGCAAAGGATAAGGTACAACAGGGGAAAGAAATCTGTCGAAGACAAAGTGCTGAATCTTGTAGAATATCAAAAAGGGTAGGAACCCCCTCTCGACCTGGAAGTAGATGCCAAAGAAGGAAGAGAAGCTTGATATCAGTCTTCATATGGTAATGAGAACCATAAGAAATGAAAGAAGATGAAGTGGATGAAGCACCCTGCTGGAAGAGCAAGGAAGAAGGCACCGCCATGATAGCATTGAGAGAGATGTTGCATGATCCGCCTCAAGAGGGGAAACAACCATGTTGGAAGAAGAGTAAGCACTCCTAGGATGATGAAACCATGAAAGGAACGATGCGCATCCCCACGTCTCTAGCCCAACATCTCTAGCCCAAGTAAGACCAAAGCAATCTACAAGTTAGCCCTACATTGAAAGACAAAAACCCTACAAAAGATATGAGAATCTGCAAACACAAACGTCAATGGTGAGATGCTCCAAAGCAAAACATAACAGAAAGAAATCCTCAAAATAAATGCAATGAATGTGTATGTATGTGAGTAAATGCAACAGAAGACAAAAGAACGGAAAAGCTAAGAACAATGAATCCTATGGGCCCGACTCTAAGAGTGAAAAAAATAAATGCTAGACTGACCTAGGGTGTCCGAAAGGACCTAGAGACATGCTAGTCTAAGAAGGTAGCCACCATCGCGTACGTCCAGCAGCAGACCTCTGCCAAGGGAACGCCTAACGAGGTGGAGAGAAAGGTGAGATGGATGCATGAAGTGCAACAGGATCAGTACCTACAGACCAATCAGCTAGTCGCTCAAGGGTAGTGAAAGAGATGGACTACTGAGGCTGTACTCAAGCCACATGTCCAACAGCAACAACTGGTGCTAAAGGAGCAGATGAAGTAGGAGCGGAAGGCGTAGCACCACTGGACTGTGCAATCACAACGGTCTGTTGAGGCTTTTTAGGTGGAAGACCTTGGGTCTTGGAGCGATACTCCTCATCCACATAGCCGGCTCTCTGGCACTATGTGCAAAACCGGTTTTTCTTAGGAAAATGCTGCCAGATAGGTCTAGATTCTTTGGTTATATCTGGAAAGATGAGTCACCCTTTGATTGGCTTGCCTTTGCATATTGCAAGTTCTTGCCACTGGTGGTTTTTCCTCCTGAAGAAGAGACAACCAACCCCCTATGCTCTGAATAAGGCTGTGATGAGGATTTGGTAGGATGGGGAGTGGAGTACACTTGGGAATGGGCCCCAGAGTGCCCACCAGGCATACGGATAGTGTGCAAGGTGGATCCATAGGTAGGAATGGGCTGACTAGGCATGGGCTTGGTAGCCACATGAGTAACCCAAGGAGGTAGGATGGGAACACAGGGACCAAAAGATGGGAATCCCTGCGTAGGTGTAACCCAAGGAGAGTGTGAAGACGCACCATAAGCTGAGGATAGAAACCCTTGCGTTTGAGTGGTCATGTGAGATGTGAAGCTGGGGATAGTGAGAGAGGTCCCCATCACAGTCGACCCAGGAGCTATAGGTGTGCTCATTTGCTGAAAGGTGAGAGGCACTGTGTTAAAGGATAGCATTTCCCCTAATGAAGTACCATGGTGCAAAGAGGTAGAGAATGGGATAGAGAAGGAGAAGGTGCTAGGAGCAGAGATGAAAGATCCAACCCCTAGGGTATATGATGCAGATGTGGAGTGTAATTCAAGATTTTGGAAAGATGATGAGAGGTGATCAAGGTGTGATATAGAAGAGGGTGGGATGGGAGGGAAGTCAGAAGTGTGTGTGACATGCTCAAATAAAACAGAAGTTGTAGATGTACCTGAATTCCGTCTGCTAGTCATCCAGATCCTGTACCTCAAAAGAAGAAACAGGCGAGGGTTTTGATTCATACAACTCAAGAGGATTGTACAAACCTGACATTGGACATGGCTGAGATTATGAAGATGGATAGCCAGACGTTCCGAATGCCATATGTCCTCCATGATTGGAGAGGTGGCCAGCCTCACCAACCAGTCCGAATGTGGTAGCAAAACTAGTAAGAGAGGTGTAAACATCACCGTACTTGTTGCAATAGTACTCCTCAAAGTCCTCCTCTGTCATGTTAGTAAAATTTGAAATAGGAGTAGAAAAAGAAAGTGAAAGTGAAAGTGGAGTTTGTCCTCCTCACCGAGTCCATAATGCCATCTCAGGGCCTCCAGTGATGGAGAAGCATGATAGGACATCATAGGAATTGGAGAAGGTGCCTGGGATATTGTGATTCGGTTACAAGTCATATTGTGTGCCTCGCACAAAGACTAGCTCTCCACAATATCCGTAGGATACTCTTTACAAGAGCACCGGCTTTGATACTATGTGAAGAAAACTGCTAGGGTTTGCATTGAGGAAACACAAAGTGTACGACCACGACAGAAACTCAAAGAGGCAAACACAAACACAGAGAGCAAAACTCAAACCCTAAAAGCAAAACTCAAACTCAAACCCTAAACATAAAACTCAAAACTCAAACGCAAAAACTCGAACACAAACAGAAGAAGGGAGAGAGAGAACACAACTCTGAAGTGAATGAATGTCGTAAATGAATGTAAGAGTGTACAGTGTGCTCAAGGGCAGAGCAATGTCGGAGAGTGACATCCACCGGAGACGGATCCCAAGTCTCTGATCACCAATCGGAGTGTGAAGAGAGGAAGCTGCAAAACGTTGACACCAAGGGCTGCCAAAGACAGAAGCGATAGCTGCAGAATGGAGAGATGATGCCAAGAGGCTCTAGGAAGGTGCAAACTCAAGTTGTAGGATGTCAGATGATGGTGGAGATGCTAGCGATGGCAGCTTGAGGCCAAATGCAGCCTAGGAGATGGCACCAAACAGTGGGCAACAGCTGGAAGAAGGCACCAAGGCACTGCAAGGCTGGAGGGAGAGGTGGCAGCAGTCGCGAAGGCTGGACAGCTACGTGGAGGTAGACTGATGGCTGCAATTTGCACTGAAGAGTGTGAAACTTGCATAGACGGAATTGAGGCTGAATGGGGGCAGCTTGTCTATTTATAGACGTAGAAGGGTGCCCCAAAAATTAGGGTTTTTGAGAAACCACTGAAACTATTTAGGATCACTCCCCTTTTCAAGGTTTTTCATTAATTAAGAGTGTTTTTGGGCTGTTTAAGAATGCTAATCAGCTGAAAAGCGTGTTTTAGCGCAATAGGATCACCTTCAAGGAGACCCTTGACATCAACAAGAGCTTCAATAACTATTTCTTTATACTTGGGGTTCCCATAGCCTATTTTCCACTCTACCATATGGTAAACCCCAATAGTTTTGCACTCTCCCACCTTGGCTTCTCCCCCCATCCCAAAAACAGCCTTAAGAGGCCTTGTTTTTGTGATGTAGAACACCTTATTTTGCAAGAAACAAACAAAGTTCTCCCTCACCTCATCAACTTGTTTCAACACATCCTCAGCAAAATCTCAATAGTGTGATGAAGTGTGTCCCCAAAAGGATTCTATTAACTTGCTTCATGGAGCCTTTCACAATCCCTTGATAATGTCATCTCCCCTCTTGCCATTCACCCTCAACCTCACGTCCTCCCTCTTCACTCTTTCCAACAAACTCTTCTTTTTAGGTCGCATGCATCCTTGTAATCTTCCTTTCCTCTTCACATTTTTCTAGCAAACATCTTGGTAGCTTGCTTCTACAAGTCCTTGGTGGAACCATTGGCAACATCTCCTTCCTATACCATGTACCCTCAACCTGACCTGTAAGCTTGGAAGGAAATCTAAGTCTCTCCAATGAACATCTTTACTTTTAAGCATGGAATCTCTCATATGAACCTGTTTACTGTTAAGGTTCCAACATACTTTAGAACAAAGACTTTTGGCTTTAGATTGTCCAGGCACTGCATAGGATCCCAAAACCCACTAAAAGTGGGGCCCCAAGTACTACTTGAATTTCTTTAATTGTTGGATAAAAAGATGCAACTGGAGCAGCCTGTCAACTGGACTGAGCAGGCAACAAGCTTGAACACTTAAACTGAAGTTCGGGTAATACTGCACAGTGGATACTACTACAATGAGACCTGGCACTATGCTGGAGTGAGAAGCTGATGATGCTATTCCATGAATGATGCGCTAAGGTCAGCTCAGCCGAAAAACATAGCAAAGGATAGCAACTTTGGATGAGATTCAGTTGAAACTTGGATACACATCCACTAAAAGTCCAAGCAAAAAGAGGACAGAAATCTACCAAGAATGGGCCACTGGGCCTTTTAGGCACAATATATATTTGTAACTCAAGTCGCTCTGTTACTAATAGAAACATAGTTTGCAGAAAATAAGCCATTGTAAAACTCACAAACATACTACATTTAAACAAGCATATATTCCAAATACATATCGGCACACACTTTAGTTGCATCTAAAATGTGCTTGAAACCTTCCATAATGTAAACCATCAAAAACCAGTGAACTGGATTTCATTTGCAACTCAAAATTTGATTATACTGAATGTCAAGACCATAATGTTACCTTCACAAGCTTGATTTTTCTCTCTTTCCGAAATGGTCTATTTGTGCAAGAATTGTCACAACAACAGCTCTTGGAACAGCTTATTGACTGTGCTCTATAGACAACAAGCAAGAGCATCTTATCTTTCTGGAAATCTGAAACGCCTCCTAGAGTTCTATTGAACAACTAACTGTTTATGATGGCATGATGCTAAATTATGTATTTTCAATCTTCCAAAAAGACCAACTTTTTATCAAGTTATCTTGTAAATTTTAACAGACACATCATGTGGGAACTCTTTTTAAGAGCTCAAATTTCTAAGAAGCTCTCAGTTTTTACTGTGCAAGAGGTGTCAGACCGTTTGACATGTGCATGTACCAAATTGATTCAACTGGCAGCTGCAGAATGGTTGGCTAATTTGATCCCTCCTCCAACTCTTGTGCAAGCATTTTGTGATTTTGTAGAGCAGTAATAGCTGATTGCAGGCACTTGCTGTTATAAGAATGATGGCTGTGGCTCTTTTCTGTCAACTTATTTTGAGTCTGTTACATTTTGATATGACTGAGTAAAATGAGTGAATACCTTCAAAGGTACGGAACCAACGAATGCTACAGCTTTGATGAAATAAGTGACAACATACCATTCTATTTTAGTGTTAATGATGCTTGCTTGTCACTTAACAGTGCAACCATTTGTCTGCTACCAAAGTTGCAACCAATCTCCACAACTTAACAAGCATGCAGTGCTCTTTCAAATTCTAGAAACGTCCCTTCCTCCTTTCTCCTCTGTCCTCCTGCACCCCTCCCTCACTCCCTCTCTCTGGAGAACACAATGCCCTTGGCCAGAAAGAACCTGCCCATTACCACACACTATCAAAAGAGAATGCAGACCATCATGGTCAAACCTCAAGGCTCAGTTTCAGCACTCCCCTTACCAAGTTGAAGTTTCTAGTTCATGAAGCTGTCCTTAGATGTTGGCCTTGACTTTCTAGATCTTCACTTCCTAGGCTATAAACAAAGTTATTTTCTTTGTTCTCATAGGTCATTTTGGCATTTTGAAGATGTTAATGCAACTTCCTAACCTGTTGGTTTTTGTGAGAAATCTAGCTAGCCCATAGAGCAGCCAGCCCAAGGTGTATTAGCTTTTTACTTCTACCGCTTATTACATTATTTGTTCTTTTTCAGGGGTAAAAAAATAGCTCTCTCTTTTTTTCTCCCTCCCTCTCTCTCTCGAAATGCACACCTGCATTCACAGTAGTCTCCACATTCAGATGTGCAATGACATCCAACCCCATCATCAGCATCATCACGTTTTTTCTTTACAAAAAACATATCTGTTTAAATCAAGGATCAGGATTTACAAGTGAGGCAGCGTTTCCAAAGTATAAGCAGCCTCTCAACTATGACACTGTAGACAGCTCTATACTTATGTACAAATCATGGCTTATGTATGAATAAGGACAAAGATGAAAGGATACTGCGACGTATCTGGACATAAGGAGCTGGCTCAAACCCTGTGCCAGCGACCTCCTCTTGTATTTTGGTATCTATGCTAAACTCCGTATTGACATAGGGTACAGGTAAACGTTGAAAAATCTCCTGTCATACAACAAAACCTCTATCAGATGCTGAATTCAGCCAATTTTTTGTCTCATTACACAAACAACTCTGACAAACTAAAAAAGACATCTTGTCAGTACATTGCAAAATCTATTTAGTAATTTGTCTCACCTTTGTATCACTTGTCCTTGCCTTGTGCTGCAGCAGGTTCAGTTCATAAACTCTGTCTCAGAAGAAAAGATTATATGGAAGCTTCAAGCTACCGCACCTCCCTCTCTCCCTCCTTCAATGAAGGGTTTTTGTTGTTAGGCAGACCTCTAGTTCTTAGTTTTTGTACAACGTTCATAAATGCAATGTCTACTTGGGAAAGGATATGAATTAGAAATATAACACTTTGTAAGCTTGCCAGTCTCCTAGGTCTTACAACCTTTCAAAGGGAGGCCTAATACAACCACAACCTGGGAGATATAAAAGCCCTCAAGTGAAACCGATCCGTAGAGACTGATGTGTATCACAAAAGTGCTGAAAAATGATGCAACTGAGGGAATATGAACAGTGTGGAATTTTGCAGAGCTATGCTGAAAGAGTAGCACAGCCAACCACCACAACCAAGTGAGTACAGACAGCATAGGCTTGCAGTACTCCTAAACAGTAGCCCACAACCACAAGCAAAGACCAATGCAGACCAAGAAAAGAGAACTGGATCCACTTTGCTGGGCCAGAGGATCTAGGGTGCTGTTACACCTCTGGTGCCAGCTTATCCAAAAGTAAGGGTGAAATCAAACTTTAAGACTGCTTTTTTGCAAATTGGGGTTGTTCATCTTCAGATGGTCACAGATATACTTACATGGGATCAAGCTTCACAAACAAAGTTGCTTTGAAAGAGTCCTGAGGTAATCAACTGAGATGGAGCACATTTATAGCTTAAGATGATCTAAGGCTGTTTAAGGTCACCATACACATTCTATTGCCACAAGGCTATAAAACAGTCACCAATGTACACAATGATGAAGCTGTGAGCTCTTGACATTTGCCAATTAGCTACAACATACTCCACATTTTTCTTTATGAATTGACATATGGACATGGTTTATGCTTGCAGGGTTACACTGATTTTGACTAGGCAAGAGATCCTGACACCTGACGTTCCCATGGCAGATACCTCTTTTCCTTGGGAATGGCTCCCATTTCTTGGTCAAGCCGTAGGCAAGAGACGGTGGCAGATTCCTCGGCGGCAAAGGCTGAGTATAGGGCTCTCTTCCATGGTACCACTAAGGCCATGTATCTGAGGGAGCTTGCTAGCTGCGCTTCAGTTCCCCTGTGATTCTTCTGCAGTTGTCTACTGCGACAACCAAAGTACCATTGCCCTTGCGGGCAACCCGATCATCACCTCTTGGACGCGGCATATGGGAGTCCACTTCCACTTCACCAAAAAGCAAGTTGAGCTAGGCACCATTCACCTAGAGTTTGTGCCTTCAAGCGACAATTTTGCAGACATTGTGACCAAAGTGGTCACTCCACCAATCCTACAGTACATCCTACCTTGGATTGGCTTGGGTCCACCCTCCTCTACTTCTTTAGATTGATGGGGAGAGGGTGCTTTCCTCTTGCTTCTCCCTCTAGTTTGAGAGGGGGCGGTTTCTTCTCTTGCTCAATGACAGTGATGATGTTTACAGTTTAGCTTTGGACATTTCAGACATCTTTCAAGAAAATCACCATGTTGCAATTCGCAATATGTGCGTGTATAGGAAGCCAAAGGATTCGACACTCAAGCCTTAACAAAATTTTTAGGTTAAACAATCAGCCATAACTTTCACCCCTTTTTTCCATCAGACTGCTGATCAGCATTGCATGCAAAGGTTGTGTTGAATGGAACAAATATGATCTTACATTAATGTGGTAATGTGCATTCCCTCTAGACAATGAATACTAAATAAGTAAAATGACTAGTGAATCTCTTATCCAGACCAAAATCATGATTTTATCAAGAGCGGTTCAACTTCTCATCTAGACAGCAAGCAAACTAGCTCCTCATGTAGGACTAACCGATCTCTCATTTAGATTGGCAACGGAACTTCATTGTAACAGGGGAAGAAAAGTAACAAGAAGAGCCTTTACCTTGCTTTCAAGCCTCCAATCATGAGGATGCCGCCAACAAATGATGCCATGTTTATCATTTATATGCAAAACATGCTCTGGAAATGCCATGCATTTCTTATGGGCTGCTACAATGCACCTTTCACAGTGCAGGATCCTTGATCGGTTTTGAAGACCACAAGCCATACAAACCTGCAAATTGTGTTTACCCTTACATGAAATATTAAGACCATCTCTGAAGGTTATGACTGTATAGTTTGATAAGTAGACCAGCAGATTGTATGAAAAATGCTTTACTGTTTTGTATGACCTAATTTGAAGGTTGTTCATGTTGTTATGCACCAAATCCAAACATAAATTGCCCAGAATATATCTCAATGAACACACATCTAATATTGTATATATGCATGCTTATCCCTTATGCTAGAAAATCCTGCAATTTCTGCTCACAAAGTTTTATCATAAAAGTTTGGTACTTTATCATATCCAGAGAAAAGGTCAAGCCAAGATTTAACATCAATCAATCGACCTGTGCAGATTCTACAACAGAGCCTTTCTGATTCACATAAGGAGATGTGGACTCCATCAAAGCAAGAAGCAGCTGGTAAAGTCTATTTCTTTAAAGCCCTTCTAATCTGATGTTTTACCTTTTCTAACCATGACAAAGGAAATTCCTGCAAAATCATTTACAAGACAAGTGGAAAAATACATTAACATGTACAAATGTGCGTATGAGGGGGATAAGCAATTACATGTTGAGGGCAAACAAAATGTCCACTCTTTCGAAAAACTGATTCCTTTAAGGTACGAGCACATGAACGATGGTAACTTCTACAGCATCCTTTGTGGCTACAATTGACCAGATCATTTGAAATAACCACCTTCTTGCAGATAAAACATTCCACCTGTCACTTCCAAAAACAAAAAAGAAGTTTCAAGCTGATTCTTCAATACCATTTAACAGTAAACTCATTTTGTCCCCTTGAGATAGGGAAATACACTCTTTCGAAAAGGAAAAGCTGTTATAATAGCATTTATAAAGATGTTTGTTTCAAGTCCATTTCATACCTTTTCCAAACACTATTTTAACTTTCATTTTGTGTAAAAGTCCGTTCTTTCTGAAACTAGGGAACTAGCCTGAAAGAAAATAAGATATGCAGCCGTTGGTAGTAATACATAAAGAGTCATGTGGATTCTGGGCAATCTGACATAAAGCAGCCTAATGAGAGACCTTATGAGCTCTTCATTTGGGTTCCTCACATAACCTTGGTGAGTTCTATTGGCTGTCTTCTAGGGATAGACATTACTTCAAGAAGCTAGCTCCCCCTTAACTGGATGACAACAAACTCTCTCCTTCCATGGGAGATGGGAAAGGCTGCAGGGTGGTTCTGAGAGAATAAATAACATATACAGCCATTGGTAGTAATACATGAAGAGTCGTATGGATTCTGGGCAATGTGACATAAAGCAGCCTAACCAGAGACCTTATGAGCTCTTCATTTGGGTTCCTCGCATAACCTTGGTGAGTTCTATTGGCTGTCTTCTAATGATAGGCATTACTTCAAGAAGCCAGTTCCCCTTTAATTGAAGGACAACAAAACACCCTCCTTCCATGTGAGATGGGAAATGCAGCAGAGTGGTTCTGAGAGAATGGGAAGGAGAGACGTTTCTTGTGGCCATGGGATTCGGGTACATTCTTTCACCTAGCCCCTCGTATGATCTGGCTCCGGCACTATAGCCTACCAAATTGGTTATTCACAACAATTTATAGTGTGCTTGATTGCTCTTTATTGGACCTTCTTTATGTTACATCAGTACCTTAGGAATTTCTCTGAGGTGTCATTCATACAATTTTCTTTTCTCTGAAACATCGTTGAATCATGAGGAGATGCATCTTTTCCAAAACTTCATTTGATCACGAGGAGATGCAACCTAACCGAGGCGAATCTAGCCTTGGACGTGATTGTTCAGCAGAGATTCAGACACAAGCTTGGGACCATTCACTCGAATAGCCATAGGAAAGCTTTGCTAGTCAAGCTAATTGTTAGAGGTTTTCCTCCATATAGCTACTACGTTGAAGAATCGAGTTTAGATCATGGAAGCAGAAAACGACCCAAAACAGCTTCCAAAGGGACCCGAAACGATGAAATGTGTGAACCCCAATACAACATGCATTTCCACTTCCAAAATGTTTTATGTTTTTTAATAGCATGTGATGTTTCCTCATGTCAAAAACGTTTCAAGATAGGCATTTCCCACATTAACACAAACCTTGAAATATTTTTAAATATAACGGCTACTGAGATAATTTTTTAAGACTTTATTCTAGAAAATCAAATATGTCTTGGACATCTTGTTTAAGGTAGTCTCAGCCCCACGTTTTGGGTTGTTTCAGTTTGCACTACATTTCATGATGGCACCTTTTGGACTATCACAAGCTATTTTTGCCTACCTATCTCATTCTTCTTATTATCCACCTTACCCCTCTTCACCTCATAGTTCCTCCTCCTTGTCAACTAAGCATGCATTTATTGATAAGACTCCTTTTAAAGGGTTTAACTACACTACTTGGTCAAATCTGATGAAGCAGGTTCTTGACTCATGGAATGTGTGGGACATTGTATAGGGGCTAGAACCCCAACCAGACCCTCTTCTCGTTCCATACAAGGTTGTCTATTCTTGGAAGGCTAAAAACACCTCCACCATCATTGAGTTGATGTAGGCAAGGATTACTCTCAAAGTTTCACTCTCAACTACAACATTTTGGCCTTGCATCAAAGCAGTGGGAACACTTGACTGACCATTATGTGGCTCATGATAGGACTTGTCATATAAATCTCAACCATGAGCTCCAAGAATTTAGGATCACTCGCCAAGATGACCTTAAGGTCAAGTTGACTCAATATCGGCACTTACTCGTTGAGTTCTCCACAATAGAGGCTCCTAAGTTTCCTATGACAAGGTCACATTGTTCCTTAACAAGCTACCAAAGAAATACTCCAATTTCATTCAACAAGTGATTTCATAGCCAACCACAAGCGCATCACAAGGGCACTCCCAATCTACTCTCAAACCCAAGTCGTAGAATGTACCTAAGAAAAATAGGTATTGCAACACTATCAAACAAATGGCCATTTCATGATGAGTATTGATCAAAGGCAAGAGGCACCCAACCAAAACCTAAGAATCAAACCCCCCCTCCTTAGTCAAGTAACCCCAACAAGGAAGGCAAGGTAGTGGCAACCAAAATCAAGGGCAATGGAGGACTCAAACCCACACTACCAATTAGCCATCATAACCAATTTTGTTTTTAACTCCAAAGGGCATGTCTGACTGGTCTCCTACACCACAAGCACACCTCATCTCTATAGAGACATCAAAGGATGCGAGCTTGGTACATATTCGCAAGTTATCTCTTGACAGGGAAACCTCATCTCTGTAGAGACATCAAAGGATGCGAGCTTGGTCCATATTCGCAAGTTACCTCTTGACAAGGCAACCAACAAAGGCCTACTCTACCCAACCCAACATATCTTCTCCTGTCTAGATTGTGGATAGTGCAACCATCCATCACATGACCCCCCATTCAGAACATTTTGGTTGCTCAAGCCCTTGCAACCAAGAATGTCCGATGTGATAACAACGCCTTGGTCAAGATCCATGGTCTAGGTAGAGCCAGTGTTGATTCTAACACGGCCAAGATCTTGCTTCACTGGATGATGTGTATTATATCCCCTAGTTTGGGGTGAAACTTTTATCCATTTAGCAACTTTGCTGATCCGGGCAAGCAATTTCTTTTACTACGACCACTGTGAGGTCATAGGCTCCCAAACCAATTTAGTGATTATTCGCAGCAAGGCACAATCTAGTGGCCTCTATATGATGACCCAGTTCCTCTCCTAGTTAACTGTTGAGGACTCATAAGTTCCACTATTTTTTAGCATTAGCCACCACACAAGAGCCTATGAACAATGAGTCTAGCATTTCCGCTTTCGATACCTTGGATATGACCCGCTCTATGAACTATCATGCTAGCAAATGGTTGAGGGCCTTCCATGCTTAAAACTGTCCAAGGATGTCTATAGAGACTCAGCTTGGAAAACAGCATTGCATGCCACTTCCTTAATAGACCACACAAAGAGCTAAGCAACACTTTAAATCAATTCACATCAATCTTTGGGAGCCAACATCCACTACCACCCTAAATACTTCTTTTTTATTATGGAAGACCATTCGAGATATATATGGGTATATCTTTTAAAGCATAAATCTCATGCCTTCACATATTTCTCTGCTTGGATGCGTCTTGTATAAATTAGATTAGTCGTCGTATCAGAACCATGAGGAGTGATAGCAATGGTGAGTTTTACATCCCACAAGTTTTTTGAGTTCTTACATGAGCAAGCATCTCTCGCTAGCTTTATCTATACAAACTCCCCCTCTCAAAATGGAGTTATAGGGCATAGGAACCAAACTATGATGAACATGGCACGGGCTATGTTGTTTGCAGCAAAGCTCACTAAGCATCTATGAACTAAGGTTGTTAACACATTAGTGTACATCCTCAACCTACTGCACAATAGTCCCTCAAAAGACCCCCTTTGAGGCATTTTTTGGCACTCAACCTCTCATTTCCCAGTTCAAAGTCTTGGAGCACCTTACCTATACACACACGCCTAATGATAAGATAGGAAAGCTAGATCCTCAACTTAATCCATTGATCTTTATAGGATACTCCTCCAAGTCAAAAGCCTATTACTTATTTAATCCTTGAACAAACAAGGTGATTACCCAAAGAGATGTAGTTTTTTACGAGAGAGATATAGTGCAACTCACTACAGTTCCCTCCAACACCAATTCCTCAACCTATTTCATCAAAGATGGTGTCATTTGAGCCAAGTCTACTACTCACTCTTGACCCACCTATTGAGACTTCCACTTTTAAGCCTCCTCCTAGAGACTCATTACCTCGCTAGTACCAATAAACCATGCAAGATTTAAGGATCCTTCCATCGAATCCCATCCCAACGGGCCCAAGAAGATTTGTCAGCTTGCACCTACTCCCTCAATTGTGTCTATCTTTATGGCAAATCGCATAGCGCATTTGGAGTCACAGAGTTAGCAAGAGACTCTTAAGCATTCAAAGTGCCATGAAGCCATGGAAAATAAGTTTGACAGCACTAACCAAAGTGAAACTTGGACGTTAGTGGATCATCCAAGCCATAACAAGATCATTGGAACTATGTGGATCTTTAGGACCAAAATGAAAGCTCATTGAGCTTTGGATAAATACAAGGCTCACCTTGTAGTGTTTGAAAAAAGCATGGCATTAATTAGGAGAATACCTTCGCATCCATAATGCAATTGGCATCATTCCATCTATTAGTTGCATGGCCACTCACCGTAGCTAACTGATTGATCAAATGGATATCAAAAGTGGCTTTTTGAATGGTTATCTAGAGGAGAAAGTCTATGTGGAGCAACCTCTCGGAACTTTTCAAGCAGACCGCAGAGATAAAGTCTTTTTTTTTCACAAGGCTCATTACAAGCTAAAGCAAGCACCGTGATCATGGTTCCATAAAATGGAGGAGTTTGTTCAAACTCATGTTAGAGTGCAGCGATGTGGAAGCGTAGCACAAAGACTAAGAGAGAGTAAACACAGAGAGAAGAGAGAGAGAGAAAAGGAGACAATGTAAACGCAAAAAATCTGCAATGTAGTATGCTGTATAAGAGTGCAGAAATATACATGGGGGCAGAGGAAATATCTGTGTGTGTCTCCGACTTGATGACATCGATCTCTGTCATCCCGAGCACAGTCTGTCTCAACCAACAGATTTCAAGATTAGAATCTAAATAATGTGTCAACAAAGTGTTGGAGGACTGCTATATAAAACAGAAAGAAAAGGCATAAAAATGACCAGGTCGGCTGCAATAAATGCAGCCAACTGCAATAAAATAATGTCAAATTACTATCCGACTACACTGCTCTCGACTACAGGCTGCCACGTGTTACCTGCGCACGCAGACTGCTGACGTGTCCTCTGTCGTATGCTGTATACTGTTGAATCAAACCCTAACTGTGCAAAAAACCTAACACAGCCTATCCAGGGGATGACTCTACCTCTAACACCCCCTCTCAGATCCTGGACGAGGCATCAGACTGAGGGATCTAGAATGTTGCTAAAGAAGAGCCTGGGGAAGCACCTTCATGAACAAATCTGCAAGATTATCCTCCATCTTGCAGTTTTCCACATCAATGGTCCAATCTAGAAGCTTCTCCCAAATGAACTGATACTAGATCTCAATGTGCTTTGTCCGGGCATGGAATACAAGATTCCGCACCAAGGCAATGCAACCCTCATTGTCGCACCGCAAAAGAGTAGGAGGAGTCTGGGGGCAGTCAAGCTCCTCCAACAATCTTTGAAGCCACACAACCTCACACAGGGTGGAAGACACAGCCCGATACTCCGCCTCAGTAGAAGAAAAGCCTATCGTGGGCTGCTTCTTGCTACTCCAAGAAATAACACCTATACCCAAGTTAAAACAATAGCCTGTAGTAGACCGTCGGTGGTCCACATCGCCAGCCCAATCCGAGTCACTCCAACCTACAAGAACCAAATCTGAAGCATCTGTACCTACTGGATAAGAAATCCCTAAGTCAAAGGTCCCCCTCAAATATCGAAGAATCCTCAGGGCGGCCTGCGAATGCACCTGTTTGGGTTCAGTCATGAACCCCGCCAAAAGACCCATAGCAAAACAAAGGTCAACACGAGTGTTAAGAAGCCAAATCAAGAACCCAATCAACTAACGGTGGCGGGAAGCATCCATCACGGGAGAATCTGCGTGTGAAGTGGACTTCCAGTTCAGATCCATAGGAGTAGTAATGGGCCGACAAGTCTCCATCTCAAAAGTCACCAAGAGCTCTTGAATGTACCTCTGCTGAGAGATGAAAATCCCCCTCTAAGAGTGATAAATCTCGTGACCCAAGAAAAAATGAAAAGGCCCCAAATCCGTCATCTTGAATGTCTGATGTAAAGTTGTCTTAGTCTCGTGGACCTTCTGTGCATGATCCCCTATCAAAATCAAATCATCAACATACAACACAAACAACACACGACCAACCTCTGAAGTGTGCACATAAAGCTGTGGATCAGCCTTGGAGCGCCAATATCCCAACTTCGACTGAAGAAACGAGTCAATCTTCTCGTTCCATGCACGTGGAGCCTGCTTGAGGCCATACAAGGCCTTCTTCAACCTGTAAACTTTCCCATCCGAGGATCCAAAGCCAGGAGGTTGTTATACATAGATCTCCTCCTACAAGTCACCATTCAAAAATGCCAACTTCACATCCAACTGATAGACAGGCCATCTCCTATAGCCAACCAAGGCAAGAACAGCTCAAATAGTCACCATACAAGCAATGGGGGCAAAAGCATCATGGAAATCAATGCCTGGGCGCTGAGCAAAACCTTTAGCAACAAGGTGAGCCTCGTGCTTGTCCAAAGAACCATCGCTAAGATACTTGGTCTTGAAGACCCACTTGACACGAATCACCTTCTTGTGAGAGGGACAAGGCACAAGAGACCAAGTGTCATTCCTCTCAATAGCCTCCAACTCGGCTTCCATAGCCTTCCACCAATGATCAGGCTGCAAAGCCTCCTTTACTGAAGTGGGCTCATGTGTTAGTAGATTAGTCAACTCAGGGTGAGTCTGTGCTACAGACGCTATGGCCTTTTTATAGTATTTTTTCTGGCATTTTTTTGGTGTCCTTTTTAGGACTGGGATGCATTTAATGCTAGTCGATTGCATTTATTGCTCCTCCCATTTTATGCCTATATATTGCCAAGGCTCCTCCTTCTC
The DNA here is from genome assembly GCF_053477565.2 of Lygodium microphyllum. Classification (NCBI taxonomy): domain Eukaryota; kingdom Viridiplantae; phylum Streptophyta; class Polypodiopsida; order Schizaeales; family Lygodiaceae; genus Lygodium; species Lygodium microphyllum. The sequence continues at coordinate 91,143,010 of NC_141153.1, read as the reverse complement.
TGTTGTACTTCAGCCATCATTTGTGGATTCTTCTGAGGAGAGAGAAGCCGGTGCCAGGGTTCCCACACAGCCAGTGATTCACTGTTGTATGCTGATGTCTCGTGTTCGATATGGATTACGTTTCCCGGGCATACATCTGTGTTCTCTGTTGTATTTGTGTTTATTTTTTCTTGCCTTGTGTTTCAGCAATTTATTTCAGCATGTTGTTTATGCTTCCATTGCTGCACCACTTTTGACATGGTATCAGAGCTCACGTTTTGTGTTTCTGCTGTGTTTTATTTCTGATTTCAAGACTATTTTCCCTCTTGCTGATCAGGCAGCTGCTGCTCCAATCAGGCGACTAGTTTTGCCTGTGTTTTTTGCTGATGTCAGCATCCGTACAGCCTGTGCATCCATTTCAGCCTGCATTTTGGTGTTTCTACATCTCCTCCTGGCTGGGCACTTACATCATCAAGCTGTTTTTGCTGTTCTTGACAGTTTTTGACTGATTTCTTGACTTTTTATAGCAGTTTTGTCTTTTTTTTAAATCAGATTTTGGGTTATACTGCATGTGAACTCTTGTTTTTTACAGTTTGTGCTCGTGGTTTGGCAGTGTTCCCTCTCCCAATCCCTTCTTTTCTCTACTTCTTTTCTAAATCCTTTCAAGATGGCTCCTCCATGCACATCCACTGATGACAAGCTCCATGGACCTAATTATTACACGTGGAGTGCGGTGATGAAGGCTTGGTTTATTTAGAAGCGGTTATGGTACGTGGTTAATGGAGCTGTGGCACGTCCTCAACAACCTTCTCCTGTTCCATCTGATTTTTATGAAGACAACCATGAGGAGGCTATGCTTACATGGGATTCGGATGATGCCCGTGCTTATTCAGCATTACTCCGATGTATTTCCAAAGAAGTCCTACCGGCGGTCACCTCCTGTACGACAACTTCAGACGTATGGTCGAAGTTCCAGTTGATGTACGAGGCTTCTTCCACCATGAGGGCCGTTACTCTCTATGGCCAGCTCCAGCAAACTGAAGTTTGAATCCAAAGATACGATTCAATCCTTCCTACTTCGTGTTACCCAACTCTAGGACTAGCTTCGCACTATGCAGTCTGCCCTATCAGACGCACATCTTGTTGGTACGGTACTCTACAAGCTTCCCCAGGAATTTGATGGAGTGGCGAATGCTTTACAAGTGCAGACATCTATGACTTCTGTCAGTTTTCTTTACATGTCCTCTATGCTACTCGAGCATGAGGCTACTTTGCGACTACAAGGGCGGCTTCCGTCACATTATGGAGGTTCAAGTGAGGCTTTTGCAGCTTCAGAGAGGGGTTCAAAGATGAAGAAGTCAAAGGCCCACTGTTACCACTGTGGCAAGAAAGGTCATTTAAGGAAGGACTGCAAAGAGTTAGCGGCTTCTTGGAACAAAAAGGAGCAAAAGACGAAGCGGGATGCGGACTCATTTCACGAGTCATCATTTGCCTCAGATTCCGATTCCAATCCTCCAACCAAGGCGAAGTCCAAGGCGCGGAAGGGATCCTTTTCTTCGGATCATGGGAAGGGCCTAGTGGCCCCTTCCTCAGCTGCTTTCTAGTGGTGGTGATGCGGACATCCCTCACAACTCTCCAATGCCAAAGAGGGAGTGTGAGAGGGTGGTGAGATGGGGCAACCGTGCCTCATCTACATGTTTATACAAATGCACAAGATCCAGAGAGGGACATCCCTGATGCATCGACCGAAGCCTGGCAGGTACAAATCCTGGAGCTAGGATTGACATCCAAGTTCATGATGGGCTGGTTACTTGACAAAGAGTGGGAGGCTTTCGTCTCGAGCCCACAAGAGGGGACACTTTGGCGGTTCTGGCCAAAGGCGAGGATTCCATGGTCACGTGTTCAAAGACATGTTTGGCACATTGGTCTCGTATGTCCTGAGTGACATAGGTGACATAACACAAAGAGCTACTATGATTCTTCTCTATTTTCAAGTGGTGTTGTTATGATCGACATCAATGTCAGATACTCTCCGAGGCATCTTGGTGATGGGCTGGCCACTCATTGCTTGGATATCCATGGTTCTTTTGGTGGTTCTATGTTGTATAGTTTATGATTCCCCATCATTGTACTATTGTATTGTATCAGCTCATCCCTTATCTGAGAGAGGGTGTTAGTAGATTAGTCAGCTCACGGTGAGTCTGTGCTGCAGAGGCTGTGGCCTTTTTATAGTATTTTTTCTAGCGTTTTTTTTGTGCCCTTTTTAGGAGTGGGGAGCATTTAATGTTGGCCAACTACATTTATTGCTCCCCCCATTTTATGCCTATATATTGCTAGGGCTCCTCCTCCTCTGATGTACTTCAACCATCATTTGTGGATTCTTCTAAGGAGAGAGGAGCCGATGCCAAGGTGCCCACACAGCCAGTGATTCACTATTGTATGTTGTTGTCTCGTGTTCGATATGGATTCCATTTCCCAAGCATACATCTGAGTTCTCATCTGTATTTGTGTTTATATTTTCTTGTCTTGTGTTTCAACAGTTTATTTCAACATGTTGTTTATGCTTCCATTGTTGCATCACTTCTGACATCATGGTCCTACATAACACAGGTCAGCAAACAATAGTTGGAGCAAACAAGCTCCATAGAATGTGCTTGGTTCCTCCGTGACCTCCGCGGTCCATCCTGCGGTTTCCACTCCTCAAGGACCCCCTCGATCCCTGAATCTCGACCGGACCTCTCCCCGTCGTTCTCAATCTGTGGAAGACTCGGGAACATCCACCGGCGGAAGCTCCTCAAGGATGGCCGATGGAAGTAAAGACTCTGAATCAGAAGAAGAATCTCCATCAAAAGACTTTGGCTCCAAAGAAACTGTCTCGGGAGCCCAACTCTCCCCTGGATCTCCAAGAACGAGGTGCTCCTCACCCCCCTCTGTGGCAGGAACTTCCACGAACCGCACATCTCGGCTCGTGTAGACATCCTGCTTGACGGGATTAAATAGACTATAACCTTGGGATTGGGAGCTGTAGCCAACAAAAACCTGTCGTCAAGAAACCGCCTCGAACTTGTCACACTACGTCTTCGAGATGTACACATAAGCGTCACACCCAAAGATCCTGAAGTAAGAGACATCAGGCTTAGTCCCAAAGTAAGCCTCAAAAGGTGTTATCTTGTCAACGGCTGAAGTGGGAGATCGATTGAGGATGTGAACTACGGTAGCCACTACCTCGGCCCACAAAAACTGAGGTGTCTATCGGTGCTCCATCATGGTGCATGCCATCCAAGGTTGCACTCGTACGTCGAACGGACAGGTTCGTACCATACAAACCGTACGGTACGTATCCGTACTGTTTCGTACGAGATTTTAGACATGTTTTGGCCACGTATCCTGCGGGACAAGGTGAGCTATCCAAAGAGTTTCCGCGCGAAACAGGCTGGGGAAAATGGCGCAAACTGGGCACGATTGATCATTTGTGACACATAGACACTCTTGCAAGTCTCGACTCTCTCCTCAACCCTCCCTCTTGTCTCCAAGACTCCAAGGCTGCATCAAGCTCCCATCCTCTCCAAGTCCCCCTCTTCCTCTCTCCTCTTCCCCTCTTCTCTTGAGTCTTTCTCCCATCCTCTCCCTTTTCAAAGTTCGTTCTTCTTCCAACTTTCCAAGTTTCCCTGATCCCCTCTCTCTTCAAGGCTCAAGCATCATCTCACTCTTTCCTCTTCCTCCCATCCCCTCCCTCCTCAAGCATCACGGCAATCGGAGTAACAAGTCTCGACTCTCTCCTCTTTATCAGGCCTCTGACCAAGCCTCGGCACCATGACACATGAGAAGCATGAGGTCTTCAACTTGCACGCCATCCATGTGAAGAGGGACACAAAGAAGTCCAACTCCCACAATTGGATATGCAAGTATTGCAAGAAGAGCTACACAAGTGGTGCAACCTGGCTTCTCCAACATCTTTCCAAGACGGGGGGGGAGGGCAAGTTGCTCCGTGCAAGTCGATCCCTCAACACATTGCGGACGAGATTCTCGCCAAGATGAGAGGGGGATCCACTAGAGGAGGAGGTGGCAGATCGACGGTGGCGGCATCTACACTTATGTTTACTCATGAGGAAGCCTCAAATGTAGGCCTATCTTCGACCGATGCAGGTGAGGCCTCCACCATTGGTGGTGCCGACTCCATATCCCCTTTGGGCTCCAGCACTGGCAAAAGGCAAAGGTTAGAGGCTCATGCAATACCGAAGAGGCAATCCTCTCTCTCTCAAGCTCCCGGTTATACACGTGGATCGGTTGCCTTTCTTAGAGAAAGGCAACGACAAGCCGATGTTGAGATTGCACGCACGGTGATCGAGTGCAATCTTGCATTCAACATCCTGAAGTATGAGCAATGGAAGAAGATGGTGAGAACCATCACTAATGTTGGCCCATGTGAAGGATGGAGCGGCATCTCATACAATGATATGAGGACAAAGAAGATTGATGAAGAGGAGAGGATTGATAAAGCCCTTGATCCTATCCGGGCCGCATGGACAAAATACGATTGCTCCATTCTCACCAATGGATGGAGTGACCGTAAGAAACGGGGTATCATCAACATACTCGTTTCATGTCCACTTGGCACATATTTTTTGTGGGCCGTAGACACCGGCAAGAGGAGAAAAAAAACGACTGGCTCATTCATCTACCGCCACATTCGGCAAGCTATCATTGAGGTACACATTGTCTTTTTAAAGTTGCTTTCATTATTCATGAATCATAATTAGAATTTTCAAGTCATGATTCATGATTCATCTCTCCCCGAAGCTTTTATAATTTGTGCCATGTATGATGTGCTTGTAGGTGGGCCCGTTAAATGCGGTGCAAGTTGTGACTGACAATGCATCCAATTGTCGGTGCATGGGCCATTTGCTTGAGACCGAGTTTCCTTTGATCGTATAGACTCCATGTGCAAGTCATTGTTTGGACTTGCTCATGGAGAACATCAGAAAGCTAAAATGGGTGAAGAGGGTGGTATACAAGGCTACATCTGTTGTCACCTTCTTCACGGTGAAGGTGAAGGTGCTTGCGATGTATCGGGAGCATAGCAAACTTGAGTTAAAGAAGCCTTCTTCAACTCGGTTTGCTTATATGTGGTTATTGTTGGAGCGGCTTTATGAGGTGTGGTCCGCCCTACGCCAAACAATAGTGTCCACTCTATGGAATCAGTGGGATGAGCATGAGACAGAGGAGGCGAAAGCCATGCAGCGGCTGTGCCTTGATGAGCAGTTTTGGCAAAAAGTCCGTGCCATTGTGATTGCCGTGACTCCCTTTTATAGGGTGTTGGGCATGACTGATTGCGAGGGGTCCACCATGGGCCTTCTCATTCACTTCTTCAGAGCGGCATTGGTGGAGGTACGGGCTTGCACGATGATCACAGATTCTCAACGTGCATACATCATAGAGATAGCAGAGAGGAGATGGGCATGGATGCATAGGCCCATCCATGGTTTCGCAGCATTGGTGCATCCGGCCTACAAGTCGCCGGCGATCATGGATAACAGAGAGCTCCGGTCAGATCAACTTGCATATTTGACTCATGTGGTCCCCATAGATGACCACAACACAATCCTAGAGGAGCTTGGATGCTATACAGATCAGAGAGGACATGTGGCATTTTCTTCTCCCACTTGTTGGAAAAGGAAGTCACTTGTAAAGCCTCTATTTTGGTGGCAAAATTTTGGATATGCACTGGAGACTCTTCAGCCTTTGGCCATGAGAGTCCTTGCGCAGGATTGCTCTTCGGGTGCATGTGAGAGAAACTGAAGTGTCAATTCTCTCATTCACACGAAGATTCGCAATCATCTTAGCACACGACAATTAGAGCAGCTAGTGTATTGCCGCACTAACTTGCGCATGATGAAGGCCATGATGAGTATGGGTAGTCCAAAGCAAGTAAACACCTAACCATAAAATGATAAGTCAAGTTCAATTTTTAAATTTATTTGTTTCAACTTGTTACTTTATAGTATTATGCTCAACAATTTAGTATTTATAATCTATTATCTTATGTGCATTGTGTAGGTGAATGTTGATACATTCAAGTTGACGGGCGACACTCTTGCAAGTGTACATCAGGAGGTCGATGAGGAGGAGCAGATCTTTGCACAGCTCTATAGAGAGCTCATAGCAGCAGACACCCGTGACACTCGTAGTCAGCGTGCTCGTGGGTGAGGAGTTCGAGTTGCCAGCAAGGGCATGGTCATTCGGCACCCTCTGAGATCGACGAGGGGTGGTTCAAGTAGTCTGTAGATATATATGAGATGGGGCTCTAGTAGCTCTCGTCCAGTCCCTGATGATGGCATTCCCCCCTTGCCTACAGTTAGACCGTCATTGCCTAGGGAGCCATCATTTGATGATGATGGTAACCTTATCAATGAGGATGAGTATGAGAGTGCCTCATCATTCGATGACAAGGAGTCATCTTCGAACTCTCTTGATGAGCACTCAGATGATGATGATGATGATGCTGATGATAGTGATGCCTCATGAGTCATCCTAGCCTCTAGGCCTCAACTCTCTCGAGTCTCACCTTTTTGTATCTACTTAGTACTATCACTGATGATTGTATCCAGTTTCACTCATTGATGATTGTAATTTGTATGATGTATCCAGTACATTGTACCGTTGCCCGCATGTTTGCTGCTCGCATGTGATTGCAAGGGCTTTTTACCTCATGTATTCAGCATATTTTGTAATGGCACTGCTAGTTTCACTTTAAACATGTGTTCTATTATTTATAGTTTTTTTTTTAAATGAAGTTTTTTTTTTCGTACTAATATCGTACCGTACCTTATAAAATCTTAAGGTACCATTTAATACCGTATTTTATCGTACCGTACCATATCGTACTTTTCGTACCTGACAACTATGACGCCATCTCAATCACACTTCAGTTCTTCTACTCCAAAATGCCATTCTCTTAGGAAGTGTTGGTGTTAGCAAACTCCTAGTGAATGCCCCTATCTGCACAAAAACGAGCAAACTCACTAGACATAAATTCACCTCCCTTGTCTGAACGTAAGGTCTTCGGTTGCCGGCCAAAACGGTTCTCCTCAAAGAGAAGCCAATCCTTGAAGTGAGAAAAAGCCTCCGACTTCAAAGTCAAGAAATAGGCCCAAGTCATCCTGCTATAGTCATCTACGATCAACATGAAGTACAAGCTCCCCTTCAGGGACTCGGTCCTCATCGGGCCACAAAGATCCGTAGATACAAGCTCCATGGGTAAAGTAGACCGCCTCGAAGCTTTGTTGGAAATCGCATCCCGATGCAATTTCCCACGAATGCAAGAGACACATGGCTAATGGCTCACCACTATATCCAGCAAACCTTGGACAAATGATCCTCGCGACGCCTTCCGAAGGTACTCATAGTTCAAGTTGCCAAACCGAGCATGCCATAGCTCAGACTGTGTCTAAGAGGTAAGAAGAAAAGAGGTAAGAGTTGTAGAAGACTTTAATTTGTAGATGCCATTCTCCTCATACCCTGCAGAGAGAACCTTCCTTGATCCACGATCAAGGACTCGAACAGTATCACTGTCAAACTCCACCAAGAGACCAAGAGCACAAATCTTATGGACCGAAAGCAAATGATACCCCAAGCCTGACACATGCAACACCTCGGAAGTGTGGATACCACCACAACGGGGGCAGAGAAAATATCTGCGTGTGTCTCTGACTTGATGACCTCAATCTCCGTCAACCCGAGCACAGTCTGTCTCAACCAACAAATCTCAAGATCAGTATCTGAATAATGTGTCAACAAAGTGCTGGAGGACTGCTATATAAAGCAGAAAGAAAAGGCACAAAAATGACCATGTCGGCTGCATTAAATGCAGCCAACTGCAATAAAATAATGCCAAATTATTGTCCGACTGCAAGCTGCCACATGTCACCTACGCAGACTACTGATGTGTCCTCTGTCGTATGCTGTATACTGTTGAATCAAACCCTAATTGTGCAAAAATCCTAACACAGCCTGTCCAGGGGATGACTCTACCTCTAACAACTCATGACTTCCATTCTATCCTTTATGGCCCAAACTTATATGCCAGATCTACTTCAAAGGGGGTCAACTATATCTTACTATACATTGATGATTTACTTCTTACAAGCTCTTTGCTACCATTGCAAATATTAAGGCCCAACTTAGCTCCACGTTTGAGATAACTGACCTTTGTAAAAATGTCTTATTTTTAAGGATGAAGATAATTAGATTTGGGGATTCCATTTTTGTCTCTCATAGAAGTAAGCACATCAGCTAGTTAACCAAATTTGCACTAATCAAACACAACCTTTGGCCATGCCTCTAGATCTCCCTATCAAACTAGCCAAGGGCTCCCATGGTGAACCCTTCAACAAAGCACACACATAGATCTATTGTAGGAAAATTACTCTCAAAGATTCACACTATGTCAATCTTTAGAATTTGTTTACTCAATGTACACACCCTACTCACATTTTTGCTCTCTTTGCACTCTCTACTACTGCACTCCTGCTGCGCACACCCCCTTCAAACTCGTATCAGAGCTTTGGTCAAGGCGTGCGTGCTTCCCGGAGTCTGTGTGAGTCTGATCCGGCTCATTCTGTGCGAGAAAATCATCAAGTCGTCACTTTCTAGGTCACGTGTGTGCTGGACTGTCAAAAATTGCCACGCCAAAAACCCTAAATTTGGTGCAGACACAAGTCATTTTTGCTCAAGCAAACAAGCACACGTTGTTTTTGCATAGACAGACAATCTGAAACCCTAAAATCAGACAAAATCTAAAACCCTAAAATTTACACAAATGACAGCTGGTAGTACCGTCTGGAGTAGTGTGACAACTGACAGGCTCTCCTATGATGACATAGCAGTCCTGCTGTCAATTCTGAACTGACATTCATTAAATCTAGAGCAATCTTTGGACACTACAACAATCAACCCTTTTGGGATTTTCTTTGATTTTGCACAGTGAATGCTTGTGCAGTGACATTTGACCCAAAACTTGCCAACATTGTACACACTGGCTTTGAAACATTTGGGGTTTTTCATATATCAGTGGAATTTTGCTCAACTGAGTTGAATTCACTGACATTGGTGTGTGGCCAAACCCAAGAAATTTGGGGCTTTTGCAGAATTTGTTGAATTTCTGCAACATTTACCCTTGTTTGGCACTCGGGAACCTGTATTAATACAATTGGGGCAGGTTTGTCAAAGAAATTTTGGTGTTCACATCGGTGATATATTTTGCGCTAATTCATGCTTTGGCAATAAAATAACAGCAAATTCATTGTTGAGTGGGAGAAATTATTACTTGGGATGTATCAAATGTTGTCAAAAGGCAGCTTCTTTAGTACATGTATTGTTGAATGCTCATTGTGCACGGAAACAGTGGTATATACAGCACTTGGGTTGTTGCATATGGGCATTACAGTGATGTATTATCGAAGTGTGGAGTTGACTTTTATGCATACTTATCACATTTTGTTCATGTATATGCTGTAATCAACCTATTTGGACTGAAATTGGAGCAAATGATCTGCTTCTTCAGCACCTTTGGAAGTGCATTTTGTGTACTTGCTGTTATATTCAGCAACCTTACTATTGGCTAACAATATTCAGCACTTTATTGCAGAAATTTATTGCTGAAAAATGGTTGGCACTGCATCCACTTCTAACACAAGGAATCTTTTCGAGGTTCGGAAATTTGATGGCAACAGCTTTGATCTTTGGACAAATCATATGCAAGGTATCTTGTTTCTGAAGGATTGTGATAATTCTTTGGAACAAGAAAAGCCTATTGCTTTGTTAGATGAGGAATGGGCTAAGATGAGTAAAGAAGCTATTGCTTACATCAAAATGCCAGTCACACATGATATCTCGGTTGATATCAAGGGACTCTCCACTACACGTGAAGTTTAGATAAAACTCAAAGCTCATATGAGAATACAACTCCTCTCAATCTAGTCCATCTCTTGTAGAAGTTGGTTAACTTGGAGCTTGATAAGTCCAAGCCCACCTCAAAGCATTTGAATACATTTACTGGGATTTTGAGTCAGATACAAGATGCAAGCTTGCCACCTTTTCATCCCAAGTTGAAGACTATCTTATTACTCACGACTTTACTGGATTCATGGGAAGCATTGGTTGTCTCTTTGAGCAACAACCCGACCTTGATTTTTGATGGTGTGAGTGGTTCTATTCTCAATGAGATTAGACACAAGGTAAGTGGGAGCAACAGTGTATCAGCCTATAATGTAAGAGGAAGGACTAAAAAGAAGTCAAATGCTGCAAACATACACAAAAATTGCAGCAAAAGCAAGAAAAAACAGCAAGATGTCACTTGCTACCAATGTGGATGCAAAGAGCATAAACAGCCTGATTGCAAGTATTTTAAAAAGAAACAAGAATGTAAAAAGTAAATAAATGCAAAAGTCAAAAAGAATCACAAAGATAGCAACTCTACCCCTCAAGAAACAAAGAAGGCAAATGTGATATCGAGGGTTGTCATTAAAGAAATAGAAGAAAATGAAGATGTTGCAAATTTGTTGATTGCATCTTCAAATCCACATGCTATGACAACAGAAGACATGTATATCACTAAAAAGGATGTGATAGATGCTTTGCTGTCTACTCGTGACAGTTTGTCACAATCTTGGATTGTTGACAATGGTGCTTCATTTCATGTAATCCATCTTTGGAGTATTTCTTTTCTTATGCAGTAGGTCACCTTGGGAAAGTTTACCTAGGGAATAACTATGCATGTGACATAGAGGCAATCGGCACCATATACCTAGCTCTTGAAAATGGCCAAGAATTGATTCTTCATGATGTTAGGTATGTACCTAGCATCAAGAAGAGTTTGCTTTCAGTTGGGCAATTAGACAAAAGGGGTTACTTCACTACTTTTGGTGGTGGAATGTAGAAGGTACAAAAAGGATCCATGCTTGTCACTAGAGGTAGTAAAAAATGAACTTTGTATTATCTTTACTGCAAGGCACTTCCTAGAAAGTTTGTTGCAATTGCACAAGTGCAGTCACGCATGGAGCTATGGCACAAGCGTCTTCTTGGACACATGAGCCAAAAGGGTTTGCAAGCACTCTCTTCACTTTGAAGAGTTGATGTGAAAGATTCAAAGCTTGACTTTTGTGATGACTGTATTTTGGAAAAACATGTAAAGAGTTCATACTCTCATGGAGCTGCTAGAAAGGCATATATTTTGGATTTAGTCCATTCTAATGCATGTACCATGCCAACAAAAACTCATAGTGGTTTCTATTATTTCGTGTCTTTTATTAATGACTACTCTAGAAAGCTATGGGTTTACTTGCTTAAGCAAAAAAGTGAGACATTGGATGTTTTTAAAAGATTTTATGCATTCCTTAGCACTCAAAAGGATTTAAAACTAAAGTGTATAAGAACAGATAATGGGGAAGAGTATGTATCAAAAGAATTCAACCAGTTTTGTGATGTGAACAAGATTAAATGGAAGCTTACTGCCCCTTATAATCCGTCATCTAATGGTGTGGCTGAGCAAAAGAATCGCACTTTATGTCAGAAGATTCGATGCATATAGTCAGCAGCTAATCTCCCACAATCATTTTGAGGGGAGGCACTTAAAACTGCAATACATATTTGCAACCGATCTCCACATCATGCACTTGATACTAGCATCCCTAAAGAGGTTTGGTCTAGCAAGCCTGCTTCATATGACCACTTAACGGTCTTTGGCTATGAATGTTATGTACCTGCACCTATTGATATCAGAACCAAACTTGACATAAAATCCATCAACGCCATCTTCATGGTCTATGAAGATGAAGAAATGGGTCATAGAGTTTGGATTCGAAGTATAAAACATGTGATTTGCAACCAAGATGTGGTATTTAATGAATCAAAGCTGCAAAAAAATGCCACATCTGGTAACTTAGACAAGAAGAAAGTGAAATTTTAGCATGATCGATCACTTGAACAGCCATCACTAAACATTCAGCCCTGTTTGATGTATGTTGGTTTTGATGATCAAAGCATGTCATTATTGAGCTAAATGAAAATAGGCAACAAAGGGATGCTGAAAATGAGCTTAGGCATCATAATCAACATGCTGAAAACAAATTATAGCAACCTGAAAACGAATTACAACAGCCTAAAAATGTAGTTTAGCAACTAAATAATGAGGTTATTGACATTCCTTTGGATGTAGATCCATTGCCCGAGAATACAAATAATTGGGTGAGAAGGTCTACATGTGTCAAAAGACCCTTATAGAGGTTTGATCCCTCTTTGGACTACATTTTACTCACAGATGAGGATGAGCCTCTCGCATACAAAGAGGCACAATGCCATTCCTAACAAATGGATCTATAAAATCAAATGTCTGTCAAAAATAACAGGTATGCTCTAATACCATGTCAAAATAAGCAACAATGCAAAGAGATGTAGAGGCGATCAACCGCCAAGACCCACGGACCGCTTATTGTTTCAAGCGTTCCAAGCCGAGCACTAATGGCTACCTCTCACATAGCCGACCTCCACAATCCAAGTGCAAGCTTCAAGCAAACTCCATTCTCAAGCTCCATGCTCCAAGCTCCATTGCCGCGAGCAAGACAAGAGAAGAGAAGAGAAGAGAAGAGAAGAGAAGAATATGAAAAGCTTCTCCACCACGGTCCCTCACCCTCACACACTTACTCCCTCACTCTCACACTCCCTCTCTCAAGCACAAGCTCAAGCAAGCAAACAAGAAGAAGAAAAAGAAGAGAGCTACTTTTGGCCACACACAAGAATGAGATTCTCATTCACTTTTTAACTTTATATACAAAACTCTAAATCCCTTTTGAGCGGTCATCCCCTTATCCCTTTTTTTACATGGCCGGCGGTAGCCTAGGCCATTTTTCCCATTGTCCTCCTATCTTCTTAACTTCCTTCCCACCGCCCATTTACTTTTACAATTTGCACAGGTCAACACTTTTAAAATAAATCATGGTGCGCCTTGCGCTCTTTTACAAAAGTATTGACTTGTGCCTTTTCTTGAGCGCCTCTCCTTGATTTAGGACTTTTTCACACTTTTGTGTTTTCCGATTTTTCTTGGCGTGCCTTCGTTCTCCATTCCGCTTTTGCCCTGGCTCTGTCTTCTACTTTAGATTTTCCCGATTTTCCACCTTGTTCGTTTGAGGGTTAGCATTAACCCCCTCCTAGTTGAGGGCCAGTCCCATGGCACTTGTCGTAGGTAGCAAGCTTTGACATGCATCGAAGACGTGGGTGGAAGGAACAGCAGTGGTTTGTCTTGGAGTTTTAGTAGTGATGCGGATGAAGGTCGGTGGAGGCACGTTGTTGGTGTGGATGGTTGGTGGTAGGACTGTTGGAGCTGGGGATAGGGCTGTTCAGTGTTGGGAATTGCACTGGTGGTTGGCATAGGTGGTGGTGTGTGGGGATTCTGCACAGAACGATTCTTTGGTGGACTTGCATGATGAAAATGGACAAGAGTTCAAAGTTGAGTATTGATGAAGAGCTGACAACACTTTCGTTGGAGTCTTCAATACCTACAATTGGAAACCTCGCTAATGTGGTCTCTCCTTGGGGATAGTGCTAGTCTTTTTACCATGCACAAGACATAGTTTAATGAGTTTGGGAGACAGGTCAATGAACTCTAGGTGAGCCGAGAGTAATGCCTGCACTTGAGGATCCAAACTGTGTATAGTGTGGTTTAGATAGTACGTAAGTGTCTATGCATACTTAGATATTACATAGTTAAAAGACTGTTGGTTTGGTATCACGTAGCAACATGTGGTTGAGAAGTACACATGAAGGTGGATGAGACATCATTTGTGCTGTGGCAATATAATGTAGCATAATTGAACTCATCGACACCTTAACTTTTGGTAGTTGGTAGCTACTTGTATTGCTTGACGCGTACGGTGTACTTTCCATGGTCGTTCGTGCATTGCTTACCATGATCGATTGCAATGGTAGTGAAGTGGAATACAAAAAAGAAGTATGCAAATGGATCAGGGTGATAGATCTAACCATAGGCGAGACAAGCTCCCTAGGTATGTCTTGCCCTTGATGTGCCCTAAACAAATGTGGGAATGTGAAAAGGGCTAGGGGACTAAGGACGGAGCCAGCTGACCAAGGTCATTGAACGCACCTAATTTAAGGACCCCTAGGTGTTGTGCTGTGATTGTAAGTGCTTTTTCCTTTTTCTTTCATTGTTTCTTTCTTTCTTTTCTTTTATTGTCCTTTCTTTTTGTTTTCACTTTTTCTTTTTTCTTCTTTTGCTTCTCTCTCTCTCTCTTTTTTTTTTGAAAATACAACCATTGCAATACGTTGAGACCATCAACCTTTCATTTGGACTGGGAAATATAGAGAGTCAAAGGCTGTGAAAATGGATATTACAACGATGATTATATTATTAACCTCGTTGTTGGAGGAACAGTTGTGAAGATGAAGAGATACACTTGAGATTTTCCAAAACCTCTTTGTGACATGTGATATCGGTACAATTGAGATAACAACTGTTGTGAGCCAAATGTAGAGTTTGACGTAGAAAGAGAGAGTAGCCAATGACTATGCTTTGGGCCATGCAATGTGGATGGTCTGCAAGGGTGATTTTCGCTTTCGGTAGTGAGACTTCTGTCGTGGCTCTTTGTTCCTGGTATTTCTATTGCTTTTTCTGTGATGACTCTTTGTGGCGTTGGTGGTCTTGTGGCATCTTGAACATTAAACGCTTTCGTATAGAGACCTGTGTCGTCCTATATCCACTTGACAACTCGTGAGAGTACATACAAGTCATATGCCTCAACTATAATGAACAGGTGCAACGCAAAGAGACATCACTTATCTAAATCCCATGGTGTTGACTTAGATACATATCACATGTGCTTGATTATCTTTTTCTTTTGCTAAAGGCGTGAAATATATTAAAAGTAGATATGGAAGGTTTGTACAGTTGGGGAACCTGCCCCCTTTTAACTATCTAAAGACAAAAAGTCATGGCCAGGTAACACTTGGTAAGCATTTTATACAACATAGGGGCTATTCTATTTGTATGAGGCGGGGTGAGTTCGGATTATGAGGCAACGGGGCCGTTGCTGGTGGGGGGCTCTTATCAGGCCGAGCAAGGGAGATATCGGCTAGGACCCAAATGATGTAGTCCCTGGCCGCTGTCGTATCAAGAATGCTTTTAAATAATTTAGCAAATTCCCTCTTGTTTTTAGCTTCCTTCTCTTCTTTTGAGCATCTGGTGCCCGAGCATCTGGGGAGGGCCTGCACGGCAAGGGTCGCTACCCCCCAAGCATTCCCTTGAGCCTTCCTCTTCTTGGCCTGGGAATTTTGCGACCTGCATCCGGGCAATGTTGCTTTGAGCCTCGCCTCGGCGCATACCTCTTTAGGGCAAGCACGTAGCGTTCTGGTGAAGAAGCTCATGCCGTATGCTCCCTTCTACGAAGGAGAGCTTCTTTACAGGCGAGCTGCATTGTGTGCTCTATGATGGGCTTCTGTGGGGGAACCTACAAAATGTGAACCAAGGGTTAGGTCGTGAGACAGGATAAAACTATTCACATGAAAGGGATTAAACAATGGATTATCAAGCGCATATGACGAGAAGAGGTGAGGTGAGGCATGCAGTGTTTGCTGTAGAGAGACGGCCCCCGTGATGATGTTCGTCCGGCCTTGACTGCGGAGCGTATTCTAGCTAGTAACAGATCTTTGCGCATGCCAAGTTGCACAGACTGGTTGTGATGGAACGGGACAAGGCTCGTTCCCGAAAGGATAGATCGAAAACAAGGAAAAGCCTGTAGAAGGGAACAACGCCCTATGCACACCCTCAGAGGTGTTGGTTAGGACTTACCATGGCGGCCATGAGGACTGCATGCCCTCCACTTGGAGGCAGGAGTGGTCACACAACTTCTAGACGTGTGTTGAGAGGACCCTAGGAGCTCAACTTGTCAAACCCAAACTTTTCTCCCTGTGCTTGACTATCATTGCTTGTGTGTGTTGGCATTATCTATACACAGTTACAAAATTCATTGTTTATTTATATACATATTTATGAACCCACGTCACTTCGTGAGAATAAGAACCAATTGTAAAACTCGGGATTGTACTGGAGTACGGCACACGCATCCAATACTCGTGGCAGCTTACTCAATAACAACAGATATTTTGCAACATCGAGTAACATGGTATCTTGTCCGAGTCTACTCGCAACATGTAGCTCCTCCTCAGTGAGAATCTTATCAACCAGAGAGTTTTCTTAGCTAGTTCCGACTAAGTCCATACCCCGAATGGCAATTAGTACTCGAAGGGAAGTTGACACCACATAGGTTGGGTCTCTTTGAGACAGCCATTTGGCCAATCGCTTCTCTAAGACCGTCATAATCTGGGCTCCCAGTTCAGCCATTGTAACACAATTTTCAAACCAACGTTTTTCAAATCAGCTTTGGCCCTCTGATTGTCGCTTTAGTTGCTCTATCTCTAAGAGATTCAATTGGCTAAGCGCTTCATTGAATGTCACAGTTAAGCGTAGTTCGTCAATCTCCTCGTCAGAGATGAGTTACATGCGCTTATGTAGGAGTGTATCATAGTGGTCATTAAGATATTCCTGCTCTTTCCAAGATGGAAAACATGGCAAGTACTCTTCAAGCTACTCCCTAGGGAATGTGTCCATGTTTGCAAGGACGTAAACACATGCGAATAATTTGAGTTTAGCGTCCAACTCAATCAAACACTCTGTAACACTTCTATGAAGACCTGCTTGGTTGCTATCTCATGCAAGGTTCTAAGAGTTTCTCTAGACTTTAGCATAGCTGGGGGTCGGGCCTAGATAAGCAAGATTGGTCAATACCAGGATTGTCTATGTCCTCGGGGTTTTCATGTTTCTCCTGAGGCTTTGCTGCTATTGTGTCATGGTTCTCCTCAGATGTGACTGATATAGTTTTGTCATTCTATTGTGACAGTGTTGTATCCACTCTTGATTGGTCAATGTGAGTTCTATTATCGGTGGATTGATTGTTGCAAGCAACCGTTGGTGGTAATGGTTACTCTGATTTTTCAAAACACACGGATGTATCTGAGGTTTCACCGTTGTTAGGAGAGACGGCAATGGGTTTATTGGTGGATGGACTCGATGTTTTATTCCTCAACTCTTCAACGCTCTTGGTCTCAATCTTCTTAGTGTCTACAGCCACTAGCAACTGCCGTTGTTTTCGTTTTTTTCTCCTCTTTTTCTTGGGCAAATGAGATGTATCCTCTAAAGACTCAAAACCCTGAACTAGGTCAAATATTGACGTGCTTAGTTGGGCCTCAGCATTCTCTTCTTCTGGCATGTTCTTTTGAGACATAACTGCAGCCTGTTGAACAGCCTTGTGAGGTTGTGAGGGTACAACTGCCGCTCCTCTTGGGGAGTCTAGCTCTTTGGTCAATTCTCCTTTGTTTAGCTCCTTCTCCAATTCCTAATTGGAAATAATAGCCGCTAGTTCAGTGGACTAGCTATGTTGGTGGATTGTGGTGCCAAGTCCTTAAGCAAGTTGGAAGTGGTCGTGTCTTTTGTTGCCCGTTGAGCATTCACTTGTGTAACTTGAGCATTAGTTGAGCTAGTCACAATGGATTGAACAGGCATATCCTTAGGCTGAGAGCTAAGGGTGGTGTCACGTCCCACCTCTTGGACATTCGGAAGCTTAAATGGAGATAAGAGATTGGAATTGAGTAGCCGCACTTGACTATTGTTGTGCTTCCTGTGTTCATTTAGGGAAAGAGGATGTAGGAGACTTGGGACTCCTAAGTGGACTTGACACTAGCTGAAATATTTGCTCATGGTTATTAGATGGCTCTACCATTTGCTTTATTAAGCAATTAGCCTTATCATGGGTAACATTGCACCTATGGTGCTCGTTATCCTCTTGGGAAATCAAAGGCTCCTCGAGCACTAGTGGCTTTTGTGTATCCTCAACGATTGACAGAGGTGGTTTAGCAGGGGGTTTTGGTACCCAAACCCATCGGTTACCTGCATTATACCCTTAAGCACGTAGCAACGCTTTGAATATCCATCACGGTGTTGTGCTAGCTCTCCATCTATACCTTTGTCTATAAGGCTGGTTCTCTCTGTTCAACATGCGCTTCTATCAACTCTTTCAATAAGTCCTTGCCCTCATTACTAGGCTTGCCTGATATGTCAAAATATTCCTTGTCCTTCCCTTGAGGTTTGATGAGATTACCCTTACTAAAGGTTGTGATTATCCTTACACCTGGTAGTGTCAAGTGTATCCTTTGTGTTACATAATCAGCTTCACACTTTGTCACCCTTTTGAAGGGCCTTCCTAGAAGGGTTTCTTTTCCACAATAATCAATTAGCACTATTTGGGGGGACATAAAATAGGATAGGCAAGCTTTCAGCCTCAATAGTTACAAGGATTTTACACTTCCCAATAAGTGCTTGTGGGTATCCCCCATAAGGATTAAGAGTTGCAATAGTTAGTGTGAGCTCTGGTTGGCCTAGTAGGATCCATGCTTCATAGGTCAAGATATTAAAATCAGCTCCTTCATCAATGAGAGCATCAACACTATGCTCTCTTTTTGCAATGAGCTTGACCCTAAGGTAAGCTGGTGGTACTATGTCTCCATCTTCCGGGTCTTGGCTTGTAAATTCAAGCCTTCTAATACATGTATTTGAGTCCTCAACTACACAGCTAGATGTGGATTCTCTACTGATGTCTTGGGTCATCTATGCAGTGCCATTCAAGATGCATGTATTGTCAGGACTGTCATGTCTAGTCACCCTCGCTATTGTAGCTTGATGTTATTGCATTCCACCTTGACTAGATGCAGTCCAAATGTAACATATACGTGTTTTTGCGGTATGGCCTTTTTGCCCTTGTTGGCTAGATTGGCCCATTGAGGTTCTAGGGTCTCTGTTTGTCTTTGTTCGTGTATGGACTTTTGGTTGTTGTTTTGCAAGTGAGAGTCTATCCTTGTGCAGAGCCATTACTACACTAGGATCCAATTTGGAGGACCTGTCACGGCGCGCGTTTTCTCTCCAACCTACTTAGGAGAGGTGCGGAGAGGGCAAAGCCCCTTCTGTGGGGGTTGGAGGGAGGGGGGAAGGGGAGGGGCCAGCACCCCCCAGTCCACAAGGCCGTTACGCTAAACACCATGTGCAATTTGAAGGACCATTCGTAGTCAGGTTTTGAACTTCTTACTCTAGATTTCAATCTAGTGATAGATCTATGATGTGCTTTTGGCTCTATATAATCTCTAGATCGGTTTCAAGGTTTATAGGTTAAAATTTTGAAAAAATCCCAATTCGGCCCAACAAGTCCAAATCGCAGGGGCCGAATGTCCGATTCGGCCCGTCCAAGTGATCAAGGGCCGAATGAGAAAAGGACCGAATGTAATTGGTCCAAATGTCAAATTCGGACAATTCGAATATGGTTGTCCGAGGGCCGAATGGCCGAATGGTGGTGGGCCGAATCGACTAGGCCGAGGACCAAGTGATTTGTCCAAATGGAAGGCTTGGACCAAATGGCCAAGGGCCAAGTCAGGTGGGCCAAGTGCAAAGTTGGTCCACCAAGTGTGGTGAATTTGATTGGACTGAATGTCAGCTTGTCCGAGTGGAATTGGGCCAAGTCGACAAGGCCAAGGACCGAATATCAAGTTGATCCAAATGGTTGACTCAGACGTACCGCGCGGTGAGTGTCTGAGTCAAGTGGTCCGAGTCATGTAGGCCGAGGGCCGATTCTGGAACTCGGCCCAAAATTACCGTCACTCGGATGGGCCGAACGCGACGCGTTTTTCGCTGGACTTGCACAGAATTCGTCGGCCAAACGATCGAGGCCTTCCTACTGGTCGAGTATCTCTAGATCCTAGCTACTCATACAGTAGAGGATGTGGGAGCTCCTATAATGGGCAAAAAATTCCTCGACACAGCAAAATCAAAACAAGTCCACGCAATGAAACTCTCCCTCTCTCCCCAGTTCCCTGAATCCCTGAAATGCAAATTGAGGTCTCTCCTACCACTCTTGGCCTCTTATTACCCTGCCCAGGCTTGCATTCACCTTAGTCTTGCTCCCCTTACCAACATTTAACCCAAAATTTCATTTTTTGCCCTTCTTTTCTCTGTTTCAACCTGTTATACAGCAATAGAAAACCCTACTACATGCTCAAATGTTTTGCTCCTATTCTACCTAAATGCAAGCAAAAATCATAAAGAAAATACCTACACTACTCCTTTCCAAATCCAAAAAACCAAAAACCTACTTGCTAAGGAGATCGAATACCTCTTCAAACTCCCTCGCTTCCTACCTATCTACCTCAAGCACTGATTCGGGAAAAACCCTACTTTAATACTCGATTCAAAACGTGCAAGCGCTCAAGGCTTGAATCTGTTGGTCCCGGCAACGGAACCAAAATATAGAGGCGATCAACCGCCAAGACCCAAGGACTGCTTATTGTTTCAAGCGTTCCAAGCTGAGTACTAATAGCTACCTCTCACATAGCCGATGCAGTATCCATCTCTACGAGTGTAGTAAGCTTACCTCCATGCCCGATCGAGTTACCTCCTCTCCTAAGCACTCCAGTAGCTCCACGATCCAAGTGCAAGCTTCATCCTCAAGCTCCACGCTCCAAGCTCCATTGCCGCCAGCAAGACAAGAGAAGAGAAAAAAGAGAAAAAAAGAGAAGAAGATGGAGAGCTTCTCCACCACGGTCCCTCACCCTCACACTCCCACACTCCCTCTCTCAAGTACAAACTCAAGCAAGCAAGCAAGAAGAAGAAGAAGAAGAAGAGAGCTACTTTTGGTATGCTTATCGCTAGTAAGCATAAGAGCCAGGTTAATGCATTGAAAAGACAACTGAATTCAGCCTTCTCCATGAAGGATTTGAGTGTAGCTGAACTGCATTACCCCATACATTGGCATTCTATTCTTGTAAACATGTATCTATGCACATTTACCTGTTTAGAGAGTAATATCTGTCATATTCGTGACAACTCCCACAGTAGTCTCCTAAGGCAATCTCCCTTGCCTTCTTCACCACATATCCCCCCATAGCTTCCTTTTTCATCAACACCCATAGGTGGTTGGAATAGCTTGTCTATTTTGTGATGTGTTCCCCTAACCATCCCTTTTCATCCTTTTCCTAGAGACACAAATTACTCACAATAGGAAGAAAACTAACATTCAAAATACTCCCAAAGAAAAAACAATATTCAATATGGTACCATCCTCCTGCATCCTTTGTTCGATGCCTTAGCCTCTCCAAGGTGATCACTTGGGCTCCCTTGGCAAGACAACCATCGACTCTACAGTCTTGCAAGGTCACTAAGCACCTTGTACCTAATGCCTTAGTTGCTTTCGGGTGGGACATCTTGGGGTAAAAGAAAAATTAGGCCTGATCTATCTTGACTATCCCTTCCTAGCTGAAGTTTTGGACCTAAAGGGGATGTTCAGTTAAAAATATATTATAAACTTAATTAGCTCTTAATGACAATCCCAAAACTAGAAATTACCAAACTTTTATTAAAAAGAAATGTGATCATAGAGAATCTATGTCCCTTAATCCGAACCCTAATTTGGGAGAACCTAACTATCTATGAATAGACACATTGTCCACCACTCAATTTGAATCTCGTTTTACAAAGTGTTGGTACCTAAACTTTGTTGTCCAAACCCTACATGGAGGATATCTCAGTTCGACTTGTTGTCTACTATTGTTTGTTGTTGGTATCTATTGTCCAACCCTCCTCAATTAATGGCAATCTAATTAGCCTCTACATTTACTACATGTCCATCATCTACTGATGTTGTTCTGGATCTTCCAATTGTCACCCACCTACCATTGGATTGTTGAACTAAGTTTTCTTGTTTTAGATGTCACCCACCTTTGCATAGTATGTTTGCTACATTGAGCGTCATATATATTCATCATTCATTCATAGTTTCAACCTCCTCCTCGATGGGGCTCTCGACAAACCCTCAAAGATGCAAACATTGAGAGTATCGCAAGGAGTAGAAGTGGCATGCTTTGAGCTAAAAATGCATCACAAAGTGATTGGCTCTTTTAAACAGCCCCAAACCTCAAATGTTACCAAACTTTCATTTGAAAAAAATGTGTTCCTAGAGAGTTTCTGTGTCCCATAAGCAAAGCCCTAATTCAAGAGGATCCTTTTGCATCTATAAATAGATAAGCTACCCACCATTCAGCCCATCCTTGTTTTGCACAACAAAGATGTGCTTGATCAGTGTTAAGACGGGCAAAAGACCAGGTATAATCAGCAAACGATGCTGATGATGCTGACATGGCAGCTCTATAGATGGCTGAACAGCAAAACACAGCAGAGATGTGCTTGATCAGTGTTAAGACGGATATAATCAGCAAGCGATGCTGATGATGCTAACATGGCAGCTCTAAAGATGACTGAACAGCAAAGACACAGATCTACAGCAACTTTTCAGGCAAGGCAGCAGCAAGCTGATCAAAACACAACAATTTGCTGACATGGACAATTGGGTGACAGTAGTTCTAGGCTGCATAGCAGCATCGGAAGGCTGAAATCTGAAAACCCAGGCTCGTAGACCCTCTTTGGCAGCAGCCATCAGCTGATGTAGGAGCTAGACAAGGTGAAACTCCTCCATAAACAGCAATAGGGCTTGGACAACAGGTGCCAAATGGTAGGTAGCAATGATCGGCAGCTCTAGTTGAGATCCTCTACGAACGGGGTGTGAACAGCAAAGAGAGCACTTGCAAGCTGCAAACGCAAGATTATAGCTGAGAGGAGGCAACACGCCTATTTACAGAAAGTTTGGGCTCTCCCAATTAGGGTTTGTGCTTATGGGATGTAGACACTCTCTAAGAACACATATCCTTTTTAATAAAAGGTCTAATCCATTAATTATTTGAGTTTTGGGGCTATTTTAATAAAGCTAATGCATTTTTGGCTCATCTTGGGCTGGTTTGCAGCAATTGGGGCAGGTTTGCAACCAATTCCAGCAAGTGTAGTGATCCAAAACATACAAGGAACAAGCAAATTGAGCAAGCGACAAAAAAACACAGCCAAAAAGAGGGTTTCACCCTGCCCGTCACCTAACTTGCCTAAAACATCGGTTCCAAAAAACCAAAATGGCCGTCCCATTTCCGCCAATCCAAAATGCCATTTTTGGAAACTATGACAGCATGATGGTCCATGACGATCTCGTCCGCATGAGGCACATTCAGGAGAGTTTTTGCACACCAATTACAAGTTGATGACTCATGCCATGGCAAAAAAGAACCCATGTCAATTAAAGAAGCTATGCAACATGACCATTGATCATAGGCCATGGAGCAAGAATTAGAGGCCATTGAGCGGAATGTCACATAGGAGCTACTGCCTCGACTAGCCAAACACAAAGTCATTCAAGTGAAGTGGGCGTTCAAAATAAAATATCATAGTGATGGTTCTTGGACAAGCACAAGGCCCAATTGGTGGACAAGGGGTTTGCTCAAAAACCCAGAGTGGATTTTGATGATATCTTCACTACTACTGCATGGATGGGGACCAACAAGGGTGTTCTTGCTATGGTTATCCATAGGTGATGGTCAATCTATCAAGTTGGTGTGAAGTTTGTGTTTCTCAATGGAGATTTGAAGGAGGAGATCTATGTTTAGCAACCTTATGGGTTCACAATGTCAAATGCCAAGGGATAGATGTACAAGTTAAAGAAGGCTCTTCATGGCTTGAAATAGGCTCCACATGCATGAAATAAAAAGATGACACCTTTCTTCAAGAGAGGCTGGGTTAATGGACATCACACTCTTATCCCATTCTCTATGTCCACATCTCATGTGGCAAAATACTTGTGTTTGTGCTTTACATGGATAATCTCACTTTGACAAGGACCACACCTAAATAGTGCAAAAGACCAAGGATTCCCTCATCCAAGAGTCCGAGATGACAGATATGGGGTTCTGACACTTCTTCCTAGGCCATGAGATATGGCAAAGTGAGAGGCAAATTCTCCTTTCTCAATAGTGGTATGTTCAAGAATTATTGACAGCTTTTACAATGGCTGCTTGTCGACCAATTAGGTGCTTTGAGAGTGATACACTCACACATGCACTCGTGTACATATTTTGCTCTCAATTCTCAATATTCAGTGTTTATCTTCTTTAGAGTTTTCTTTTTGTTCGTAATGGGTAATTGTATTTATTACTATGAATATATCATTTGAAGTCACAAGAGAACTATATGTATGGCAAAGATATTGAAGAGACCACAACATGCCAAGAAGACAAATCATCCCTAGAATTTGGAAATGAGGCTTGCATATTGTGCTCTTGATTTTTGAGCATCACTTGCAGGGAAACAGCTTTATACCAGAAAAACCCACTTAACTTATCCACCAGAGGCTGTTCTGTTGTGTAAACCCAAATACAGTCAGCCAAATGGCACACATTGAGCATTCTACCTAGAGGACTCTATCTGATATTAGACAACAAAACCATCCCAAACTATTTTGAGCTTGTGAGACTAGTTATGAGAAAATGTAAAATCTTGAACTTCCAAATTTTGTCTTATGACGTCAGAAAGACATCAGATTAGGTTAAAGCTCAACATACTTTACTTGATGGAGATCAAATACAAAAACGTCAAAGATGGCCCATATAACTCACCATTCGTTTAGCTCCACGATTGAGAAAAGGCAAACAATTGTCACTGCTCTCTATAGGCACACTTTTCCTTCGTTTACTTCTGATATATTTCTCTACCAATGCTCTTACAAGGGCCTTCTTAGATGAATAGGCTGAAAATGACCCAAACTTTGCTAGCTTAGTTCTGTTTGAAGCATAAACTAGCTGTCGCCGTTCTTGTTTACTCAGGCTCAAACGCTTCAATGAACTCCTCAGAGTAGGACCAGCTTTAAATTGACATCCAGCAAAAGACTGAGCACAATTTGGCAGCTCACCTTTGCTGTCAATTTGTCTCCTCTTTCTGGTAAAAGCACTATTTCCCACCAAACATCTTTTCTTCTTTGATGAGGACAGTGCAAGCAGCAGGTTTTGTTTTGCCCTAGTATCTGTAACAGACGAGCATGCTCTCACCTTTCGAATCAGTCCTTTTATATTTGGATCTGTTACAGTGTCCTGAGCTTCTGGCAGTGCAACTGTTTTCAAGCATGGAGAGATCTTTCTTTGATGTTCATGATCTTCCATTTGACTTGTTTGTTCCACTGCATCAGAATATGAGAGGTTTTCTTTGGGGTCTGCATTCATTGCCATAGAGCCTTCAACTTCAGGTGGTGTGGTTGTTTCAGAAAACCTTAGAATGTTTCCTTGATCGTCATTGTCTTTCTTTGTGACCTGGTCAACTCCATAAGCATGCAACTTCTGATCAGCTGCTAGCTTGCTGGCTCCAAATAGCGATGCCTCTCCAGGCCTTGATGCCGCAACATGAAGATCAGAACATGCTTCTCCGTCCCTGTGATCTGTAGGGAAATGCATTGTGCCAATATTCCTGGTTCTAAGTGCTGCACCACCATAAAAAATAGGATTTGGTGTTGAATTACACAGAGATGTCCAAGAACACTTATTATCAACCCTAGGAGATGGTAAATCTGCTCTTTTGTCGCACATAACTTCAGGAGAGAAAGCATAGCCCTGTTTGGTTGTGATTACTAGCTCTTTCCTGGAAATCTCATTCAATGTGCCATGTGCACACATGACAGAAACGAACTCTGTTGTCACACCACCATGCATTTGCGCACATGACTCGTTGACTTTAGCTTCAGGAATTCCATTGACAGGCATTCCATTGACAGGCAGCTGAAGAGAACGATCAGTAAGTGTTGAATTACCTGAACAATGCAATGGCTTTTTGTTTTTGCGGTAATAGCATTTCCGAAGCTGTGTCCATTTACTTTCATAAGGTGACCTTTGTGTCTCCTGGCCAGAGGTTAACGACTCTGTCGCCAGCTCCTCTTCGTCAGGCACACTATGCAGAGAGAACTTCACAGGCCTTGGCGGAAACTCAACAAGACGAGAAAACGGAACACTGTTCGGAAAAGAATCGGAGGAAGCCTTGATAGTCAGTCCATGCTCGACTGCTGCAGGTGAAGCTGGAGCAAGCGGAGAAGGAAAGCAAAGCTCTACGGTGCTCATTGTTGCAGCAATTCGGAGCTAAGCCATTGAGCCCTGTGGACGGAAACTTTTTATGTTTTGCAATTGAACATTAAGCATTGTACCAGAATGAAGCCCGATGAAGTTCTAATTTGGCCATTGGCAATCTTAAGAAAGATAACTGCTTAAATGCTAGGCTAAAACTGTCTCGTGAGGTTGCATATCATCATAAATTGCTACAATTCGGGAAAACTGTTCATGCGACCTCTGAACCAGGAAAAAAAACGGCATAAGGAGGCTTTGCATCTGTGTAGGCTTAGCAGCGAAGGTGCTAAACTTGTACTTCCATGAAAAAAACCTGGAGCAAGCTGGTTCAGAGGAAAGGCATTTTGCGTAGAAGAGGATCCGCTTGATCAGGTAATATGCTATTGAACAATGCAGAATTTGAGAGTCTGTGTGCCTGTCCTGTGAGGAGAGCGAAGAGGGATGTGCACGAGATAGACACAGAGAGAGAGAGAGTGTGTGTGTGTGCGGGGGGAGGGAGAGAGACACAGAGATTCGAACATCCAATTCGGCGCCCGTTTTTTGAAACTTCACCTTTTCCAAAAAGGAACACCATGCCAGGCTATGTCTTTAGTAAACCTTCAAGCTTTTATCTTACTTCTTTATCTTACTATTATATTATCTATACTATTAGTTAAGGAGAGGTGGGTGGCCCCACCTCCCCCACAAAAAAAAAAGAGAACACGGGGGCGGGTGCCCTCCCCAAAAAATCGTGCCGGGACGAGTCTAGGCGCGGAGCGCCTAGTTTTAGTTATAGGTTCAAAAAACCCCAAACTTTCAGAGGGTTTCCCAAACTTATCCCTTTTCCAAACCTCCTTTTTCAATCAAAACCTCCTCCCCTCCTCTCTTTCTCATGTGCAATATCTCATTTTCTTTCCCCTTTCTTTTTTTTCATTAAAGCCTTTCCCTCACCTTCCTTTTTTAAATTAAAACCCATTTCCCTCTCTCTCACTTATAATCTCTCTCTTTCTTTTCCCAGTCCCTTTTTTAATTAAATTATTCCCCCTTCCCCCTTCTCTCTCTCTCATGTGTAGGGCTTAGGCTCTCTCTCTCTCTCTCTCTCTCTCATGTGTAGGGCTTAGGCTCTCTCTCTCTTAGATTAAACTTTTTAATGTAAACATTTTATTTAATTAAAATAAGGAGAGAGAGAGAGACGGAGTAAAAAAAAAGAAGAGGAGGGAGGGAAGAAAAAAGAGGGGGAATAGAGAGAGAGAATTATAGAGAGAGGAAATATAAAATTTGAGAGAGAGAGAGAAAGGAAAAGAGAGGAGAGAGACAAAGAGAAGAAAATGAGAGAGAGAAAATAATAATAATAAAAAAATTAAACACAATGAAAAAATTATAGAGAGAGAATATAAAATTTAAAAGAAAAGAAAGAATTATAGAGAGAGAATATATAAAATTTAAGAGAGAGAGAGAGAGAAGAATAAAAGAAAAAAGGAAAAGTGAGGAGAGAGGGGGGAGGGGGGAGGAGGGAGAGAAACATAGAGAAGAAAATGAGAGAGAGAAAATAAAAAGAAGAATTATAGAGAGAGAATTTGAACATAGAGAGAGAATTATAGAGAAAGGAAAGAGAAAAGAGAAAAAGAGAAACCTTCTTTTTAATTAAAATAAGGAGAAGGAGAGAGAGAGAGAGAGAGAGAGAGAGAAATATACAAAGAGCAAAAAAAAAAGAAGAGGAGAGAGGGGGGACAGAGACAGAGAGAAGAAAATAAGATACAGAAAATAAGAAGAAGGAAAGAGAGAATTTGAACACAAAGAGAATTATAGAGAGGGGAAAGATAAATGTTAAAAGAAAGAGAAAAGAAAAAAATTTAAAGAGAAGAAAAAAAAGGGAAAAAAGAGGAAAGAGAAGAAAAAGAGAGGAGAGGGGAGAGGGGAGAGAGAGAAAGAGAGAGAGAAGAATAATAAGAAGAAAGAGGAAAAGAAGAAGAGAGATGGGGAAAAAGATAAAAGAGAAAATACTTTTTAAAATTTAAATATTTTTTGGGAGAGAGAGAAGGAGAGAGGGGGGAAGAGAGAGAGAGAGAGAATATAAAATTTAAAAAAGGAAGAATGAGAGAAGAAAAAGATAAAAATTAAAAGGGAGAAAGGGAGAGAAGAAAAAAAGAAAAATTAAGAGAAAGGGGAGAAGAAGAAAAGGGGGCGAAGAGAGAGAGAGAGAGAAGAAGAGGAAGAGAGAGAATATACACATAAAGAGAGAATTATATATAGGAAAAATATAAAATTAACATACTTTAAGAGAGACTGAGGGGGGGAGGGAGGGAAGAAAGTGAAAGAAGAAGAAGAAGAAGAAGAGAGAGAGAGAACATGTAGAGAGAATTATAGAGAGAGAAAATATAAATTCTAAAAAAGAGAATTAAAAATAGAGACGAAAGAGAGAAGGAAAAGAGAGGAGAGAGAGAGAGAGAGATATAAGAAAAGCGCAAAGAGAAGAAAATGAGAGAGAGAGAGAGAGAGAGAGAGAGAAAAGAAAAAATTTTAAAAAGAGAATGAAGAGAGAGAGAGAAGAAGAAGAAAAAAAAAAGGAAAAAAGAGGAGAGGGAGAGAAAAGGAAAAGAGAGGAGAGAGGGGGGAGAATAAAAGGGGAGAGAGAGAGAAAAAAAAAGCAGGGAGAGAAAAGAGAGAGAGACAGAGACAGAGACACAGAACCAAGAGAAATGCAAGAATAAACTAAAATAGAAGGCAAAGAAAGAGAGAGAGAGAAAAAAAATTAGACATAGGGAATCGCACGGCAACTTCGCTTTGCCACTTCAAGGTAACGAAACTATCGCGAAGCGGCCTAGCGTTCTGTGCGTGCGAAGCGCGCGTGGAACGCTAGTTTAGTTAATGTGATACGAAGTACTTGAGAGTTGACTTCTTTGCCATTCTTACTAATAACGGATCATCCTACCTAAGAAAACTGTGATAACTCTTGAAAAGATTTTTCGAAGGCCTAAATTTAAGGGGATATCCAGTATTTCCTACGACATTCAAGATTTTTTTCGGGAGAAAGGCTGTAAAGTATTGCACTAAGTTGCTACAGAGCATGTATATTTAATAAAAATTCCAAAATTTGGCTTTGAGAACTAGCCAAAGTATGATGTTTTCAACCGTGAGAAATGTGTGAGATTTAAGTATGCTATGACAAGGAGCATGGAATATAGCTACTAGCAGTTGGGGTGGCACAAATGGTAGCATTGGTACAGGTCATGGCAATGACCATATTGTGTATTTATTGTGGGGTCGCCATTTATAAAAGCCTTGATATTATTTTAGCTATAGGTTCAGAAAACCCCGAACCTACCCCCTTTTCCAAACCTCCCTCCTTTTCCCCTCCTCTCTTTCTCACTTGTAGTATCTCATTTTCTCTTCCCTATCCCTTTTTCATTAAAGCTTCTTCCCCCCCCCCCCCCCCCCCGTTTTACCTCCCTTTTTAAAATTAAAACCCACTTTCCTCTCTCTCACTTATAATCTCTCTCTTTCTTTTCCCCCTTCCTTTTTTAATTAAATTCCTCCCCCCTCCCTCTTTTCTCTCTCATGTGTAGGGCCTAGTTTTCTCTCTCTCTCTCTTTCTCTCTCTCTCTCTCTCTCTCTCATTAAACTTTTAAATGTAAACTTTTTGTTTAATTCAAATAAGAATATATATATATATACACAAAGAGCAAAAAAGAAAGAAGAGAAGAGGGAGCGAGTGAGAGAGGGGGAACAGAGAGAAATAGAATATAGAGAGAGAAAATATAAAATTTAAAAGAGAGGAAAAGAAAAAGGAGAGAGGGGAAAGAGAGACAAAGAGAAGAAAATGAGAGAGAGAGAGAGAGAGAGAGAAAATAAGAAGAAAAAGAGAAATAAATTGAACACAGTGAGAGAATTATAGAGAGGTAAAATATAAAATTTAAGAGAGAGAGAGAGAGAGAGAGGAAAAGAGAGGAGAGAGGGGGGAGAGAGAGAAAGATATATATATATATATATATATATATATATATATATACAAAGAGCAAAAAAGAAAAAAGAGGAGAGGAAGAGAGAGAGAGGGAGGGAACAAAGAGAAAGAGAATTGTAGAGAGAGGAAATATAAAATTTAAAAGAGGGAGAGAGAGGAAAAGAAAAAAAGAAAATAGAGGAGAGAGGGGGGAGGGGGGAGAGAGACATAAAGAAGAAAATGAGAGAGAGAAAATAAGAAGAGAGAATTATAGAGAGAGGAAATTTAAAAGAAAGAGAAAAGAAAAAAAACTTAAAGAGAGAAAAAAAATAAAAAAGAGGGAAGAGAAGGAAAATAGAGGGGGGGGAGAGAGAGAGAGAGAGAGAGAGAGAGAGAGAAGAATAATAAGAATAAGAAAGAGGAAGAGAGATGGGAAAAAAGAGAAAATAGAAAAGTCTTTTTAAAACTTAAATTTTTTTTTAGAAAGAGAGGAAGAGAGAAAGAAGAAGGAGAGAGGGGAAGAGAGAGAGAGAGAGAGAATATATAATTAAAAAGAGAGAGAATGAGAGAAGAAAAAGATAAAATTTAAAAGAGAGAGAGGGAGAGAAAAAAAAATGAAAAATTAAGAGAAGGGAGAAGAAGAAAAGGAGGTGGAGAGAGAGAGAGAAAGGAGAAGAAGAGAGAGAATATAAACATAAAGATAGAATTATATATAGGGAAAATGTAAAATTTACATACTTTAAGAGACACTAAGGGGGGGGGGGGGGGAGAGAAAGTGAAAGAAGAAGAAGAAGAAGAAGAAGAAGAGAGAGAGAGAGAGAGAGAGAGAGAGAGAGAGAGAGGAGAAAAAGAGAGACAATATAAACAAAACGTTTACATTAAAAAGTTTAATCACAAAGAGAGAGAGAGAGAGAGAGAGAGAGAGAGAAAGAGTAAAAAAAAAAAGAGGAAAGGCAGGGAGGGAGGGAGGGAGAGGGGGAACAGAGAGAAAGAGAATTATAGAGAGAGAAAAGATAAAATTTCAGAGAGAGAGAGAGAAGAAAAGAAAAAAGAAAAAGAGAGGAGCGAGAGGGGAGAGAGACATAGAGAAGAAAATGAGAGAGAGAAAATAAGAAGAAGAATTATAGAGAGAGAATTATAGAGAAAGGAAAAAGAAAAGAAAAAAATAGAAACTTTCTTTTTAATTAAAATAAGGAGAATGAGATATATATATATATATATATAGCAAAAAAGAAGAGGAGAGGGAGAGAGAGAGAGGGGGGAACAGAGAGAGAGAATAAGAAAAAAGGAAAAGAGAGGAGAGAGGGGGGATAGAGACAGAGAGAAGAAAATAAGAAGAAAAAGAGAGAGAATTTGAACACAAAGAGAATTATAGAGAGAGGAAAGATAAAAGTTAAAAGAAAGAGAAAAGAAAGAAATTTAAAGAGAGAAAAAAAAGGAAAAAAGAGGAGAGAGAAGAAAAGGAGAGGAGAGGGGAGAGAGAGAGAGAGAGAGAGAATAATAATAAGAAGAAAGAGGAAGCGAGATGGGGAAAAAGAGAAAATAGAAAATAGATTTTTTTTAATTTAAATATTTTTTGAGAGAGAGAGAGGAAGGGAGAGAGAAGGAGAGAGGGGGAAGAGAGAGAGAGAGAGAGAGAGAGAGACAAAGACAAAGAAGATAAAATTTAAAAGAGGGAGAAGGAGAGAAGAAAAAGATAAAATTTAAAAGGTAGAGAGGGAGATAAGAAAAAAAGAAAAATTAGGAGAAAGGGGAGAAGAAGAAAAGGGGGCGGAGAGAGAGAGAAGAAGAAGAGAGAGAATATAAACATAAAGAGAGAATTATATATAGGAAAAAGATAAAATTTACATATTTTAAGAGAGATTGAGGGAGGGGGGAGGAGGGAGGGAAGAAAGTAAAAGAAGAAGAAGAAAAAGAAGAGAGAGAGAACATGTAGAGAGAATTATAGAGAGAGAAAAGATAAATTTTAAAAAGAGAGAGAATAAAAAATAGAGGCGAAAGAGACAAGGAAAAGAGAGAGAGAGAGAGAGAGAGAGAGAAGAGAAAAGAAATTTTTTTAAAAGAGAATGAGAAGAGAGAGAGAGGAGAAGAAAAAAAAAGGAAAAAAGAGGAGAGGAAGAGAGAAGGAAAAGAGAGGAGAGAGGGGGGAGAATAAAAGGAGAGAGAGAGAGAGAAGAAAAGCCGGGGAGGAGAGAGAGAGAGAGAGAGAGAGAACCAGGAGAAACAAAAAAATAAACTAAAATAGAAGCCAAATTAGATGTAGGGAATTTGGGAAAGAGAGAGAGAGGAAAAAGAGGAGAGAGAAATATGAGAAATGGATTGTTAAGCATATCACACGGCACCTTTACTTGCCGCTTCGAGGTAGCAAAGCAGCCTAGCATTCTATGCGCTAGCTTAATTAAAGTGATACGAAGTACTTGACAGTCAACTTCTTTGCCACTCTTACCGATAACGGATTTTATCATAACTAAGAAAACCGTGGTAACTGTTGGGAAGATTTTTCGAAGGTCTAAATTTAAGGGGATGTCCAGTATTTCCTACGACATTCAAGATTTTTTTCAGGAGAAAGGTTGTAAAGTATTGTACTAAGTTGCTACAGAGCATGCATATTTAATAAAAATTCCAAAACTTGGCTTTGAGAACTAGCCAAAGTATGATGTTTTGAACCATGAGAAATGTATGAGATTTAAGTATTGAGGCTAAGACAAGAAGCATATAATATAGCTACTAGCAGTTGGGGTGGCACAAATGGTAGCAGTGGTATAGGTCGTGACAATGGCCATATTGTGTATTTATTGTGGGGTGGCCATTTATAAAAGCCTTGACTAGAAATCTTACCACTATATCTTACTACTATATTATTTTAGCTATAGGTTCGGAAAACCCCGAACCTCTAGAGAGCTTCCCGAACCTACCCCCTTTTCCAAAGCTCCCTTATTTTCCCCTCCCCTCCACTACAAGATATAGACCTTATAGCGACGTTTAAAGCGACGAAAATACAAACAACAAAATTTGCCCCCGTCGTCGCAAAAAGCGTCGTTATTGACGACGCCATAGAATCGTCGCTATATGCCTCGGTATATGCGTCGCTATTTACGTCGCAAATGCGATGCATATAGCGACGCAAATAACGACGCATATAGCGACGGTTGCAGACAATTTGCGACGCTGATAGCGACGACAATAGCGACGCGTGCAGTAAATTTGCGACGCAAATAGCGACGGTAACAGATAATTGTTTTTTTTTGTGGCAGGGCAGCAAGCTGCCCTGCCACATATAGCACTGTGTGCTGTATGAGAGCCATATAAAATAGTTTCTGCACTGCTGCATACAAAGCGTTTGCAAACAAAAAGAATGTATACTGAAATCATAAAACTGATAGATGAAATAAATACATGATATCGCATAAAATGCGATTGGTACAATCATAAAACAATATCATTAATACATAGAAAATGTCTACATAGATCGGGCGACTAAAAACTAAAGGTATGTGAGCGCTAAGGATCCAAGGGCGAGCTACAAATCGTCGTCCCCCGAAAGCTCTTCCCGCTGTAAAGGAGCATCAAACGGATTCTGCAGAAAAAGAAACAACATATCAATCCACCATACAATAATGCATTCAAATATCTCATGGTAACTACGGACATGAAAGATGAGTGACTTACTGGGCCGCCGCGTCTGTACAATCGGTCGATCAATGATCTGAGACCGTGCCTCTCTGCATATCGAGTCTCAAGGCCTTGCGGATCGCGATTTGTAATGGAGTGCTGCAAAGAAAACAAAATGCTAACTGTTAGAAACATGATTGTCAGTACAAATAATATCTCAAAAAAACAAATAAGCAAAACAAAAGAGAAACTTACAAAGTCCTCCAAATATGTCCTGTGGCCACCACTCCCAAGATGATGTACCGATTCGGCCTCGATTCGTGCCCTCGCCGCCTCCCGCTGCTGACTCCAACGTCCTGGCGAATTTGTAGCCTCCTCCCTCAGTCGGCGCCAGTCATCTGCATCTAACCACTCGGGCTTTGGAGCCCCACTCTTGATTGCCTTGCATGCGTCGGATCGTCTATGTGACATATATGCACGCATGCAATCCATCATCCAGCCCGTAGAGAATCTATCTACTGCGGCTGGCACCGGGAACTCCTCGTGCAAGGATGCTACTATGTACTCCTTGCTCCCCTCCGGTATGTTCCTCCAATGATCCAGGACGTTGTGCCGAAAAACTTGTTGGCACAACTCCCTCATGCGAGCCATCACCCTCCTCCCCTCATCATTCATGATGATGGCTCCTGACCTGCCATCCACTAGGTATCCATAATCCCTAGGAGTGTGCCTCGTATGGGCCCTCTCCCATCTCCGTCCACGCTCCTGGGCATATCCAGGAGACCCCTGAACATCCGGTGTACCGACGGGGGTACCCTCTCCCGGAGTGCCACTCAAAGGGGTGCCACCAAAGGGGGTGCCACCAAAAGGAGTGCCACCAAAAGGCGTGACATCTGCCGACGGCTGCGCAAAAGCCGGAGTAACTGGAGTGGACGTCCCCACAGGTGTGACAAATCCTGGAGGTGACCGAGCTCCAGCTGAACGACGAGACGGAGACACCGCGTCCGTGTCTCCACAACAGCACCCCCCTGATCCTCCTGCAGTCGCAGTCCCTCCCTCTGGCCCAAGTCGCGAGGGTCGAGATCGTCTGCTCGAAGCTGAAGCATCTGATCGCACTGAAGCTGATCTAGCAGAGCGCCCTGACGAAGAACGAGACAGCTCCTGATCTGCTATCTCTCTGAATCTCGCGAGCTGATCTGGAGACATACGTGCCATCATCTCCTGAAACTCCTCATCGCTCATCCCTCGACTCATCCTGAAAATGTCGATACCTGCACATGTAAAAAATAATGTTAGAATAATCAATTTAAACTATACAAAGCACATTAATATAAATCATTTTTGAAAAATCCCTCTTAAAATGCATATCTTATCTACCTTTATGGAAGATCTAAACAACGAATTGAGTAATACAATTCTCCAAGAATGAAGTATTCTATGGTCCCATATTAATCTCCTGACACAACTCTGCATACACTGGAAGGTCGATAGACATGTCACCACAAAAGAACGAGTCTGCCTCGTTCTCAAAAAATTCTACGACTTCTGTATTTCCATCATTGTTAGCCGATGCGGGCTCCAAGCTTGCGGTGGCCTCCACCCCTTGTAAGTTCGATCCCTCTATTTGCATATTTTCTTCGTCTATGCCTGGAACATCGCTTTGATCGTATACTCTCGCACCTCGAGGAGTTGAAGGTATAACATACCACCATCGAGGTTGTCGGGGATTTGGATAGAAGATTACCTGTTCACAAACACTTACAAACCATCTTCAAACCATTGTGACATAAACCATGTCGTATTACAATTAGCAAGCAAATGACTAGTTGTACATGTTCACAATGTGCCGGCAACACAAAGGTGTCGCGCAAATCAATCCATTTTTTTTTGGAATCTATTTCGAGAAATCCAGATGGACCTCGTCGAATTGTTGCGCCAGCTCCTCCAAGTACCACTTTGAACCACTGCAAATCGAATATTATCATGGAGAAGCTACGGTAATCCACCGTAATAATACTTTGCAAATTCCCAAAATACTCCATGTCATCCACAACCGTGTTCGGATCCGTTGCTCGTCGCCGGCTCTCTTGCTCAAACCTTGCCATGACACCACAGTCCATTGTGGAGCGCATTTTGTCAATACGCTCCACCTGAAAATGCCGTCCGCGCGACCACGCTGCACTATATATTTTGTACTGCACATTGAAACACTCAAATTAGATGTAGCAAACAAATTCAGATACGACACATTCTAAACCCCTCATTACCTTTGGACTACATCCCCTCGAGAACTCCCACTTCTCCATTGAGACCTCTGTCCCTTCGCTGGATGCTGCGATCAAGGCTCCATGCAACCATCGTGTTGACATAAACCGCGGCATCTCCTCCATGCCTTCGGGATATCGAATCGGTCGGTGACGCGTACTGCGTCGGAATTCAGCTCGCGCTTCCTCTCGATCTTGCCTTGCAATCTGGTACTTGGCGAGCCACGTCTCCATGGAGGCATGGTGCAACATACAAAAGCGATTCACCTTCTCTTCCATTGAGGCATCCATTCTTTTTTCTACCCCATTTCCAACCACCACATCTCCAGTCAGCCTGTCATCGTCCTTGAGCGTCCATAGCATTTCATTGTCTGGTTCCACCGTTGGTAGCCATTGTGAGATATGCACCAACGCCTCTGACACCAACCAACCTTCCGCCATGCTACCTTCCGGACCAGCTCGTTGTCGCACAAAGCCTTTCAGGGTTTTCATGAAGCGCTCCAGGAAGAACATCCATCGCGTATGGACAGGTCCAGCAATCTCCACTTCGTCCACAAGATGCACAAGAAGGTGAACTTGTATCGTGAGCATGCTAGTGGGCAGGTATTTCTCAAAGAGACAGACCGTCTCAACTGCTCCCCGCCTTGCGGATTCAATAGAGGACGTCTTAATCTCTTTCTGTGAGATCCATTGCACCAAAGTCGACAGCTTGTAAATGGCCCCGCGAATTTCTGGAGTTAGGCATCCCGCGATCGCGATCGGTAGGACAAACTGTCACAAATGAGAAAGCATTAAGAATAATGGTCACTTTTCAAATTTCAAAATGTCCACGCTAATTAAAATCCATTCTGTTCACAAACCTGACATATCTTATGCCAATCATGGGATTTTAGCCCAGACATTTGGTCATCTTTAGAAAATGCGGACCTGAGAGAACGCATCATACCCGTCGGAGTGCGGGTAGACTTGATTACTTGCTTCACAATGCGCTCTTCTTTGGTAGACAAAACCCAGGGAGCGCGAGGAAGCTGCACTCCCCCTTCAGCACTCGACTGCGGCCAAAGCGCCTCCATCTTACCTACCTCCTTTAAATCCATTCGTGACCCTATAGTGTCTCTCTTTCCTGTGATGTGGTCCCATAGCAAGCTGCCCACATTTTTGAAAATATGTATGGGATCCAACAAGTGGTTGACCTGTAAGTGGGTCCAATATGGCAACTCGTAGAAAACTGAGAACCGTCGCATTCCATTTGGATGTGATTCCGGGTTTACCATTTTCAGCTCGTACCAGCTTGCAGCGTTCATACGTGCTGGAGGTCGTCCAAGAAAACCTTCCCTGAGTTCATGATCCTCCGGCAAGAAAGC
Source organism: Lygodium microphyllum (assembly GCF_053477565.2). Classification (NCBI taxonomy): domain Eukaryota; kingdom Viridiplantae; phylum Streptophyta; class Polypodiopsida; order Schizaeales; family Lygodiaceae; genus Lygodium; species Lygodium microphyllum. The sequence continues at coordinate 91,105,733 of NC_141153.1, read as the reverse complement.
GGCGTGCCCTTGACATACCATCTTCTTCATGGTTCGTGACCTTCGGGAGTCTAACTGTGGCCCACACAATGGACATGCATGATAACCTGAGGTAACGAGACCTGCAAGGCGATCCACGACCTAGTGAATACTTGATTGAATGAAATAAAATATAAATATTACCGGCGTGAACAAAGGTCTGCTCACCTGAGCACTCTCCCAATCCCGGAAAGTCATGCATCGTCCACATGAGAATGGCTCAAATGTTGGCTGACCGCCGACCATCGCGCCTGCTCATATCTTGCACCGTAACCCCCTCCTCCCACAAAATCTTAAGCTCATCGACTAATGGACGAAGATACACGTCCATATTTTTTACTTTGTAGCGGCTCGGGACGGGCAAGCTAAGGATAAGATGTCCTTTCTTCGTAGAAAGCCATGGAGGAATGTTGTAGCTGACAAGCACTATAGGCCACACACTGTAAGAAGTTGAGCGCAGACCGAATGGGTTCACACCATCCATGGCGAGACCGAGCCGAAGATTCCTTGGCTCTCGCGCAAAGCCTGGGAAGGTAGAGTCAATGTGGCTCCATGTGCGCGAATCTGCTGATATTCGTTGCACTCCATCCGTAGACCTATTCTGCACATGCCACGTTGTCAAGCTTGCCATGGCAGACGTGCGAAACATGTGGTTTATGCGGGGGATGAGCGGAAAGTGTCTGAGGACTTTTTGAGGGATGGTCTGCCCTTGCAAGTCCTGTCGATACCTGTGAGCACCACACTTTGGACATGTCTCCATAGTCTCATATTCATCTCGAAACAATATGCAGTCGTTGATACATGCATGGATGTTATTGTAGTCCATGCCAAGCTTCCGTAAAACATGTCGTGCATCATCACGAGACTCAGGCATGGTGTTTGCAGGTGGCAATATATGATATTTCAATAACCTGAAAAAATCATAAAACACCTTGAAAAATCCAACCATGTTTGCAATAATATTGTTTTAAAAAAAAACAATGAAGTCTGTGTGCAAGGTACCTGAATAACTCAGTCACACTCGTATCGCTCCAACCGTATTTTGCTTGCACACTTAAGAGTGCAAGCAATGTCTTCAACCGAGATACTCGGCATCCATCATATAATGGTATGGATGCTTCCTCTCTAAGCGGGTCAGATGTCTCAACATCCATGGGAATCAATGCATCGATCATTGCCTCCATCTCAGGCTCCAAGATTGTAGGCAAGTCGGGAAGGTTGTCTGTCTCCTCTGGCATTGACGATATAGATGGGCCTTGCGAGTGGTCGATTGGCTCCTGCCATCCATCCATCGCACGTCCACGAACTCTTCTAATTGGCCGCAAAGGGTGCACTCCCCCTTGGGTCGAGACATCACCCCCCTGGATACAAAATTTGCCAACAAGACCCAATCTTATTGTGTATGGTTTTCAATTAGCTTGAGAGTACAATGCATGAAAAATGCTAACTTCAAATTACCGTTTGCTGAAAATCTGCAATCGCCTGATCAATGATCTCAGATTGAAACTCGCCAAATCGTCGTACGTGTTCTATAGACAATCGGCGTTTTCGTCTAATTGCCAACTTGCATTGAGAGCAAGGACATGGGACACGCTGACTAAGATACGACTCGCGGTCTTGAACAATAGGACCTTCTTCGTTTGCCATCTTATCTACATTACAGTAAACGAGGCTTAAATGGATAGCTTTATGGAGATGTACGTCAAGTTGCAAGTTGACCATAAACCTTGCATTGTATGTAGTAGTCGAGAGATTTTCCGATGTTATATCTCGGCCTTGTATCATGCTCAACGATTTGCTTGTCCCAGTAGATAATTTTTTGTTATATCTCGGCTTTGAGTATAAGTGATCCATTTTAAAATTAATGCGCGCCATCTATGAAATTTTATAACTATAGTAATAAAATTTATTTCAACCAATTTTACTCATAGTCATAAGACCTGAGAGAAATTATCCTATACTCAATTTAAGGGTTTCTTCTTCTATAACAATAATTTTGGGTTAATTTTGATGAAGTACGTGGCCGTATGCAAAGCACATTGCATACCATTATCAATACGTATATTATCTTAAATTTCCTTCCCTTCCCTCTCCCTCTCTTTCTCTCCCTCTCCCTCTCTTCCTCTCTTTCTCTCACCCTCTCCCTCACCCTCTCGTTCTCTTTCTCTCCCTCTCTCATTTCCTCCCTCCTCCTCCCTCTCCCTCTCCCTCCCTCTTTCTCCCTCTTTCTCCCTCTCCCTCTCCCTCGCTCCCTCTCCCTCCCCCTCCCTCTTTCTCTCCCTCTCTCATTTCCTTCCCCTCCCCCTCCCTCTCCCTCTCCCTCTCCCTCTCCCTCTCCCTCTCCCTCTCCCTCTCTTTCTCTTTTTCTCCCTCTCCCTCTCTATCTCTCTTTCTCTCTCATTTCCTAAACAAGCAAAAAATAAAGTGATTTAAACATCCTCCAAGCAAAAGGGAGAGGGAGAGATACAATGCACTCTCCCTCTCTTTCTCTTTCTATCCCTCTCTCATTTCCTTCCCCTTCCTCTCCCTCTCACTCTCTTTCTCTCTCATTTCCTCTCCTAAACAAGCAAAAAATAAAGTGATTCAAACATTAAACAAGCAAAAGGGAGAGGGAGGGAGAGAGAGAATGCACTCTCCCTCCTTCTCCCTCTCTTTCTCTTTCTCTCCCTCTCCTATTTCCTCCCCCTCCCTCTCCCTCTCCCTCTATTTCTCTTTCTCTTTCTTTCCCTCTCCCTCTCCCTCTCCCTCTCCCTCTCTTTCTCTCTTACTCTCTTACTCTCTCGTTTCCTCTCCTAAACAAGCAAAGAAGAAAGTAATTTAAACATTAAACAAGCAAAAGGGAGAGAGAGAGAGAGAATGCACTCTCACTCTCTTTCTCTTTCTCTCCCTCTCTCTCCCTCTCCCTCTCCTTCTCTTTCTTTTCCTCTCCTAAACAAACAAAAATAAACGATTAAAACCTTCAACAAGTAAAAGAAAGAGAGAGGGAGACTCACTAATGAGATATGGCGAGCGTGGGCGGCTTCTCTTTGCAACGAGGGCTCCTCCTCTCCTTCGCGAACAACGACGGTGGCGGTGGCGGCGGCGGCGGCGGCAGCAAGTCTCTTCCTTCTCTTCTCTCACAAAGCCTTGGCTCTCTCCCTCGCTCTCACTCTCAAAAGGCGAAGAAAAGAAAATGAAAACGGCACTCTGGTTTCGGCCGCGCTTTTTTTCCCTGCGGCGTCGCAATTGGCGTCGCTATATGCGTCGCTATTTGCGTCGCAAATGCGACGCAAATAGCGACGCCAATTGCGACGCCAATAGCGACGCCTATAGCGACGCCGATATCCGCCGTCGCTAATCGGCGTCGCTATTGCCCCATTCCCTTGTAGTGCTCTTTCTCACTTATAATATCTCATATTCTCTTCGCCCTCCCTTTTTTTATTAAAGCTTCTCCCCTCCCCCCTCCCCCCCTCCCACCTCCCTTTTTTTTATTAAAACCCCCTTCCCTCTCTCTCACTTATAATCTCTCTCTTTCTTTTTCCCCCATCTTTTTTAATTAAATTCCTCCGCCCTTTCTCTCTCATGTGTAGGGCCTAGGATCTCTCTCTCTCTCTCTCTCTCTCTCTCTCTCTATCAGATTAAACTTTTAAATGTAAACTTTTTGTTTAATTAAAATAAGGATATATATATACACAAAGAGCAAAAAAGAAAGAAGAGAAGAGGGAGGGAGGGAGAGAGAGGGGGAACAGAGAGAAAGAGAATTATAGAGAGAGGAAATATAAAATTTAAAAGAGAGAGAGAGGAAAAAAAGGAGAGAGGGGGAAGAGAGACAAAGAAGAAAATGAGAGAGCGAGAGAGAGAGAATAAGAAGAAGAAGAGAAAGAATTTGAACATAGTGAGAGAATTATAGAGAGGAAATATAAAATTTAAAAGAAAGAAAGAGAATTATAGAGAGATAAAATATAAAATTTAAGAGAGAGAGAGAGAGAGAGAGAGAGAGCAAAAGAAAAAAGGAAAAGAGAGGAGAGAGGGGGGAGAGAGATAAAATAAGAAGAAGAGAGAATTTGAACACGGAGAGAGAATTATAGAGAGAAAATATAAAATTTAAAAGAAAGAGAATTATAGAAAGAGAAAATATAAAATTTAAAAGAAAGATAAAATTAAAGAGAAAAAAGAAAAAGAAAAAGAGAGATATATATATACAAAGAGCAAAAAAGAAAGAAGAGGAGAGGGAGAGAGAGAGAGGGGGAATAAAGAGAAAGAGAATCATAGAGAGAGGAAATATAAAATTTAAGAGAGGGAGAGAGAGGAAAAGAAAAAAGGAAAAGAGAGGAGAGAGGGGGAAGAGAGATATAAAGAAGAAAATGAGAGAGAAAATTTAAAAGAAAAAAAAAACTTAAAGAGAAAAAAAAAGAGGGGAGAGAAGGAAAACAGAGGAGGGGGGGAGAGAGAGAGAGAGAAAGAGAGAGAAGAAGAAGAAGAAGAAGAAAGAGGAAGAGAGATATGGAAAAAGAGAAAAGAGAAAAGTCTTTTTAAAATTTAAATATTTTTTGAGAAAGAGAGGAAGGGAGAAAGAAGGAGAGAGGGGGGAAGAGAGAGAGAATATATAATTTAAAAGAGAGAGAATGAGAGAAGAAAAAGATGAAATTTAAAAGAGAGGAAGGGAGAGAAGAAAAAATGGAAAATTAAGAGAAAGAGGAGAAGAAGAAAGGGGGCGGAGAGAGAGAGAAAGAGAGAGAGGAGAAGAAGAGAGAGAATATAAACATAAAGAGAGAATTATGTACAGGGAAAAGATAAAATTACATACTTTAAGAGAGACTAAGGGAGGGGGAAGAAAGTGAAAGAAGAAAAAGAAGGAGAGAGAGAGAGAAAGAGAGAAAGAGAGAGAGAGAGAGAGAAGAGAGAGAATATAAACATAAAGAGAGAATTATATATAGGGAAAAGATAAAATTTACATACTTTAAGAGAGACTGAGGGGGAGGGGAAGAAAGTGAAAGAAGAAAAAGAAGAAGAAGAAGAAGGAGAGAGAGAGAGAGAGAGAGAGAAGAAAAGGAGAGAGAGAGAGAGAGAATTAAAAAAATTAAAAAGAGAATGAAGAGAGAGAGAGAGAGAAGAAGAAGAAAGAAAAAGAAAAAAAGAGAAGAGGGAGAGAGAAGGAAAAGAGAGGAGAGAATAAAGAGAGAGAGAGAGAGAGAGAGAGAGAGAGAGAAGAAAAGCAAGGAGAGAAAAAAATAGAGAGAGAGAACTAGGAGAGGAGAAAAAATAAACTAAAATAGAAGGCGAAGAAAGAGAGAGAGAGAGAGAGGAAAAAGAGGAAAGAGAAAGATGAGAAATGGATTGTTGAGCGAAGTTGCTGTGCGATAGCACGGCTACTTCGCTTGTCTTCTTCTAAGTTTACTCGAAAGGGTGAAACGTGTTAATAATCTAATGAATGAAATTGCGGACTTCTTTATTGTACTTGCAATGTATAAACAAATGAGTTAGAGACTCAATATTCAATTTGCATTGAGGACATATTCCATTCCTTACCTGTAGTTTCAAAACTTTTTCCCCCTTTCCATTTATAATACTTTATTATTTGAGCTGCATATTCAAGAGGTGCCTAAGACTAGAGAGCTCCCAAACCGAACCAAATTTGAATTGGTTTAATGAAGGAAAAGGTGGAATGGTGAAAGTGACAGGATGGTGGTGGAAAGGTGGCTCATGATTGTTATTGGCCAACTCTCTCTCTCTCTCAACAACAGGGGAGCATGGGGGCATGAACAGAAGTAGCAAAGGAGGGAGCGCGAATAGTAGCAACTGTAGTGGTAGAGGGAGAGAGCACAAATAGTAGCAACATCGATAGAGGGAGCAACATGGATAGAGGAAGCAACATGCATTTCTCTCTCTCTCCACCTGTGGCTCGTCTAGGAGCCCTGCCCAAGAGCCCACTCCCGAGCCACCAGTGTGCCATGCCACCGCAGTCGACGAAACTGGTGCTGGGCCGCCTTCACCTTGAGCTACAGATGGGGAGAAAGAGAGAGTTGGGTAGGGCGTAGGGTTGCCCGCTGCTGATAGGTAGCGCATAGAGCTGCCACATAGTGCCACTTGTGGGCCATGCAAGGCTACCAAGCAATGCCATCGGTGGACCACGCAGGGCTAGAGAGTGAGTGAGAGAGACTTTCTCTCACCACCTTCACCTTGAGCCAAGGCAAGGCCACCGTCGGGCCCTACCGCAGGGCCACAGGGCTGTTGGAGTCACCACCACCGTCGTGGACCGACTGTTAGGCTACTGTGGGCCCACTATTGCACTATTAGAGAGAGAATGTGTGTGTGTGTGAGATGAGAGAGAGAGTCTAAGTGAGATAGAGGGTGTGTGTGTGTGTGTGTATGTGAGGTGAGAGAGGGAGAAAGAGAGAGTGAGTGAGTGAGGTGGGGAGAGAGAATGTGTGTGCATGTGTGATGAGAGAGAGAGAGAGAGAGAGAGAGAGAGAGAGAGAGAGAGAGAGAGATTGTGTGTGTGTGAGCAAGTGGGAGAGAGAGAGGGGGGTTGGTGAGAGGTTAGAGAGAGAGAGGGAGAGGGGTTAGTGAGAAAGTGCGTGTGTTTGAGGTGGGGAGAGGGAGGGGAAGGTTGATGAGAGAGGGAGAGTGTGTGTATATGTTAGAGGTGGTGAAAGGGAGAGAGGGATAGTGAGAGAGTGTGGGAGAAAGAGAGAAAGGGGGGATGGTGAGAGAGAGCGTGGGAGAAAGAGAGAGAGGGGGGTGGTGAGAGGTTAGAGAGGGAGAGGGAGAGAGTTTGGTTAGAGAGAGAAAGAGGGCGGTAGGTTAGTTGGAGAGAGAGAATGGTTTATTAGAGAGAGAGGGAGGCGGGTTAGTTAGGGAGGGATAGAGAGAATGGGTGAGGTTTGTTATTGATTTTTTTGTTTATATAAGTGTCGATTTTGTTAACATGTTAGTTGGTTTTGTTGGTAGATTAGTTATTAGTTTTTTTTCTTATTATTCCTCTCTCTCTCTCTCATTCTTCTTTTTCTCTCCCCTCACACACACACACACTCTCTCTCAAAGAGAAATAGAGAGAGATAGAACAAGTTGGTTATGTTGGTATGTTAGCTAGCTAGGTAGAGAGAGAAAGAGAGAGAATGGTTTATATATTGCTCAAGGTTAACACGTGCTTCTTCTTCTTCTTCTTCTCTCTCTCTCTCTCTCTCTCTCTCTCTCCTCGCCTCTGTTTTCTTTTTTCTTCTTCTTCTTCTTTTTCTCTCTCTCTTTTCTCACCTTCCTCTTCTTTTTCTTCTTCTTCGTCTCCATCTCTCTCTTCTTCGTTTTCTTCTCTCTCCTCACCCCTCTTATTATTATTATTATTATTATTATTATTCTCTCTCTCTCTCTCTCTCTAACCAACTAACGTAACCAACATAAGAATAATAATAATAATAAGAATAAGAGAGAGAGGGGGGAGGGAGAGACTCTCTACCTAACTAACCGACTAACATAACCAACATAAGAAGAAAAAGAATGAGAAAGAGAGAAGGTTAGTTATGTTAGTTAGATAGTTAATTAAGTAGGGAGAGAGAGTAGGTTGGTTATGTTTGTTGCATTAGTTAGTTAGTAAGTTAGGTAGAGAAAAAGAGAGAATGGTTTATATATTGCTCAAGGTTAACACGTGCTTTTTGTCGAGTATGGAGGCTTTTACAGCAAACAAGAATGTGTCCATAGAAAATGTTGTACGATGCACTCCTAGCGTACAAATGAATGTATGCAAAATGAAATAGGTCACAAGGAAAAAGGCAATTTGGTCGTGTGCTCAAGCATATTGGAGGGCACAATAATGTTGGTGGTTTCTTGAGGATCATTCGTCACTTGGATGGGATTGAAAAGCAAGTGAAGACGTTGTTTCTACATAAAAAAGTATCGATTTCTCTTGGTGAGACCATTGGTGACCATCTATAGAGGATTGAGAGAATATTGGAAGAGAAATATGAAGTGAACCTTGTCGATGAAGTAATGACACAAGGCAAGTTAGAAGAGATTAAGGGTTATATAGGTGACATTTATGAACACATCCAGAAAATTTGGTGGCTGCATGTTGGATCTTTGGATGATCAAGAAGAGAAGCTGAAAGACATTATCAACAATGCAAGTCGTATAGAGGATGTAGTGTGTAAGTTAATTACCCATAAGAATGAGAGCTTGGTTGCACTAGAGAACATTGCTCTTGATGTGCAACTTACTTCTTTGAAATTTTATCTTAATAGATTTTGAGCAATGTTAATGCAGAAGAATCACCAGATAGGCTGTCGCCATAGTTTGCTCGAATATATGTAGTCTTTACACGACTTCTGAAACGAGCTTTTGATGAAAATGTCTATTTTGAAGCACATTGTTCGACTCTTGCAAATTATATAACTATTTTAAAGCCATTTTAATAGTCTGTTCCTCCCTCTGTCTCTCTCTCAATTATTAATGTTGTGAATTGGCCTCGAAATTCTTTCATGTATAGATGTTTCGTTGTTCCTTTTGACCAAGGTATCTATGCAATAGCCCTTGTGAGTTTAAAGCTTATGTGGCAATAAATTGTTTCATTAAATCAAACGTGGTGGATACAAATTGACTAAAGTGCTCCCTTGACTTGGTTTAGAAACATAAAATAGTTAAAGCTTAAAGGTGTTGGGAAATAAAAATGACATCATAGCATGTTTTTGAGCAGAAGAGTGATATCGCACTTGAAAAGTGAGGTCAAGGTTTGTAATTGAATTTGTTGTTGAGAAGTATGCTTAAGCTTTACCACTGCATTCTTGAATAATATATTATTATGTTGCTCATGCTTATTTCTTTTGAAATGATCCATGAGCCTTTAGGTATTCTGGAAGTAGGTAATGATATGGCCATGGGTTTGTGACATTCTCACTTTGAAGTCAATCATGAGCACATGCCTTTATTGACTATTGTGCCTTCTATTTGTTTTGTTTTGTTAATTAGATAGGGATTTTTTTAATGATGCTTGCTGCTTAAAATATAGTCCTATGGGATGTTCTTATTACGGATATACTCATCAATGGTAGGTCATGAACCGTTGAATTGTTTATTAGGTGTTGACTAATCTTCTTTCACCTTATTAGGCGTGCATGGCTGTGCTAGAACCAATGCATCGCTATTCTTGCAATTTCGAAATTTGGACACCTCCCATCTAGGGCGCATTCTTTTCCCTTGATAACATATCTTTGTATAAATGTAGATAAATGGACATCCATTAGCAAGGCCTTTGGGCAATGCTTGGCTAGCATTTAGTGAGTGCCATGTGTGCATGGCGCTCCTCATGGCCATACATGCATTTATTCATGCATTTAGGGTTTGTGGTTGCGAGGATGTTTGTCGCTCATGTCTTGAATAGCTTTGAGATTTGTTTGTTGGGTGACTCTTATGTTCTCTTGAAGGTTTGGTGTGGCTATGCCAGAATAAATTGGAGCCATGGGAGATATTCCAGACATAGTACTTTCGACTCCATTGAGCAATGAATTCACTAGGATTGAACAAAACATGCACAACATCATCTCTTCGATGCTTGCTGGCTTGGAGTTATTCACATGGGTATGGAAGATAGTTGTTTTGATTGTGCTTGCATGAAGGTGTTGTGTATATTTTTGGAGATAGATATTTCTATGTTTTGTTGCAACCAAAACATGGGCTCTAATAGAGTGAACGTGCGAAAGATGAAAGAGGTGGCAAGGGGCCAAGGAACACATGTTGCTAGATGTGCAAGAACTATAAGGATTCGAAGAAACATGATAAGTACTCCAAGTTCTTCAGACTTTAAAAATCTGAGACCAAGATGAATGAGTTGATGGAAATGCAGATAGGTTTATGCACACGTGTAGATCATGCACTTGCCATGTACTCAGTAGAGTTACATGAATACATTAAAGGTTTGTATGGTGTTTTGTGTGAGACAAAGTACACCCAAAGTGTTATTGACTAGGTGTCAACTGACATTGGTGGTGAAGTAAGGAAACTTTTGACGGGTATTTTTGAGACAAGAAAATTAATAAATCTATTGGTGAATAATATGTGGGCATCATTCTAGGGGCTCAATGATGACCATGAGCCTGTGATTTCCCAAAGGGATTGTTGGTTGCCATTCAAGCTTTTTTTTAATGATAACATGTGCTTCTTTTTTGTGAAGCTTGTATGGAATGTGTTAAGATGTGCAAAACTTACTTGAGAGGAAACTTATAAGCTCATACTATCCTGTGTGTTTTAACATGCTTGGGCCAACACTTTTTGTGATAATATATACTTCTTTTTCGCAAGGCTGCATGGAATATACTAAGGTATGCAATATTTGTGATATAAGGAGGCATATTTGAGTGAAGTGTAATAAGTATGTACAATGTGATGTCTCTTTCTGTAATGTGCCCGCCTATCGGATGTCTAGGCATGTTCTTAGTAGTCCATAGAGAGACGAGTCTAAGCAACGCCGCCTGACACTCCTATGGAATGTCATGACATTTATCACTTAGGGTTTTCCGAGTCTGCATCACAACGAAACATCCGCATTTGAACCCATTAGGATCGACGTGAAATCTGGGTTCCTAGTGGTCAAGGTCTCCTGACAGCATTCTAGCCTCGGGTCCTGGACATCCTACTTTACGCAAAGATACCCAAGCCATAGCAGACCCATGCCATGCTTAGTTCAAGGAGAATGGGAAACGAGAGGGATGCGCCGCTCGACCTCTCTGCCTGTAGGGCATAGTTCTATTCTAGTCCCCTAAAACGGCATAAGTCAAGCTCTGACTTAACAATACTTAAGGTAGGAACGACGACAAAACTTAGTGAGAAGCCTCCCAGTTCTTTGGGACCACCCCCACACCCATCGGGGGTTCCGTCCACCCCCTTCCCTTGATAGCTTTAGTTTTCTAATTAGATCCTATCACATTTATGTGTGACACTTAAAATCAGCTTCCTTAATTAAGCATTTTTGGGAACATGGTTTGTTTGCACAATTTACAATACAGACACAAATAAAGAGCAAGCAATCCTTTGATAAACAAGTTCAGACAAATTCCTTATCTTCACGTTGATCTTTGTCTCCTTCCCATACAATAGAAATTATATATCCCTTCTGTCCAATAGAAGTACCCGGTCCAAATCACATGGCACTATAATTTTCATCTATTATCTAGAATAGGATCTTCCAACACCCTAGACATTAGGCTCATGGCAATCTATAGTTGTGTTTCGGACTAGGCAGGGGATGTCCAGTCTCCACTAACCCCAAGTGACCTAGGAGTGAGACACAACTTCCGTGGTTCGCCTTTTCACCACTCGACCTTCGGCCCGTGAATCAAGCAATGCCCTCTCAGATTGAAACGCGTCGTGACCTTAGAGATGATCCACCCGCATAAAATATCATTCCTTAATTAATCCAATTAACAATCAAGCACAATCCAGACAATCAACCTAATATCATCTTTCAAGAAAACATTTCTTTATTTTCCCATGGCAACTTGTCATCATTGACCCCTGCCATGCATTTACCATTAAACACAAACACTTGGAATAATCATCCAAATCACATCCCAACAATCAGTTTAATGCAAAATCATTTAGGGTGTTGTTTGATCAATCAACAAAAACAATTGTATTCTTTCCCAAACATCACAGGAATAATCGTGATAACCTTTCTATCTCGTATTTGCTCTCCCCCTTGGAATCAAGAGTGGTTCTATGCAAATTTTACTTAACACAACCTTATTTTGGCTAAGGCATATGTTAAGGTTTCAAACATTGTACATGATGTAAGTTCTATAGCTCACTTACAGTGATCAATAATCCAACCCTGAATTGGATTGGTGAAAGTCATAGTTATCAGACGTATCTCAAAAAATTCTAATTTTAATCCATATGATTAATTTATTATACTAGCTCTTAGCCAAGCCATGAAGCAAACAGGAAATTGTTCTCATATATCAAGCATGTTATAGGCCTAACATGTAAATACTTGATAAGATAAATGCGAGATGATTTTCAAGTAACTAGACTCCGACAAGCCTTGCATTGAGCTAGAATCTAGTTTTTCTTAATATTTGGCCTCTTAGGCTAAGTATTTTTGAAGTATCCAAACTTTAAACTAGAACCTTCTATTCCTGATTCTTAAGACATATTCTTTTGGCAATTATGCTAGTTGTAACCCTTGACTATGCTTTAACCTAGCACTTATATGCACAATCTTCTAATGCCGTTCTTTTAGCGACTATACCGTTCATAACCCTTGACTAGTTCCTCCTTGTAATTGCACTATCAGCAAATAGGCCGTATGCAACTAAGTTGGGTTAAAAGGAACAATTGAAATGCTAAATTATAATAATAGGAATAAGTTCAAGCTAATCCTTTGCATGAATTCATGTGCATACCGAAGTGATATAGCTGATGACTCACAAATAGGGAAGATGGCAATTCGTACCTGGATATTCAGAAATGGCTTAACCATACCCAATATTGCATTTGTATTGACAGTACTGCCCTAACTAATGGCTCCATTGTCGGATGCAGGATTTCCATTGGTGCGTGTCATCCTCCAATTTGGGGCCATACTTCGGCTTGTAAATCTCGTTCTTCCTTTCTCTCATTGGAGAGATGGCATGTCCTCACACTGTCTTTCCCTTCTCTCCCCCCTTGCCACCTGTTGGCGATGATAGGGGGTGGTAATATTTTTTTAAAAATCGATTATTCTTATTAATAAGGGGAGAGGGGTGGTGGTTCCCACGTGGGCGGGAACATTACACTTTCTTGAGGTTTATGTGGAGTAATTTTGATAATCAAGTGATGGTTGGTATACTTACATTTAATATTTGATATTTAATATTTAAATATTTAAATATTAATAGTACATTTAATGTGTCTCTGTGTGTATATATTGAGCAATTTCTTTGATAGAACATGTTGATAATAGATTTTGTGGACATCCAATCAACATGGGATGTTCACATTAAGCAATTGGTAGAGACTATGAGTTGCATGTTCATAGGGATATGATTAGGTCCACTAGGTGTGGACGGTGGTAGGTTGCCAAGCTCAATGCTTAGACATGGGTTTTAAAGCATGATAGATCCATTCGTAGGGATGTTTAGAACCTACCTTTTCATCAAGAGGTTCTAAATGGTCATTGTGAACTAGGTCAACGATAGTTTGTTGGCTAATGCTTTACCATCACCGATTGGTTGCAATGACCAACATCACATGGGTGGAGAAAATAATGGGATTTAGTATTTATTCGACATTTATAGATGCGTAGTGTTAACCCCAATGCAAGATGATTAAAAAAATTCAAAAATATGGAATAATGCAAAAAAAATGGTAGCTAGACAAAGGAATAAAAGAGGAAATGCCAAAAGCTCAAAGGTGACCGCAGAGGTTAAGTCGAAGGCAAAGGCACATTTTATAATGTAAAGGTGCCACTAAAATTTTGTAAAAGAGCGCCAGGCTCCCTCCTATGTGAATTGTAAAACATAGACTAGCATAGGTGAAGGGATAAGGTAACTAGAAGGGAATAGGCAAAGAGGACCTCGGCAAGATCCCTGGTCATACAAAAAGGGGATGGGCACCCAAGGGATTGAGGGCTTTTATATGAACTCAAAAGTGGATAATAAGCTCATTCTTTGATGTGTGGCTAAAGTGGTCTCTACTTCTTCTCCTCTTCTCTCCTTCTTGCTTGCTTGTGCGTGCTTGAGAGAGGAAGTGTGAGAGTGTAAGGTAGTGAGTGTGTAAGGGTGAGGGACCGTGGTGGAGAAGCTCTCCATCATCTCCTCTCTTCCTCTTCTCTTCTCTTCTCTTCTCTTCTCTTCTCTTGCACACGGCCATCGAGGATGGAGCTCAAAGGAGGAGGCTTGAGGTTTCTTGAGCTTGCATCTCGAATCATGGAGCTACCAGCTTGCTTGAGAGAGGAGGCTACTCATTTGGGCATCAAGGTGGTGCTCACTACACCCCCGTAGGACCGAAGGTGCACTGGCTAGGTGAGAGAGAGCCATTTGTGCTCGCTTGAAATGCTTGAAGCAATAAGCGGTTTGTGGGTCTTGGTGGTTGAGCGTGAGCTTCCACTTCATTTTGGTTTCATTGCCAAGACTAATGGATTCGAGCTTGAGCACTTGCGTGCTTCAGATTGAGCGTCGAAGTAGGGTTTCATCCCTGAACCGGTGTTTGATATAGGTAGGAGATTTGGGGATTTAATCTTCAAAACAAATAAGTATTTTGGATTTTTGATGAGTAGAAAAGTAGGATAAATCATTTTAGTATTTGGGTTTTGATTTTTGTTGCATTTGGAGTAGGATAGGATCAAGAAATTGAAGCCAATCGCTTTAGGATTACTGTTGTAAAATAGGCTCAAACAGGGCATAAACAAGGGAAAAATGGAAAAAAAGAGTGCTTGAATGTGTTGATGTCACAAGGGGAGAGATTAGAGAAGTCAAGGTTGAGTGGGGCAAGGGTTTAAGACCCTAGAGAGCAAGGATGAAGCTCATTTTCACCTACAGTAATGAGAGAGAGAGAGAGAGAGAGAGAGAGAGAGAGAGAGAGAGAGAGAGAGAGAGAGAGAGAGAGAGACCTAGAGCTCTCGACGGATCGATCATCTTCCATATGTGTTTTTTGCACATACCAAGTATATACAAACCTTGTTCTTGGTCCATACTTGCATTATGGAAATCCTTGTAGGTTTGCATGTTGTAAATCATTGCGTGGAATTAATTTAGTGTCGTCTTTGCCTTAGCACCATCAAAATCGGACACACATGCAATAGAGTTTGATTCTGGGCAATCAGGCACTCGGACACATCTTACATGTCCGATCGGTTTGATTCTGAAAATCAGACATAGCACCTACAATCGGATGAGGTAGAACTGGACCAGTCCAAATCGGGCATTTGGAAAATTGGACCACACTCGGACATATCTTGCTTGTCCGATTGGACGCTCGACCCGCCCGATTCTGAAAATCGGATGACCACATATAATTAGACACGAAAATCAAACAAGGTAGAATCAGACCAGTCCAAATCAGACAGTTGGGAATCAAACCATAAGAGTCAGACCATCCTCACTCGGACGTTCGATTCTGAGAATCGGACGTTGCAAAATTGGACAAAAAAGTTAACAGTAAAAATTGACAAATCTAACGCATCTTGGGCAAAACAGAACACCTTCCACAATAGGGGAATCCTCACAGAAAGCCTTATAGGCGCATTTGACCTTAGAAATCACTAATGGGCAGCTAGAGATGGTCACTGATAATCACGTCGGCTTTTAGTCCCTCTTAGAGCTATAAACTGAGTTGCATACTCCATTTAGACCTTGATTAAGCTAAAAGACACAGCACAAACCTTGAGAGCGGCTACCAACTGAGCCTAAAGCTATATTCAGCCAAAAACATAGACTGGAGTGTGAAAGATGAATTTACCATTCTGCATTGCACCCCATACTGACACTTGAAGTGTACTTGAAAAAATTGAAAGCCTGATTTCACACCGTATACGGAAAGAGCACCACAATGCACACACTAATTGAATGTAAATTGAGGGCTATTTGTAAATAAGAAGGAACCCACTCAGACTTAACAAGCATAATGAACCCACCAATAGGAGACAACCCTCAGACCTAGATGGGTGATCAAGAACAAGAACCCCAATTTGTAGGACCAGGAGAGAAACCTGACACAGAAAGCTAGATGCATAGAAGGATCGACACCATTGGAGGCGCAACATTGCTCGACTTAATCAACCTCATCGACAACTTAGTGAAGCAAGAGACCATAGAAATAGAACAAACCAGTACGAACTATAGAAATGAAGAGCTCGACTTGGGAGAATTCCTAGTCGAAATCCAATAGATGGTGAATAAATATGATGCGCACACCAAGATGGACCATCATGGTAGGCCATCAGAGGACATCATAATGGACCTCAAAGAGGAGAGGGAACTAGCATGAAAATCCTTGCAAAGCATAGTGGCATATAACCAGGAGTAACATGCTAGAAAATTGCATCAGGACATAGAGATGCAGGAAGTCTAGTCCTATAGCGAATAGGAACCGAACATGACCAAACGCACAAAGAGAGAGAGAGAGAGAGAGAGAGAGAGAGAGAGAGAGAGAGAGAGAGAGAGAGAGAGAGAGAGAGAGAGAGAGAGAGAGAGAGAGAGAGAGAGAGAGAGAGAGAGAGAGAGAGAGAGAGAGAGAGAGAGAGAGAGAGAGAGAGGTAGGACCTAATGTTGAGTGAGCTTCTCATGAAGCGGCTCTTAGACAGTATGTCGGAAAAACAGAGTGCACCAGCACTAGCGACCTCATTGCTTGCAGGATTATTAGTTACCCAGGGCTCCAAGAGTCAATTGAAAATCCCTGTAGTTGCAAAGCAGTTAGATAAATACCAACCAGGCAATGACCCTTATAGCTTTGTGGAGCAATTTGAGCATGTCTGCGAGGCCAATGGCCTCACCAATATCCCTCAGCACTCGGAAGATTTTGGCCTATGTCTAGGCAATAAGGATAGGATGTGGTACACAATCTTTGATGGTGCAGAGCGCAACAACTTCAACAACCTTAAGAATCTCTTCATTAAGAGATTCTCTGAGGAGGCTAGGTACTCCGATAATCTCATAGTGTTGTTGATGAATGTTAAGCAGAAGGACAAATAAAACATTAGGGACTATGTTACCCACATTGCGGAGTCTCTTTAAGAGAGTCTCGACTAACAAACGATCCATTGAGAGAGCGGTGTCCACATTCTTTATCAATGTAATTCATACCGAGGAACTCTACAAGGCCTTGGTAGGCAACTCAAGCTTGTAGAGAGATGTACAAACTAAGGTCTTCAAAGAAGCCATATGAGTAGATGACTAGCTTGAGGAGAGGAGCTCCAAGAGCTCAAATCAAGACGAGGCCAACTCTAAAATCTTAGCAAGGGCAACAACATCTAGCAAATGATTAGTTCCAAGCACTCATGATAAGGGAAAAAGCGTTGAACAAAGTCAAGAGCTAGCGGAGATGAAAATGGAGCTAGCCAGACTATAAGAGATGATGAGAAGACCTATGCGCTCACATGTCCAATGCATGTATTGTAGCAGAAACCACATTCAGGCTAAGTGTCAAGGCCCTAGGTCTCAACCTTGCACCAATTGTGGTAGGTTCAATCATGATGCCATACATTGCAAACTACCAAGGATACTTCCATACTCATAGCCTTATAACCAACCATACCTAGGGAATAGGCCTTTGAATTTCTTTGGGAGAGGATCCCCATTAGGTATTCCAGCATAAATGGCGTGAAACCAACCATTCTTTTGATGGAGATCAATCCAACATGCATATCTGGGCCACTTGGAACTTTTGTAACCCATCCATCAAGTGACACTCTAGTCCGCTATGTGGAGGAGCCGAATGATGAGGAGATTTATGCAAACTCTTACATCTCATATGACGAAGATGGAAATCCAGTTCTCATGGACTATCCACTAGTGTCGATAATGGCATTAGGAAGAGGAAGAGATAGGGACTTAAGAGGGTAGACCCAAGAACCAATTTTGTGTTGGACTTGCGGTCACCCAGGACACATCTCTTCGTGCTACCTCAAGAGGAAGCAAGCCAACAGAGATAAGACTGACCTCAGATGTGCAGACTGTAGGGTCTTATAACCTAGACACAGTCTCAATGGGGAAGAAAAGTCATAGGCAAAGAAAGAAGAAAACTGACGCAAAGGTCACACTTAAAAATGAGAACGCGACAATACTACCTGTTGGAAAGAAAGTCACGGACATAGAGGTAGAAACATCTGCTCCAAAGACTGTTGAGAAAGGGAGTGCTATGGTAAGGGAGTACCCCAATCCGAAGTGCCAACTTGAAGCCATAGAAAAAGTCAAGGAGTGGGTGAGAGAAGCCCATGAACACCTAAAGGATGTTGAGCCCATCTTGGAGGATGGGATCGATAATATCTCTAGCATAAGCATGCTAGTCTCTCCCACATGACTGAGATACGCAGCTGCACCTCAAGTAGTGTCACCTAGATGGAGCTTGAACACCACGGACTAGCAAACTAGTTAAGGCCATTGGCCAAGGAGTGCAGAATTAGGAGAGAAGCAAGCAACCAACAATCTTCTGACAATGCTATTGGCCACCCTTGTAACTTTGAGATTAGGAGACCTACATAGGCAGCATCCGATGCTATGGCAAGAGTTAAATCAATGAGTAGAAGGATCGCTAGAGCAAACGGAAGTTGACTTGCAAGACCATGATGCAAGTCAACTACCATGAGGAAAGGGATTGTAGACACGGGGGTAGAAGTCAATGTGATTAGCCATGTAGTACTCCAGACTTGGGGTAATCCGCCTGTCGAGAACGTTAGGTTCAACATCACACTGGCTAACGGAATGAAAGTAAAGCCATTCGAAGTGTTGAAAATTTGACCATTGAAGGTCGCAAGAGTCCAGTTTTCTATAGACTTGATAGTCATGAAAGGAGTGGACTACGACATCTTGTTAAGCCAACCCTGGATGCACAATGCACGAGTCATAGAAGACTGGGGCAACAGTTTGATCTTCTTAGGCAATCAAACAAAAGCGGTGAGGGTGGAGATGGATAGTTGGAAGACTACACCAGTCGATCTAGACACCATCTCAGCCATACTGAAGGGCGACACTCAGATTAGAAAATCTTACGGGCCATTAACCAAGTATATGCCTTGCTTTGAGGATAAGCAAGATTGGATGCATGTATTAACCACAATTGATTTGCCATTGTCGGACAACGAGGAGTACGAACAAGATACCAAGGCAGTTGGCGAGCCCAAGAACAAACCCTTAGTATCAGTCTGTATGATTGCTAGAAGACCTCAACAAAGATGGCCCATCCTCGTCACATTCCATGTCCTGAACAACAAATTAGAGCTCCATGAGATCTTAGAGCACTTGACAGGGACAAATTAGCTGGTAACCCAGTCGCAAATCTTAAACCACTCAAGGATCTCTTGGACAAACCCAAGTGGCGATGGACCAAGGTGCATGATCTAAACTTGATGTGCAATTGGGCCTTCGTCACTAATGACAAGGAAATGTAGTATCAAGACCTAGGGGATGACAAGCAGTCGGATGATTACGATTCAAATGACAAGTACGAGGACTGCTATTCTTTCAGTGACGAGAGCGAAGGAGAAATCGACACAGTAGAGTACAACACTAAGGGACACGTGATTAAACAAATACAGACAAACTTCAAACTATAGAAGAAGAATGTTTTTCAGAATCAAGAAATGAGTCATGTGTAGGGATTGCAATCCCACATGGTTGGAGCACATATGAGCGATCAATTATGAACAAGCATGCCTCACCCAACCAAGTGCTATACGATTGTTTAAAATGGAATCACCATTTGAGCTAGAACCACTAGGAGAGACTCCCTCTTCTAGGAAGTCAGAGAGTTTGATTCTAAGTTGGAAGTAAAGATAGTGATCATGAGAGACCCTGACCACCTAAGACCAAACTTGCCAAGGGAGACCTAGCAGTCCACCTAAGGTGCCAAAGGTTGGAGGAGGAAAAAGGGAGAGTGCCTAGGGAACTACAAGCTAAAGAGCATAGAAAGCCGCAAGACCTACTGAAACAATTCACGAAATTTAAGAAAGGCAATAGGGTAGTGATCTTGCTAGGAGCCAAATGACAAGGGCAAGCAAGTGAGCCAATAGAAGGACCTGCCAAAGTGGAGAAGGCCAATCTAGCTAAGGAAGGGGAAACTCCCCACCTGTGTTCATAATCAATGACTATAGCAAGCAATAAGAAGCGAGTCTCATTGCTCTCTTACAAGAGTATATAGACGTACTCACTTGGTCCCTCAATGAGCTGAAAGGGGTAGATTCAATCGTGGTGACTGATAACATCCCCATGACACTTGATGCAACGCCAGTCAAGCATATCCTATGAATCCCAAACATGCTCATGCTGTCAAATAGGAAATTGATAAGCTATTGAGAGTAGGATTCATTTATGAAATTGAGCACACGGATTGGGTTTCGCCTATTGTGATAGTGTTGAAGAATAATGGAGAGATCAGAGTGTGCGTCAATTATAAGAAGGTCAACGCTACTACAAAGAGAGATAGTTATCCGCTAGTGTACATTGAGCATATGCTCAAGAGAGTAGATGACAAAGAGGCCTACAGTTTTCTGGATGGCTTCTTAGGGTACAATCAGGTGCAAGTACATCCTGATGATAGACATAAGACCTCATTTGCTACCCAGTGGGGTGTCTTTGCTTACATGGTCATGCCCTTTGGGATAACAAATGCACCAGCTATGTTTCAATAGCTCATGTGTGCTATATTCAAGGACATGATTAGGTGAGAGTTAGAAGTATTTGTTGATGACGTGTGTATTCACTCAAGTTGGAAGGAACACTTAGACAAACTCTAAGAAGTCTTTGAACGATGCAAATTATATTGTCTTTGCTTACATGGTCATGCCCTTTGGGTTGACAAATGCACCATCTATGTTTCAATAGCTCATATGTGCTATATTCAAGGACATGATTAGGCGAGAGTTAGACATATTTGTTGATGACTTGTGTGTTCACTCAAGTTGGAAGGAACACCTAGACAAACTCTGAGAAGTCTTTGAACGATGCAAATTATATTGTCTCATTAAACCCCTTGAAGTGCCAATTTTGGGTGAAGTATGGATGTATCCTAGGGCACGTAGTGTCCAAGAATAGCATTGCCACTTACTTCTCAAAAGTTAGGGTTATTGTCAACTTGCCACCACCAACCAATTACAAGGGAGTTCAGTGCTTCCTAGGCCATATGGGATACTCTAAGCAATTTGTGTTGAACTATACATTAATTCTGAGACCTTTATACAAACTATTGATAATATTCAAATGGACTGAGGAATACCAAATGGACATATGAAGAATTGATGAAGGCTCTAACCACCGCACCAATCCTAAGAGCCCTAGATTGGACCGTAACCTTCCACGTTCACATTGATGTGTCAAAGTTTGCCATGGGAGCTGTGTTGTGCTAGCCTGGTGAACACAATCTAAACTATCTAGTGAGCTTTTCTAGCAAACAACTCATAGATATGGAGATGAAATACTCCATGATGGGAAGAGAGGGTTTAGCCATGGTGTTTGTGGTAAAGAAATTTTGACACTATCTTTTAACTATGCCTTTTACCTTTTTTGTTGACAATCAAGCCTTGCTTTATCTTGTTAACAAACCCTATGCTACTAGATGCATTGCTCGATGGTTGCTTCTACTATTAGAATTCAACTTCTCCATAATTGTATGCAAAGGGAAGTGGCACTACATAGCTGATCATATGTCTCGCATATACCACAAGAGAAGCTACTGGTGGATAGGGCATCATGGATGTTTTGCCAGACGTGCATGTGTTTATTAACCTGTCTAGTGAGAGGGATTGACCTATCGAGAAGGCTCGACTTAGGCAACTCATCCTCAAGATACAAACCCTATCAGTTGGTAGAAAGGCCAGCTCTATAGGCTAGGGCAAGATAGATTGCTGCGTAGATGCATGTGCGAACATGAGATGCATTATGTACTTGTAGAAGTACACAATGAAAATGTTGGAGAACACTTGAGTAGAGACATGACAACCTGCAAGGTGCTGCAGTCTCAACTATGTTGGCCTACTCTTTTTCGAGATGCTACATGATTCATAAAGCACTGTGATGAGTGCCAATAGACTAAGGTATCTGTCCACAAAGACTAAATGGAGCTAAACCTAATCATTGCAAGACAACCTTTTGAAGAATGAAAAACTGACTTCATTGGGCCAATCAGTCCTGCGACACAATACTCACAGACTAAGTACATTATAGTTGCCATAGATTATCTCACAAAGTCGATAGAAGCATGGGCCACTAGAAAAAATGATGCTAGAGCCACTACTATGTTCCTTTGGAAGCAGGTGGTCTCATAATTTGGTTGCCCCATTGAACTAGTTAGTGACCAAGGCACCACTTCATTAATGAAGTGATTGCTCACCTCTTGTTGACCTTTCTGACTATCCATCGAAAATCCTCACCCTACTATCCTCAAGCGAATGGCCAGGTTAAGTCTACTAATAAGATTTTAGTGAACATCCTAACCAAAGTAGTCTCTACTTCGCGCAATGATTGGGACAACAAACTGACGACAGCCTTATGGGCCTACCGAACAACCTATAAAATGGTGGTAGGATAGACTCCCTTCAAGTTGACCTACGGGATTAAAGCTATTCTACATGTAGAGTTCTTTGTCCCAAGCCTAAGAGTAGCCATTCAAGAGAGATGGGATGGAAAGGAGGTACGGATGGAGCGCTTAATCGAGCTAGAATGCTTATGGGAGACTCGACTTCTAGCCACCCATGCATTGATTTGCGAAAAGGTATGATGCAAGAATTGGTTTGACAAGCACGTCAAGCAGTGAGAGTTTGAGTAGGGTGACTTAGTGTTGTTGTACTCGATAAGAAGCCACAACATAAGATGAAGTTTAGGGGATTAGGGCCTTTCTGAGTTCGCTATCAACCAAACCGGCAATGTAGAGCTTCAGACCCTAGATGGAGAGGGAATAGGCTTCTTCAATGGTAGCTACATGAAGAACTACTACCCTCCCACACATCCAATGCATGAGCCTCCTATGCTAAAGTTCCTTGTGAAGGTCCTAGTTGCCACAATAACGAAAATTGATGAGGAGAATGAAGAGGTAGTAGCACTTGCTTACTTGTGCATAACGGTCACT
This sequence comes from Lygodium microphyllum, assembly GCF_053477565.2. NCBI lineage: Eukaryota > Viridiplantae > Streptophyta > Polypodiopsida > Schizaeales > Lygodiaceae > Lygodium > Lygodium microphyllum. Next base: position 91,082,996 of record NC_141153.1, on the reverse strand, counting down.
GCCCAACAAACACATGCCTTTGATGCATTGATTGATATGAGGGAGCCGATTTTAATATCTTAACTCACAATCATTAGACTCAAATTGACCGACCACAACTACAATCCACCAACGCCAAACTTAGCCCATTTGGGGGCCGATCGTATGTACTTTAAGAAAGTGCAAACGTCACAGTCTCTATCAAGTCTAAAAGCATACTCATAATTTTTTATGTGTTGCCGAATACAAAAGATGCTGGTAAGGAATCATTGTTAGGATGCTAATTTAAAAAGCAAGCACATTATAATGTCGACTACAAGTCTCAGCATATTCACCTTATTATTGGCAAGGTACGAATAGTCACAGCTTTTAGAAAGGGCAACGTAGCTCCATCAAAGCCCACAAGGCCACCGGTGTAGAGAAACCCACCACCAAGCCTAAGAAGGGGGGTCTTGACTTGTCAAAACTTGCTAAGCCACACCACCAATGAACCATTGAGATCAAAGCTAAGGCTCTTGAACTACAATTCAATTGGGTGCCTAAACATCAAGGATCGCCGGCCTAGAAGCACACAAACACAACCTCGCAAGCCTAGGAACTCATATTTGAAACCTAGGAGAGGCAAAAAAGAAACTATAGGCACCGAAGAATGGTCAAGTCACAATGGGTCCCCAAGACCTTATTGCAAGCGCAATGCTATTACGAGGGTAATGCGTAAATATGGGTGCCTAAAGCGACGATGACTAGCGACACTATTCAAATGCTACCCTCACACTTGACCACACAAAGCCCCACAACAAATCAGGTACTAAAGCCGCAAAAGACTTAAGCTGCGAAGCCCATAGTGCCCAACACCATTAAGCCTGCAGAGCCTCAATGGGTCTATTGACTAAAACTGCAGCTTGCTGACCCTAAACCGACTCAACCTAGCACTGCTAGTGCCCCTAAAGCCTCACAAACATTTGGCAGCACAATGTCAAAATCACAAACCATGCTTAACGCACAAGAGGCTAGACCACATACTTAGGAGTTGCGATTGTAGATGTCAATTGCTTGAGCTGTTATCGAGTCTAGTCAAACCCCAACGTTCAACAGGCCTTAAACCCTCCTATGAATGACAATCGTTTCTTACCTTGGTCTCAGACTTAGCTAAAAATACAGGGGATAACTTGGTTGTTTGAGTTCGGCACTTGGATGCCACATTTACCATGCTTGCTAAAAGCTATGACCGATTAGACCTAGGTCTTTTAGATGAGCCTTTAGCAACGGAGGTACACACACTGCCTTGCTCATGGGAAGAATCAAAATTTGTATTCGTTAAGGCTCCCCAGGCAGTTAAAAAACTAATTGCCACCGAGATTCTCCACGAACAAGCACACAAGCAATGCCTCATTACGTCTTATGACAAGGGCATGGTCCTTGCCCACTAACAAGGAAATTGAGGAATTGAAACAACTTGTGGACAATGATTCCTCTTTCTTGCAAAAATGGTATGCTCTCTGACTTCAATGATGGGATCAAGAGGGCTACCAAATCATGACCAATGCTGAGTAGAGACATGCAATCAAGACCTCAAAATACAACCCAACTTACATAGCTCCAACCTCCTATAAGGTGTTGACAACCATTTGCAACCGGCCCCTAGAAGAGCACATCATGACTCACCCCTACTTATATCACATTTTGATAGAGGAGGAGTTACACATTGGTAGTAGAATAGACTCTGGTGATTTCCTAATGGATGTCCTCACCTACTTCACTCATATAAGCATCTGACCTTTCGACATGGACTACTATGATAATATGGAGTACAACTCAAACTTCTACGCTTGGCTCATGCAAAAGTAAAGGACCGTGAGCATGAGCTGAATGCCATTAACCCTTCAAATCCCTATAAAGGATTCTTCTCATCTCCCATGGGGGGGGAGGGGGTAAAGGGTGGAACATAAAAATAGGCTAATAGAAAAGAATGGATAAAAAACAACTTGGGATTAAGGAAAAGTGTCATAAATTTTTTTGGAATACATGGACCACTTGAAGGAAAAGTCTCTTTTCGTACAATTTCAGTTTTCCATAAGCACACAATCATTTTCTACGTGTCTTTCCACAAGAAACTATTTTAAAGAATACTAATGGTGAGTTGTGGCTTCATGATAGGCACCTACAATGGCAGGACAACACAAAAAAACTAGCAAGTTACCGTTCTCAGAGGAAGAGTAGACAAAGTATAACCTCTTAGTGGAGATGAGGGCCTACAACCAATTCAAGTTCATGCATATCCTGAATTTGGAGGATGTAGTCATGGAGGAGCAAGCCAGAAGGCAAATTGTGAACCAATGCAAGTTGCAGAAGTATGTGAAGAAGGTTGGATAGGCCGTTGACTATGAAAAGTGCATGGAGTTCCTTCGGATCTTCAACAGAAACCATGACACTGTAACAATGTACTAAGGAGAAGACACCCGCCAAGTGGAAGTTGGAGCTAACCCTAGAGTTGGTGGAGAGGGCGTTGGGCCTAGCCAATAAGATGGAAAGACGGCCCAAAAGGGACGTATATAGCATGCTTGGAATGAACAAAGTTTTGGTCCATAGTAACGATGGCATCAGCTTGGTAGATATCCCTGATCCAAAAGTCCAGTTGCAAGTCAAAATGGTGCATGCTCTGTTTTTCAGCCAAAGGTACAATGCATTGATGAGCAGGATCAATGTGCCGATGTTGGAAAGCATCGATAGCTCATACTCCTCATCGTCCTCCTCCTCTTGGCAAGCATGCTTTGGAAGAGCTAGCTTCCGGGCAAAGCTTCGGCGTGTATATGTCATGGCGGCACGAATAGGGCACACAACACACGGCGATGGAGAAAGAGGAGAATCACGAAGAATGCTTGCTTCCTTCTCCATTTGAAAAGTGAAGTCCAAGTCTTTTGCAAGTAAACTTTGTTGTGTGCCAAATGTCATGTCAGCATCATGCACAAGTGACCCTTCACACATGTAACCTTCACAATTTGATTCCCTTACATTAATAGGAAAAATTAAATTAACAGGTGAATAATAAGGTTGCAGTAGTCTTTTAAGCCGAAAACCATTGACCGCAGGCTTCAGGATATTGCCCTGCAAATTTTTGAGCAGAAATGTACCTTGCCCAATATCTTTATGAATAATAAATGGTCCAACATATCTAAGATTCAATTTGCCAGGAAATTTTCCCAATCGAGAATTATAAACAACTACCCAATCCCCCTCTTCAAAAATTTTCTTGCGGATGTGTCGATTTACCCAAGCCTGTCTCCTTTGCTGCGTGATTCCTGACACATAAGCAGCCTAGCGTGCTTAACAAGTGAATATCATATGTAACCGTTGAGTGTGCACAAAAGCCACTGGTGCCCAAGGAGCCTTTGACTTCCCAAGAGGATAATGAGCACCACAGGTGCAATGTTGCTCATGATAAGGCTAATTGCTCAATAAAAAAAATAGTAGAGTCATCTAATAGCCATGAGCAAATCCTTTAGCCAATGCCAAGTCCACCTAGGAGTCCTAAGTCTCCTACACCCTCTTTCTCTAAACAGACACATGAAGCACAACAGAAGTTGTCAAGTACAATTGCTTAATCCCAATATCTATCTCAATCCGAGCTTCCAAATGTCCAAGATGCGAGACATGACAACACCCCTAATTCTCAACCTAGGGAGATGCCTGTGCAATCCACCATGGCTAGCTCAACTGATGCTCGATCTATACAAGTGAATGCTCAAAGGGCAAAAAAAGACACAACCACTTCCAATCTGCCTAAGGACTTGACACCGCAGTCGACTAATAGTAGCCGGTCCACTGAACTAGTTGCTACTACTTCCAATCAGGAATCACAGTAGTCACAGCCTTTGACCGTGACGATGCCCCTTGCGGAATGTGTCCTTAGCAATTCACATGTGAAAGAGTTGTTAGAACCAACATCCTTGACACCTCCAGTACTTCTGAAGCACCTAAAACCTAGGCTTGAGGAGAAATCTCTAGAAGATTTGGCCAAGGAGAGGGTGCATCTAACCAATGAACCAAAGATGAAGTGCATGATGAAGCTTGATCACAAGCTGATAGCCATCACACATGCGTACGTCCATGTGGACATTGGAAGGCCAGCACTAGAGCACACAAAGCTCATAGCCAAATCCTTTACTTGGGACGAGCAACAACATGTTTGCTCCCACCATGTAGCTGTTGTTGAGGAAGTCATAAAGGATATCCCACAGGCCATAGCTAGAGAATTGCACCTAATACCCTCACTCTATACTACTCAATGTGAGACAAACAAGGAAAAGATCGAAGCAATCAAACAAAAAGAGAAAGGACAAGGAGATTTTGTGCAGAAATGGTACTCCAATCAAAGTTTGGCAGCCAAAATTGGCCACCAACTAATGACACTCGCCAAGCAAAGAAAAGCCATTTGGACATCAATACATGATCCCAGGTACATTGCCCCGAACTCATTAAGAGTATTGGCAATGGTCCATGAGGTCTAGCTTTTTGCCACTATCCAAAAACATCCCTTGTACGATAAACTGCTTCTAGAAGAAGATCTACATGTGGCTAGCAGGCTAGGAGTAGGGAGCACGGTTCTTGATATTAGTCCATATGTCTTTTGCCTCACTCAAGACCTTGCAATCCTAGATCTCTATGCTTCCCATAAATACAACCCCAACTTGTTCAACTGGTTTCGTCTAAGACTATATGATAGGAACCCTAAACTGTCTCTTGGTTCTACACTAGAGTCACCTGAACCTCTAGAGCAAGAGAAAAACAGCTCTAAACACAACACCCACTCTGATAAGAAGCAATGGAGGCATGTTCCAATGGGTAAGGACAAGAGTCTAAAGCAAATGCCCCATGACCCGGAGCAATTGCCAATGCAATCGGATAAGGAGCTAGATGAAGGAAAATTAGCTGAAGAGCTAGACTCTCCAAAAAGAGAGGCAGTTGTACCCTCACAACCTAGCGAGGTTGTCCCGCAGGCCTATGTCCCATGAGGAAAAACCAGAAACAGAGAACTCAATCCACCGACAACAACATTACTTGCATTGACCAATCAAGAGTGGATATAGCACTATCACAACAGATTGACAAAAGTATACCAGTCACATCCAAGGAGAACCATGACACAATAGTAGCAAATCCTCAGGAGAAACATGAAAATCCCGAGGACACAAGCAATCCTAGCATTGACCAATCCTGCCCATCTAGGCACTACGCCTAACTGTGATATTCAACGAAGCACTTTGCCAACCAAATCTCTTAGAGATAGAGCAACTAAAGCGACAATGAAAGGGTCCAAGTCAATTTGAAAAATGTTGGTTTGAAAACCACGCTACAATGGCTGAAGTTGGAGCCTAGAAGATTATGACAGTCTCAGAGGAGCAATTGGCCAAATGGCAGTCTCAAAGAGACCCAACCTATGTGGCGCCAACTTCCTTTCGAGTAGTGACTGCTATTCGGGTATGGACTTATACAGAACAAGCCAAGAGAACTCTCTGGTTGATAAGATTCTCACTGAGGAGGAGCTACATGTTGCAAATAGACTCGGACAAGGTACCATGCTACTTGATGTTGCAAAATATTTGTTGCTATTGAGTAGGCTGCCACGAGTACTAGATGTGTGTGCCACACTCCAGTATAATCCTGAGTTCTAGAATTGGTTTTTATCCTCACGAAGTGACATGGATTCATAAATGTGTACATAAATAAACAATGAGTTTTGTGACTATGTATAAATAGTACAAAAAAAAAAAAGCAAAGCCAGCACACACAAGCAATGCTAATTGCGCAGGTGGTATGCATCGAAGTCAATACCATGGGATTTAGATAAGTGATGTTTTCTTGAGCTGCACCTGTCCATTATGGTTGAAGCATATGACTTGCATGTACTCTCATGAGTTGCCAAGTGAATGCAGGACGACACAGGTCTCTGTACAAAAGCGTTCTCAATGTCCAAGTCACCACAAGACCACCAACCCCACAAAGAACCATTATAGAGAAAGTGACATAAGTGCTAAGAACAAAGAGCCATGACGGAAGCCTCATTATTGGAAGAGAAATTTACCCATGCAAATAAAGCACACATTACATTTGAGCATGGCCTAAAGCATAGTCATTGGCTACTCTCTCTTTCTTGGCCAAACTTTACATCCAGCTCACTCCAGCTGCTATCTCAATTGTACCGACGTCTCACATGTTATAAAAAGGTTTGCAAAATCTCAAGTATATCTCTCCATCTCAACAACTGTTCCTCTAGCATTGAGGCTAGTAACACAATCATCCTCGTAATATCCATTTTTCATAGCCTTTGGATCTCGACATTTCTCAATCCAAATGAAAGGATGATAGCCTTAATGTATTGCATTGGTTATATTTATTTTATCCAAAAAAAAAAGAAAAAAGAAAACAAAAACAAAAAGAAAAGAAAAGAAAAGAAAAAAGCACTCATGATCACAACACAGCACCTAGGGGTCCTCAAATTGGGTACGTCCAGTGACCTTTGATCGACTAGCTCCGTCCCTAGTCCCCTAGCCCTTTGCACATTCCCCACAATTGTTCAAGGCACATCAAGGGCAGGACATGCCTAGGGAGCTCATCTTGCCTATGGCATGTACGTGCACTCACACAATATCTGCATCACAATCTATACACAGTTTGGGTCCTCAAGTGCAGGACAATACTCTCAGCTTGCTTAGAGTTCAATTTGTCTCCCAAACTAATCAAACTACGTCTTGTGCACAATAAGAAGACTAGCATTAACCCTAGGGAGAGACCACATATGAGAGATTTCTAATTGTAGGTATTGAAGACTTCAACGAAAGTGTCATCAGCCCTTCATCGACACTCAACTCTGAATTCTTATTCTTTATCATCATGCAAGCCCACCAAAGAATCGTCACACGCAGAATCCTTGGAACACCAATACCTATGACAGCCATGAGTGCAACTCCCAATAAAGAACAACCCTATCCCCAACTACAACAACCCTATCACCATCCAATCCTACCACCAAGGTACCACCAATGACCTTCATCCGCACCACCACCACAACTCCTCCAAGGCAAACCACAACAGTCCCTTTCAACCACGTCTTCGGTGCATGCCAAAGCCTCCTACCTACAACAGTGAGTGCCATGGGATTGGCACTCGTTTAGGAGGGGGATAATGTTAACCCTCAGACAAACAAGGTGGAAAATCTGGAAAATCTGAAGCAGAAGGCAAGACCAAGGCAAATTTGAAACGGAAGATGAAGGTGCGCCAAGAAAAATATGGAAACACAAGAAGTGCAGAAAAGTCCTAAATCAAGGAGAAAGGCGCACAAGAAAAAGAGCAAGTCAATACTTTTGTAAAAGAGCGCAAGGCACACTAGGATTTATTTTAAGAGCATCGGGCTCTCACCCGTGCAAATTGTAAAGGTAGATGGGTGATGGGAAGGAAGGTAGGAAGATAGGAGGACAATGGAAAAAAGGGCCTTAGGCCACGGCCAACCATATAAAAAAGGAGATAAGAGGATGACTGCCCAAAAAGGATTTAGGGTTTTGTATATAAAGTTGAAAAGTGAATGAGAAGCTCATTCTTGTGTGTGGCCAAAAGTGGCTCTCCTCTTCTTCTTCTTCTTCTTCTTGTTCTTGCTTGCTTGAGCTTGTGCCTGAGAGAGGGAGTGTGAGTGTGTGAGGATGAGGGGCCGGGGAGGAGAAGCTCTCAATCTTCTCCTCTCTTCTTCTATTCTATTCTATTCTCTTGTCTTGCTCGCGACAATGGAGCTTGGAGCGTGGAGCTTGAGGATGGAGTTCACTTGAAGCTTGCAATTGGATCGTGGAGCTACGGGAGTGCTCGGGAGAGGAGGTAACTCAAACGGGCATGGAGGTAAGCTCACTACACCTGTAGAGATGGATGGCATGTCAGCTATGTGAGAGGTAGCCAATTAGTGCTCGGCTTGGAACGCTTGAAGCAATAGGCAGTCCGTGGGCCTTGGTGGTTGATCGCCTCTACAAACGATGATGATGAAGAAGAAGAGCATGAAGCACAATCTAGCCGTGGAGGGGCCAAGAAGTCAAAGAAAAAGACTCCATAGGAGAAGGCCAAAGAAGAGAGCATGAAGAAAGAGAAAACAGACCTACAAGGAGCCCAAAGAGAGTCCAAAAAAGTATAAGAAAAAAGAAAGAGAAAAGAAAAGGAGGAGTTAAAGAGGAATCCAAGAGGGCTGAAGAGGAGAGAAAGAGGAAAGCAGATGAAGAAGCCAAAGAGCTTAGGAGGAGAGAAGAAGAGACATAGCAAGGGTCATCCGCCTATTAGTGGAGTAGCCCTCCAGAGAGGGGGAGTTGGTTGCCATGAGCCCTCATGAAGAAGAACACCTAGGGACAAGCTCCCAAGTATCCAAGAGTACGCCACGCTCAGTAGTAGCAGAGGGCAAGGGCAAGGGTTTAATTGACTCAATTCCACTAGTCCTAGTGCCTACCACCCTAGTCTCTACACCCACCCAAGGCACTTATACCATAGTAGATGCCAGTAACCTTATGGCTTGGGTATAATTTTTGGTCAATAAAGAGATAACTCAAGGTGCAAGTGGAGGAACCCCAGTGACTGGAGAAAAAAGACTAGTAGCTTGCAGATGCAGAATCTAGACAAGATCCCAAGAGACAGAAGATAGAGGCATCCACAACAACTACTCCTATAGCACTGCTATTGTATGCTAACTATGATGATTACATCAAAGAGCTCCTTTCATAGCTAGAAAGAGAAAAGGAAGAAAAGAAGGTGGTTGTTGCTAAGTTAGAAGCTGAAAAGGATATGTTAGCGACCTTGTAGCTCGAGAAAACCTGCCAAGTGACCTTGTGTCAAAAAGATATAAGTGAGCTTAAAGTCGAGCTCAAGGTCAAGTAGGGAGAAGAAGACAGGTGGCAAGTAAGGTTTGCCAAAGAGACACATAAACTCATGAGGCTACAATGACATTATGACGATCTAGTAGTGCTACATAAAGACCTTCAAAGGGAGATGGAAAAATTCTAGGATGTCACAGAGGAGTTAGCAGAAGAAGAAGAAGAGAGGGACCGAAGGTATCAAGAGTACATAGAAAATTTGAAGTAGAGGGCAGCCTTAGAACTAGAAGAACAGAAAAGATTAGAAAGAGAAATTGAGAAATAAGAGCGAAGACTAATGATCCTAGCTCAAAGGCAAGGTGAAAGCTTGTAAGAGATGAAAAGAGAGTAGATGAATGGGTGGGTAGAAGTGAAAGAAGAGTCAAAGACCTAGCACAACATCTAGTTCATGCAGAAGGTGACAAGGTGCTAGCAGAGAGCAGGGCAGCAAAGGCCACTCAATTAAGCTTAGAAGCCCAACAATGTGCCTTTCTCAACACTATCATGGATGTCACCTAAATAGAGGAGGAAGAGGCCATTGAGTCATTAAAAAGAAAGCTAGGAGTTGCTTGCAAGGGCTCTAAGATAGGGGTTGCATATGCCACCACAAGCAGTAGGAGTCAGCCTAAGCCTACAGGATTTGATGAGCTATTTGCTAAGGGTAGGCTTGACTATACAAGAAACGGATGCCTTGGGATTCAACGAAGGAGCACCATAGGAATACAAAGAAGAGGAAGGAGTAGGACCAAGATATGAGATGGGACAACAAGATGATGAGCTAGTCCCATCACCTCCCTCTCCACACTCTAAAGTACAACATGAGGTAGACACCTCTACTAAGAGGAAAGCGAAGCTTAAAAAGAAGAGAAGGAGAATGCTCAAACATGCATGAAAAAGGCTGCAAGCTCAGCCAGCAATGGTTCTAGTAGTGCCAATCCCACCAAAAGAGAAGACAACTTTCCAACGAATTGGAATGTAGAACTCATAGTCTAGGAGCAATAGGAGAATGGCCGTGAACCATTCGAGTTTAATTTTCGATTCCCCACCACATTGAGAAAAGTGTTATCAATCAAGGTGGTGGAAGAGGTGATTAATGTTGGAAGGAGGTTGGGAGACAGATGAACCTCTGAAAAAGAAAAGAATCCTACCCTATGGGGAATAGAGGCTCTTGACTACTAGGAGAACAAGGTCCTTGAAGTGCCTAGAACAATAAAAGGCTATGAGTGCCATCCAAGATGGAGGAGGAGAATTTGGGATGGCAACATGGATGCTTGAATGTCGTTTTGTAACACCCTGCCCTTCGAGAGAAATAACCCTATCTACATGCCATATCCTAGAAGGGCCAGAGTGCCAAACATCCACAATAGATATGATTTTCCAAAAATATACAACGTGAATGCCACCAAGCCGGATGCCCTGACCTTCAACAAGAATGGCTTATATGCTTCTATTGACCATTTCCTTAGCAAATTTTCCTCTTGCCTAGACCTTGCCTTCCTCACTACTTGTAATTATCTTATACTCCTTAGGGTACTGCTAAAGCAAGATCCTACCTCGCAAGAGTACTGCCTCCCGCTACTCTTTTTTGATCTTAATGCCAACATAGATAGCTAGCCATGTTTAGATTGATGATATGAGCCACTCTCTTACCATCCTTTTGCATGGCCCTCTTAGAGGATATGAATGATAGCTGCTTCACTTAATGTAACCATCCATTCCTATCTACCACTTCTCTTAATGTTTGAATGGACCTAAAAGGATACATCCAAGGTAGACAATTTCTTAGCAAATCCATTAAGCCTCCAACTTCTCCCTCGCATGACCATGACGATGAAGATTAGTTCTTCATTATAATCTTCCAAAACAAAATAAAAAAAAAGAAAAAAAGAAAAAAGAAAAAAAATAAGAGAACAAGAGAAGAAAATAACAAGAGAAAGCAAATGAATCACCTCACTATATGTGGGTCATAGTCACTACACCTAGGGGTCCTCAAGCTAGGTGCATTTGGTGGCCTCGGTTGGCCGGCTCCACCTCTAACCCCCTAGCCCTTTTTTGATTCCTCACTTCACACGTAGGGCACATTAAGGGCAAGACATACCTAGGGAGATCATCCTCACCTATGGTTAGATCTGTCTCCCTAAGATGCACCCACCGCACCTCCCTTATGCACAAACTAGGTTCTTAAGTGTGGGACAACACCCAAGGTTCAACCGAGCTCTCAATTCCACTAGCACAAGCAGAATGCACCATATAGTAAGGTAGAAACATCCCCTAGGTAGTAGTGCACCTTCTTTTCTTTTCAGGTAAACACAAATGCTATAAACCACCAACTTTAGAGGCCCCGTTCTCCACTCAATTCACTCTCAGCCTCCACCACCTCAATCATTTGATCAACTTCTCTCCAGGACCAATCCCCATGAGGCCCCATCATCAACTCACATGACCACCCTTTAGATCATTGAATCCTCATCAACATAGACTTGCAAGTGCCATGGGATTGGCACTCGTCCAGGAGGGGATAATGTTAACCCCAATGCAAGATGGAAAAAATGAAATTAAAAAACATGGAATAATGTGAAAAAAGGCAACCAGGCAAAGGAATAAAAGAGAAAATGCAAAAAATGCAAGGGCAACCACATAGGTTAAATCGAAGGCAAAGGCGCATTTTATAATGCAAAGGTGCCAGTAAAATTTTGTAAAAGAGCGCCATGCTACATACACGGGTAGAGATGAAGGGATAAGGTAACTAGAAGGGAATAGGCAAAGAGGACCTTGGCAAGATCCCCGGTCATGTAAAAAGGGGACGAGTGCCCAAGGGATTGAGGGCTTGCATATAAACTCAAAATGTGAATGAGAACCTCATTCTTTGGTATGTGGCTAAAGTAGTATCTTCTTCTTCTCCTCTTCTTTCATTCTTGCTTGCTTGTGTGTGCTTGAGAGTGGAAGTGTGAGAGTGCAAGGGAGTGAGTGTGTGAGGGTGAGAGACCTTGGTGGAGAAGCTCTCCATCATATCCTCTCTTCCTCTTCTCTTCTCTTCTCTTCTCTTCTCTTCTCTTGTCTCGCACACGACCATGGAGGATAGAGCTCAAAGGAGGGGGCTTGAGGTTGCTTGAGCTCACATCTCGAATCGTGGAGCTACCAGCTTGCTTGAGGGAGGAGGCTACTCATTCGAGCATCAAGATAAGCTCACTACACGCTCATAATACTGAAGGTGCATAGGCTAGGTGAGAGATAGCCATTTGTGCTCACTTGAAACACTTTAAGCAATAAGTAATCCGTGGGTCTTCGCGATTGAGCATGAGCTCCCACTTCACCTACCATAGAATGGGGCTATTACTTGGCTTCTGACTATCAAAAGGAGCTACAATGCATGTTGCATGTAGTAACGAGCAATGATATCATTAGAAGGATGCTTGCAAGAGTTGTTGAGTATTTACATGATGATGTCAACATAGACATTAAGCTCCTAAATTTTATTGAAGTTGTACATTGTGTATACATGCAATGTTTTCGGGTGTATATGCACAAGGTTGACCACAGGAAGAGGTTTCAGTGCTCTCACACTAATAAGTTACCGAGGCATTGGCTTAAGTATGGGTTCAATGATTTAGGTTGTTTTGTGAATACTGCATCAACATCTATTAGTACCTATTGAATGGTTCAAAAGTTTGGGAATGAAATGGTATTTGTTAGTTGTTCCACATACTTATGTTGAGACTTTGTTTAGATGCAAGTGCTAAAAAGAGAGGTAGGACTATCGTATCCCTGTGCAATTGCCAACAGAAACTGTGAAATCAACCCTCATGTCATCTTTATATGTTTTACTCGCGGATGGCGATTTTGCTAACGACTTCTTGAAGAAGAGGAAGCTTTGTTTCTATTAGGCACCTTGCAAGCGGCACCTTTTTTTGTTGGCATCGGCCATTTACCTATGGTACTTGGAAACAGTTGAGAGTGTGTGGATAGAAAATAGAATGCTTGGCCTTTGTGGCTTACTCATGGAAAGTAGGATGTCTTATACCTTCCCTTC